>NC_037682.1:109191336-109536824 GCF_003255815.1 Theropithecus gelada | reverse complement strand
CAAAAAAAAAAAAAAAAAAAAAAAAAAAAAAAAAAAAAGACTTATAGTTTTATGGTTTAGCATATGATCTGTCTTGATGAATGCTCCATATATACTTGAGAACAATGTGTATTCCACAGATGTTGGATGTAGTGTTCTGTAAATGTCTACAAGGTCAAGTTGGCTGACAGTGTTATTTGTGTCTTCTACATCCTTACCTGATTTCCTGTTCTACCAATTGCTGAGAGAGAAGAGTTGAAATCTCTAATAATAATTACGAATTTTTAAAGTTTGTCTTTCAGTTCTATTCATTTTTTCTTTTTATATTTTAAAGCTATATAATGAAATGTCCTTTTGATGAATTGTCCCTGTTATCATTATGAAATGTCTTTCTTTATCCTTGGTAATATTTCTTGTTTTAAAATCTTTTTTGTCTGATATCAATATAGCCACTTCAGCTTTCCTTTGATTAGTTTTTATATGGAATATCTTTATTTTCCCTCTTATATGTGACTGTGATAAGTTAAAGATACATTTTATAAACCCTAGAACAACCAATAAAAAATATGGGAAAGATGTATAGCAAATGATATAAAATTAGATATAATGGAAAATTTTAACAAATATTGGAAATTATAAAAAAAAGTTAAAAGTTAAAATTATGGAAATGAAAAACAATAACAAATTAAAACACTAAGGATGATTAATAGCAGATTAGACGCAGCTGAAGAGAGAATTAGGTAGAAGATAGGTCAGAAAAAATATCTAAGACTGAAGTTTAGAGTGACAAAAGTAAGTAAAAAAATTTTATTGTTAATGTCAAACTTTTAAACTGAATTTTCAGTAACATTCACAATAATTTCCAATGTTTTACCTCCTACAGAGTAAGCTTCTAAAAGCTTTACTTTGACTTCATGAGTTAGATGAAAACATTGAGCTACTATTAAAATTAAATTAACTGTTACTCTTTTCTTATACCAGCCATAACTCTTTAACTCATGTCCGTCTTAATAAATAGTAAAAAAAAAAAAAAAACAAAAACCTTACCCTGTGAATTTGTAAACTAAAAAGGCACTGCCAAATACCTCAAGGGTTAAAGAGGATATCCCAGTAGAAATTACAAAACATTTAGATCAGACAAAGGTAAAAATATTACATATCAAGTCTTATAAAATGAAGCTAAAGCGATGTTTAGGAGTACATTTAGAGCATCAAATACATATATCAAAGTACATTATACTGGAAGTTCTAACGAATACAATTACACAAGAAAAATAAATTGAGACACATAAGAACAGAAAGTAAGAAACCAAATGACCTTTATTTGTGGACAATATAATAGTCTACACATCCAAGGGAGACCAGAAGAAAATGATTAGAATGAGAGAATTCAGCAACACTATTACATGGAAGACCAATGTACACAAAACAAGCTCCCATTCACACTTACAACAACATTATAAAGTACTGAGGAATAAATCTAGTAAGAAGAGTACCAAGCGTTTAAGGGACAAATTATAAAACATATGATAGTCTATAAAAGATGACCCAAAATAAATGAAAACATTTGCCATACTTGTAAGTTTGAGGACTCAGTATCTCAAATATATAAGTTTTATGCAAATAAACCTATACATTTACTGCTACCTCAATCAAATTCTAATAGAGATTTTCACTGACCTTGAAAAACAAATTCCCAAATTCACAAGAAAGAGCAAAGTACTCAGAATAACTAACATGCTTATGAGGGAGGATAGAGTGGAGCGTTTATTTTACCAGTTATCAAGATTGATTGATTGATTGATTGATTGATTGATTTATGATTGAGTCTCATTTTCTTGCCCAGGCTGGAGTGCACTGCTGCTATCTCGGCTCACTGCAACCTCTGCTGCCCAGGTTCAAGCGATTCTCCTGCCTCAGCCTCCTGAGTAGCTGGGATTAAATTTGCCCACTACCACACCTGGCTAATTTTTGTATTTTTAGTAGAGACAGAGTTTCACCATGTTGACCAGGTTGGTCGCCTTGAACTCCTGACCTCAGTTGATCCCACCATCTCGGCTTCCCACAGTGCGGGGATTACAGGCGTAAGTCACCACGCCCAGCCAAAATTTATTATGAGGCCATAGTAATTAAGATAATGTAGCAGTATTTGTCATTACATGTCTAGTGTCCAGTGACAGACATGTAGACAAATAGAAGACAGCTGAAAGTCCAGAAAAAGAAGCAGGCACATACGTATAACTTGATATATGAAAGCAGCAGCAATGAAGGGGAAAAGGATAGAAAATTAATTTCCATATAAAAATTATGGAGAAAATGTAAACAAAATGAATTCCAGGTTGATTAAAGTCCTAAACTATAAAAAACAAAATGTTAAAACTTTTAGGAAAAAATTAAGAAGTATGTCTTGGAGTAGAGATGGATGTCTTAAATAAGATTTTTAAAAAGCACACATATGGATAAATTTGATTAAAATATTAGTTAAAATTTCTGCTCAAGAAAGACACTATAAGCAAACTTAAAAGGCAAGCCACAGCCAAAGACTTTGGGGGACCCCTTTGCAGATCTCTGGGGGTCCTTGTCTCTGTCCAGCTCCCTTCTCTCTGGTGTTTTGTCCTATAAATTTTTGCTTCCTGGGCTTCCCGGAACTCTAAATTGACTCCTCCATTTGACTGCTGGGCTCTTTCTGGGTTTTCCCTCCGGTGCTGGAACTTAGGGAACTCACCTAGGCAATAAGCTAGGCAATCCTAGAGAGTTCTTCATTTTATTTCCTTCCTTCAGGGATCACTATTCTGTACTACCTTTACCCATTGTTTTAGATGGTTTGTTGGTTTTCTAGTTACTAAAGTAGGAGAGTAAACCTGGTCCCTATTATTCCACCATGGCCAGAAGTGGAAGTGGTCCTAATACAATTTTCATGAAGTTTGAAAACATGTAAAACAATGCTATATATCTCTATATCTACATAGATATATAGAATTTATTAAAAATATGAAGTAATTGTATAAAAAAGGTGTATAGAAGAGATAAACACCAAATTTGGAATGGTATTTACTTGGAGAGAGAGATAGGAGAGGACTACTCTGAAATGGAGCTACTTTATAAGTAAGAATGGCAGCATTTTAGAATTCTTTGAAAAATTAGTAGTAGGCACATGGCTGGCTGTTCTTCATGCTATTTTATGTACTTCTTGTAGGCATGAAATATTTTATAATAAAAATGTAAAAGTATTAAAAAGAAGACTAAAGAATATTAGGTAAAGGAGCATCCCAGAAAGATCAAGAGGTAAAATAGAGTAATTGTTTCTGCAAGCTGCCTAAGTCAGAAGGCACTGTGTAGAGGGGACAAAAAAGTAACAATGGAGACATAGCATCTTCTTCCCTCACCTTGGGGTCTCTGGAAGGCCTGTGATTTCCCTGCTGGTGCTTTCCTACTGGTATTTCCTACTTTTGGACAGACTTTTCTTTGATAAAACCCTTCAAACCCCAACTTCCACAAACACCACCAGTATCACTATGATGCTGTGTTGTCATCTGTCCGTCCACCTGTGAGTCACTAACCCTTAGTTCTTGAAGATTTGAGCCCTTGGGTCACTGTTCCTCTCTCTGTCATCCACAGAGATGATCTTCTTTGACCTTGGCCTCTTAGTTCCTTGCACTGCTTTCCTGCAATTACCATCTCTTGCTTGGATATTGCAGTAGCCTCCTGACCGGTCCCCTTTCCCCAGCATCATTCCCTACCTCTTTAATTCTTAACACAGTAGCCAGTCAGAGACATCATTTTAAGGCATTGGGTCATGTCTTTCTCTGCTCCAAGTCCTCAAGTGACTCCCCATCTCACTCAGAGGAAAAGCCAAGCTCCCCTCATTGTCTTCAGAACACTACATTATTTGACACCTGGACCTCCTCTCCTGCTGCCTTCCTGCTCATCACCCTGGACTCCTGGATGCTTCTGGAACCTGCTAGGCATGCTCCTGCCTCATTTGTACCCATTGCTCCCTCTGCTTAGACATTTTCACTCTAGATACCTCTAAGGCTTGTTTCTTCTCTCACCTCCTGATATGGTTTGGCTGTGTCCTCACCCAAATCTCATCTTGAATTGTAGTTCCCATAATCCCCATGTGTTGTGAGAGGGATCAGGTGGGAAGTAATTTAATCATGAAGGTTGTTACCCTCATGCTGTTCTTCTGATAGTGAGTGAGTTCTCATGAGATTTGATGGTTTTATAAGGGACTTTCCCTGCTTTTGCTTGGCACTCTTCTCCTTCCTGTCATCATGTGAAGAAGGATGTGTTTGCTTCCCCTTCCACCCTGATTGTAAGTTTCCTGAGGCCTCCCCAGCCATGCTGAACTGTGAGTCAATTAAACCTCTTTCCTTTATAAATTATCCAGTCTCAGGTATGTTTTTATTAGTAGTGTGAGAATAAACTAATACACCTCCTTTAGGTCTTTGCTCTTCAATTGTTACATTTGTCATAAGACCTTCCTTCACCACTTTATTTAAAACTGCTCTCTCCCTGTACAATGCTTTTTTTCTGCTTATTTTTTTTCTCTAGCATTTACCACCCTCTAATATGCTACATAATCAATTTCTTTATTTTGTTTATTGCCTGTCTCCCTTCACTGGAATGTAATCTCTGTGAGGACAGGGGATTTCACATATTTTAATGCTTTAATACAAGTGCCTGGAACAGTGCCTCGCACAGAGAAGATGCAGTTAAATACTTGCAGAAAGACTGGAAGCTACTTGGGCTTGCAAGAGGCTATTCCATTGTTCCCCTCCCCTTCCCAACCATCTGTAGCTGCCTCCCTTGAAGCACCTTCCAGTTCCCACGGCCACTGCCCACACACGCTTCTCTGCCAGCATTTAAGCTGTTCTTGTGTTCTGGGGTCCTGGGACAATAGCTCACTTCCATGCTGGACTCCAGGATTAGGGTCAATAATAAGCCTTTCTTTCCATAGCACAGGAGTGTGTCATCTCCTGCTTCTTCTTTTTACCTGGCTGTCTAGCTAAAAATGATTGCATAGAGTCAAATAAGATTAGTAATTACATTGGTCAAGCAGGCTAAACTGCTGTAACAAGCAGAGCCAAACTAATTATGGCTGAAACACAACAGAAGGTTACTTAGACCTCTAGTCTAAGTAGGTGTTCATGTCTCTGATGGCTGTCCTCCACATAGTGACTCAGGGATTCAATTTGATAGCAGCTTTGGCATCTTCAGCATGTGACTTCCACATTTGTCCAGGCTATTATCATTCCAGTTGGCACATAACTGCAAAAAAGCCTGAGGAGAGTGGATTTTGGTGGACAAGTAGTTGCCTCCACACAGTAATAATATTTGTCATTTTCATCATCGTGGTCTTAGTAGGAGGCATACATTTCAGTGGATAAACTCATGTATGCAAGAAATGTAACTTTGTTTTTTCTAAAATCTAACTTCTATTTTCAGTCTCAGCCTGTTAAGATAGCATAATTTTAATTTTAGTCACTGGGAGATCCCTGTTCCCCTCTTTTCTTGGGGAGGGGTTAAAGGGTGGGGGTAGGGAGAAGTGCATAGTTCCTGATGTCATCTGCTCACACCAGTACCCATAGGGATGGCCATCATCTGGAATAGGCTTTGAGCGTCAGTCCTAAAGGATGCTGCAGAAGTGTCCCTAGATCTCAACTCTATGGCTCCTCCAGGTCTGGAGGGGCTCTCTATGACTTCCCTGCCTCTCTTGTGGATACAGGAATCATTTGGTTACTCTCATGTCATGACAACAACTTTTCAAGGCTGCGTGAGGCTCCATTTGGCAAGGCACCCCATGCAACTATTCTTATCTGGGCTCTTGCTGTCTTGGAGCTCAGCCCAGCTCTTGGATCCCCCACAACTCCATCTGGGAATTCTATTGCCTTCCCGGGGCTTGACTTTGAAGCAGGGAACAAGGTTGCTCTCTCTGGAACCCATCGGCATCTTTGTAACCTGGCCTTTTTCTTTATCTCTTTCATCTCTCTGGGTTGAGTATTTTTTCCTAGTATGATGAGGAGGGTAATTCTGGTTCTGGCTCACTTCTTGTCTATGCTGTGAATTCTTCCCCTCTCTCTAAGGGCATGGGTTTTTGGAACTTAAAACTGAAAGGAGAGACTGCTTCCCTCTGCATTTGGCTGTTACATTCTCTTCACTGAGTAGAGAATAACCTGGTTGCTAGTGAGAGGAAGGACCAAGGGGCATAGCATGGGCATACCATTTTTAATGGGAGAATTGTGAAATACTTAAAAAATACAATTGCACCATTTGATAATACTAATGACAACAACAATAATGATGCAATTTATATCTATTGAGCATTTAGTGTATGCCAGATCCTCTCCTAAGTGCTCTCTACATATGGTATGTCTTTTAATTGTCACAACAAATCTATGTGTATTTAATATTAGTCTTATTTTCCATCACAGCAGTTGAAGTTCAGAAAGGTAAAGGGACTTGCATGTGTCAGGGTCTCACAGTCTGCAAATAAGCCAGTGGATCTAGGCTTCAGATGCTAGCCTTCACCTAAAGTCTGAGCTCAACCACTGCAACTCCTGGCCTCTTGGCAATATCCCTGGAACCTCAGGACACCAAATGGGGAATCATTTCATTCTTCCACACTCCTGGCATCAGGCAGGAGTGGGGCTGGCCTTCCTGATTCCCTCCCCCAGCAGAGGTGGGTTGTCCCTAGGGTGCCCCCACTGTCAGCCTCTTCCTCAGAACCGGTTGCCCTTTCTGCTTCGACCACGGCCTGTCTCATCTCCCTGCAGGTTTCCAACCTCTCTCTCTTTCTTGGTTTGGCTTTACAAATAAAATATAAATTTAGCTAAGAGCTCATACCACAAAAAGGGAAGAAGTGGTAAGTACAGGCAGCAAACAGAGCTCAAGGGTTAACACCCTGCTGCCACTGGGTGCATGGGCTTTGCAAAGGGGAGTGGGGACTGAGGCTCCTAGGTAGGTGTTCTTGGACCCTCCAGGTGGCCCCTCTGATCACCTGGCTCATGCTGAGGCGGGACGTCCCAGGCTCTCCCCCAGACAGGCAGAGCCTTTTCCAGGTAGAGTGCCTGTGGCTTCAAAAAGACTTCAAACAATCTCTACTATCAGATGACTATCCCTTTGGATTAATAAGCTCCAAATACTGGATAGGCTCACTCTAAAAATTCAGGTGTCAAACATTTTCATCTTAGTCTAGCTGGGCTGAATCCTCGGGCTCAGAGCAAGGCTCCCAGGGGAGTTATGTTGGTGGGCAGTGGGAAGGGAGGAGAGGAGCTTTGGAATGTGGTGCAGGTGGCTTGGTGCAGGGGGCTGTGGGAGGGTGCACAACTGTGTGTCTCTGCAGGTGAGGACTCCATCAGCACCTTGGGCCTGATCCTTGGCGTGGGGTTGTTGCTGCTGCTCGTGTCCATCCTCGGCTACAGCCTGGCCAAGTGGTACCAGCGCGGGTACTGCTGGGAGGGTGAGTGTGCACTGGGCCCTGTCGCCCCAGTTCTGCCCAGCTCCTCCTCTCCCATAGCAATGCCTGGCAGGGCTGCAAACTCTTCAGCATGGTGGGATGCAAAAATATTTCCTGTGGTGGTTGCAGTGGTTGAAGACTTGAGTGGGTGGCTGAGCAGTTGAGGTGGTGAGGTGGGGCAATGGCGCCTTTATCGAGGGAATGGGGGCTCCTCCCACCCCAGCAAGCCGCCAGCTTCCTCCTCCTTCAGCGTCCATGCCAGGGGTCTTTGTGGACCCCCAAGGCCAAGAGCAACAGGCTAGACAGGCCAAGCTCCAAGTGGTCTAACTCTGGCTCCTTTTGTGTCTCTGCCCCTGCCTATGGGTCTTGGGGCCCTCTCCTAAGCTTGTGGAGGTATCAGCTTCTCTGGGAGTCTCCTGGAAATTGCTGTGGTGTTCCCAACTCTAGACATAGCTGCACTTTTCACTGGATTCTGGGAAAGCTGGAAGGGTGTGCTGGAATGCCAAGAGGTAGAGACTATTTCCTAGATCTGCAGTTAACTTTAACAGAGTCCATGGATTTTGTCAGGCACCTACTATGTGCCAATGCACTTTCGTCTAATATGATTTTCTTTAAAATTCCACATGAGAAAGACATTATTATAGGCTTCATTTTTATAGATGGGGACATGAGGCTAAGGTCATGGAGTTAGAATGAGGTGGAGTCTGAATTCAAGCCCAGGTCTGGTTCTTTTGGGGTCCAGGCTAGGACTGCCTTCATCCCAGGATAATCAGGACCCTTAATGGGGGGCCCTGAAGGAGGCTGGGATGCTGCCACCCCATCCTGAGGTCCAGTCCAGCCACCTTCCTCCTCCAGACAAGGGGGAGGGAGCACCAGACATTCTTAGAAGGGTGATGGACTGCTTCCCCTGGAGGTACTAACCCTCTCTTTTTGGATTGTCCTCCTAGGGCCTAATTTTGTCTTCAACTTATACCAAATCCGGTGAGTAAATGCAGGGAAATCTGGGTGATGTGGGGGTTGGGGGTAGATATAACGGAAAAAGAATCAAAGATAGAGTAAGAACTGACTGGTTCCCTTTCCTGTCTTCTGTTCATGCCCCTAAGAAAACAAAAGAAGGGCACGGGAATCCATTTAGAAAAGTCCCATGAATTAAAACTTGAACACAGACAGGACTATGTGAAACCCTAATGACAATGATCTCCTTAACACTCACCCTTAGGCAGGGAATATCCATCCATCCATCCTTCCATCCATCCATCCATCCATCCATCCATCCATCCATCCATCCATCTCTTCCCCAAGCAGGCAGAGCCTTCCTTCCTTCCTTCCTTCCTTCCTTCCTTCCTTCCTTCCTTCCTTCCTTCCTTCNTCCTTCCTTCCTTCCTTCCTTCCTTCCTTCCTTCCTTCCTTCCTTCCCTCCATCCCTCCCTCCTTCCTTCCTTCCTTCCTTCCTTCCTTTCTGACGGAGTCTCACCCTGTTGCCCAGGCTGGAGTGCAGTGGTGGGATCTTGGCTCACTGCAACCTCTGTCTCCCAGGTTCAAGGGATCCTCCTGCCTCAGCCTCCCAAGTAGCTGGGATTACAGGTGCATGCCATCATGCCCAACTAACTTTTATATTTTTAATTGAGATGGGATTTCACCATGTGGCCAGGCTGGTCCCGAACTCCTAACCTCAAGTGATCCACCCACCTCAGCCTCCCAAAGTGCTGGGATTACAGGTGTGAGCCGCTGCACCTGGCCCGACCCCAATAAAACTCTCTACCCACACCCTGCCTAGCAGGGATCCTGGGTCTGCAGTCCGTGCCTGGCCTACGCCCCTGGAAGTGCTCAGAACTCAGTAGCCTTGGGGAAACTTGAAAGGGAGGATGGGGCCCAGGAGCCAGGTGGCCCTGGCCTCAGGTCTGTGGCTTCAGGTGAGGAGACGGGGACAGCTGCCCGGGGCTGGGAGCATGGAGGGTATTTCCCATCCTCGGGAGCAGAACTGATACTGGGCGACTTCCTCTTTTAGGGCCCTCTGACGCACCCTCTGTCCCCTCAGCCTCCCCCTCTTTTCCTTACTTCCGCAGGCCACTGGCGAACACAGCTTTCTTCACCCTTGGGGCCTGGGCCCCACCCCTGGACTCTGCGTGTTTCTGTTGAGAGCTCCAAAGGGCAGATTCCAGCTTGTTTAGAAACGATTGGGGAGCAGATGCCTGGAAACCCAGCCACAGGTTTGGCTGAGCCAGGCACTGGTTGGGCACCCAGACCATGGCTATGCCAGGGCCTCTCCCAGCACCTTCCTGCTACCTTTTTACAGTTCTTCTTTCCACTGGCCCTAAGAGCCCAGAGGTAGTCACAGGGGCCGAGGGCCCAGGGGCTGGTTGCTCCCAGTTCCCCTGCCACCCTTTGGTGCCTTCTCTGGGGCTATTCTCCAGCCTGGGTGCCCTTTTGTCCCCACAGCCCCTCCCCTCCTAGCCATATCTAGTCTCTGTGGGATGGCTCAAGTCCATCTTTGCTCTGACTTTGCTCAGGGTTCGAGACTTGATACCACCCATTTTGATCTGAATTGCAGGTGACCACATTTCCTCCATTTGTGCTGTTCCTCAACCAAGCTGAGCCCTCTGCAAGCAAGGTTATGTTCTGTAGGTCTTTAGTAGCTCCTAAAACTGGAGCGTGCCAGAGGAGGCCAGTAACTTTACTTGCCGAGTAGAGAAGAGACACCCAGTGTAGCCACAGAAAGCTTCTTTGTCCTAGAAAATCATTTAAAATCATGATGAGGCTAGGAGGTGAAGAGGGAGCTTTTCTCTCCTCTATGTTCTCCTTGAAGTCTTAATGATCTTCTCCCATGCCAGTGGCATTGGAGGGGGCCAGGTGACAGAAGCCAGGAGGCCAGAGTCTATGGTGCCCCTCTCTCTGCTTCAGGAGTCTGAGAAACTCGAAGTAGGAGCAGATGGGAGGATCATTATTATATTTTTAAAAACTGCTTAGTGATCAAAAGGAGGAGCAGAGACTGTTTGCACAGTCCACAGTTCACGGAGCACAAAGCCTTTTCTCGCATGGTACTGCGTTTGAGCCTTATGTCAAGCTTGAGACACAGGGATTATTCTTGGTCCTGTTTTACATATACGGACACTTGGGTCAGAAAAGCAGCATGTTTTACCCAAGTTCCACAGCTGGCTACTGGCTGCACCAGAGCTGAGCAGAGTCTGCGCCCTCACAGATGCAGCTGACATCAGGGCGTAAGGATGAGGACTAAATGTAATATAAGGTCTGGTTCTGACCCTGCCCTGACGTGCTGTGTGGTCATGGGCTACTTAGTCCACCTCTCTGGACATCTATTTCAGCATCTGGAAATCAAAAGTTTGGACTATTTTTCCAAGGTTTCTCCTGGTTCTTACTTGTAGAAGAGCAAAGACCTTATCTATTTTTTTTTTAAAGCCTCCGCATTCTCAGTTCTTAGCATATAACCTGGTCCATAGTAGGTGCTCAATAAACAATTAAAAGATGCAAGTACAAAGTGTCAATGTATCTTTCTAATTTAGGAGATGGCAGTTGAAAGGTGACAGCTGCAGTTCCCTAATGGTCTAGGATTCTAAGCATTACTTAGCCTTTCCTTGACTCTGAATGTGTCTGACCAGGTTCCAAGTCTGGCCCATTCCCAGCCAAATTGTTCTTTACCTGTAGGGTGAAACGCTAATGTTTGCTGAGCATGTATCAGTGCAGGGACGAGGCTTATGATGCACAGCCTGTCTTCATCCTCACAGCCTCACAGGTGAGGGAACAGAGGCTCAGAGCGCTGTGAAGTGATTTGTTCAAGGCCAGGCAAGAATCTATTTTCTTTATAATCCTTTGTCACCCACTTCTAGCCTCAGTCCAAACTGGCAGCTATCCTGACATCCTTGGCCCCCAAGAACATACTCCTCCCTCTAGATGGTCTCTAATCTCTTTCTGGGGTCTCCTTGTGTGGTGAGAAGGGAGCTCAGGAGCCCAGTCCTCCCTAGGCCCCATCCTCAGCTCTGAGCTTCCCACTGACCTACTCCTCTTTCTTCCTTTTGTTTTTTTAGACCTTCCTTGACCTCCAAATCACCAAATTCTGCCCATTCTTCATGCCAGCTCAAATTTCCCTTCTCCAGGGAGCCTTCTGTAAGACCCATGGATCTTGTGCTCTGCTGATTTTAAATACAGATAGTCTCAGGCTCCCATAACTTTATTATTGATTATTTCTTTGCATTCATTTATTCACACTGCTTCCATAACATGCCAGGAACTATGCTAGGCACCATGGGGGCATCCAGTCTCCCTGAAATTAACCTTGTTTTCTCCTATTTGATGGGCATTTCTTGCAGGCAGAATCAGGTTTTAAACCTCTTCTGAGTTCTCCACGGTACTTTGCATGCCTCTGGCCATAGCCAGGAACTTCTCAGGAAATTGTGTTGAAATCTCTCTTCAGAACATCTTGAGCATTGCTTCATCCCTGGTGCAATCCCAGGTGCTCTGAAAACCAAAACTTTCTCTCTCTCCTCATCCTTGACTACATTCAACCTTGTGCTCATGATCAGTTACATTTCTGAGAGAGAGCACATAGATGACGATTTTTCTATCTTGAAGTATAACTAAGGAATGATCAAAACCATGACGACGCTGGCAGGTGAAGAGGGAGCTTTTCTCTCCTCTAGGTTCTTCTTCAAGTTTTAATGATCTTGTCCCATGCCAGTGGCATTGGAGGGTGCCTAGTGCCAGGGACCAGGAGCCCAGAGTCTATAGTGCCCCACTCTCTGCTCCAGGAGTCTGACAAACTCAAAGTGGGAGCAGATGGGAGGATCATTATTATATTTCTAAAAACTGCTTAGTGATCTAAAACCATCTAGAAGCTGTAATATTTAAACAGATCTGACACAAAACAGGAAGCTGGTGGCCTGGTGAATTCTCACACTTGGAGACCAGAAGTGAAAATGTTCTGCCTGCCTGGAGCAGCAGCAGGCCAGCAAAACAACAGGTGGGGCCGGGCGCAGTGGCTCATGCCTGTAATCCTAGCACTTTGGGAAGCCAAGGTGGGAGGATCACTTGAGGTCAGGAGTTCATGAAAGATCAGCCTGGCCAACATGGTGAAAACCCGTCTCTGCTAAAACTACAAAAATTAGCCAAGCGTGGTGGCTCGTGCTTGTAATCCCAGCTACTAGGGAGGCTGAGGCAAGGGAATTGCTTGAACCCAGGAGGCAGATGTTGCAGTGAGCTGAGATTGTGCCACTGCACTCCAGCCTGGAAACATAGCGAGACTGTCACTAAAAAAAAAAAAAAAAAAAAAAAAACCGGTTGGCAGTGCTGGAGGTGAGTTTTTATCTGCAGAGCTATTGGGCTTGTCTCCTCCTTTCCAATCAGGAGGATGCAGTTTCTCACAATAAGCAGGGAGCCACTGGGGTAATGATGGTGGGCAATATAAGAAGTCACATCTTTAGCCAGGCACAGTGGCTCATGCCTATAATCTCAGCACTTTGGGAGGCCAAGGCCGGCAGATCACAAGGTCAAGATATTGAGACCATCCTGGCCAACATGGTGAAACCCTATCTCTACTAAAAATACAAAAATTAGCTGGGCGTGGTGGCACGTTCCTGCAGCCCCAGGAGGCAGAGGTTGCAGTGAGCCGAGATCGCACCACTGCACTCCAGCCTGGCAACAGAGTGAGACTCAGTCTCAAAAAAAAAAAAAAGAAGTCACATCTTCTATTCTAGTCCCATTTCCTCCCCTTGTAGCTGGTGAGCGCAAGCTTTGGGCCCCTGGTGCTGTGTTTGTATAAGGCTGCCATTGGACCTGAGGACTCTGAGGTCCCTTCCAGCTGGGAGGCTATTTCAGAGCTCAGGTAACTCTGAATAATCTTTTTTCACCCACTTCTACCCTCAGTCCAAGCTGGCATCTACCCTGACATCTTTGGCCCCCAAGAACCTACTTCTCCCTCCAGAAGGTCTCTAATCAGTTCCACAGTGCTGGGCGGGGGTGGGGAGTGGAGAAGGAGGTGGGTGGAGACACCCCTGTGTATGCCTGTGTGTGTGTACTACACAACTGAGCCAAGGAGGAGAAGGATCATGTCAGATTGCCTTTTGTGTTTCCAGAGAGCCCGCCCATGACAGAGGCTCAATGTTTGCCCAAAGAGTGAATGCATGTTGAATGTTTTCATGGTCCTTTGCCTTGTCTCTTGACCACATCCCCTTGCCTTAGTCTTCCTGTTTGGTCTGTAGCCCTGAGTTCCTACAACACCCAAGAGTTGTAGGGTGAAAATAGCAAGGAAGGGAATCAGCATAGTATAATACGCCTTGGCTAAGAAGATGGCAAGCCTGAAGATAAAATCTAAAGTCATAGTTAGGTACAGCCTGCTTTTCTTTAGGCTCAGTCTAAATGCCTCCCAAGTGTCTGTTCAGCCACAAGCTACCATCACCACTGTTACCTTCTCATGCTTAGATACTATGCTTCTTCAAGTTCCTTCCCACAAATGGAAGAAATTCATTCATTCGTGCATTCATTTATTCATCAAAATTTATTGAGCACCCATTGCAACGTGTTAGGCATTGATTGGGTGCAAAGGACACAGAGAGAAATCAGAGGGGTTTCTGCTGTCCGGGAGCCCACAGTCAGTACTGCATGTAGCACACTCAGGGATAGCAATGTGCCCAGGGCACTAATGAAAGAAGTCAGCTTGAAGACTACTCTGTCCATTTCACAGATGAGAAGACTGAGGTCCAGAACTGACATGATGATTTCATGTGGAGAGAACAGATAGTGGCTCAGCATTCTTTCTACTCCCTGGGGCTGTTGCCTCTTCCTGTTTGCCCTTGGAGCATTTTCAGACCAACAAGCTTGCTGTGGCAGTCCCTCCGGCCATTCGCATATTATAGCACACCATGTGTGGGGTGTTCCTGGAGCTGTCAGTGCTGCAGAAGCAGTTGGAAGTGGAGTCAGTGAATCTTTCAATTATTTCAAAAAGTTGATTGTGAAGGATGGGAGAGAAGGTGGTGCTGGCCAGGAAGTTTTCAGAACCCTTGGCTTGTCTTCCCCAAGGAGGCCTCCCAGAAAGCATCAGCTGGGCCAAACGCCCGCTGTCCACACGCCGTTGATCCCTGTGCACATCCCCATGACAGCCCTTACAGTCGGTGCCTCCTGTCCTCCTGGCCTGACAAAGTCTTGTCTCCAGTGCCCACGGCCTGCCATCTGCTTACTGCCTGGCTCCTCCAGTTCCGGGGGAGCCCATGCAGCCCTGTGCACTGCATCAGGAGGACTGAGGGATGGAGATTAGACTGAGGGAGCAGGAGTGGATGCAGAGGAGCAGGACAGAGCCTTATGGTGGTCCAGGGGAGCGGTGAAAATGAATTTGACCAGATGACAGTGGGAGGTGGCAACAAGTGATCGGATCCACCATTTATCTGGAAGGTAGAGCTGATAGGACCTACTGAGGAGTTTGATGGGGCAGAAAGGGCTGACTCCTGGATTTTTGGCCTGAACTAGGGGAAGGGTGGTGCCATTTATCAGGTGGGGAAGACTAGGGGAGGAAGGAGTGTCAGGGAAATCATGAGCTCTGTTGTAGACACTATAATTTTGAGATGCAATGCTAGACATCCACATGGAGCTGCTGATGAGGCCGTTGGATAGAGTTCTGGAGAGAAACCCTGTTTGGACATTTGGAAGCCACCAGCATCCAAATGACACTTAAAGTTGTGGACTGGGTGATACCAAGTAGAGGGCAGTGGGGAGAAAAAGGACTGATTTTAACAGAACAAGCAGCAAATCATCAGGTTGTTCCTTAAAGGGGTGACTCAGTGTGTGCTGGAATCACCTGCAAGGTGGTCGCTGTAAGTTGTTTCCCTAGCAGGTCCTTGGGAACCAGCATTCAGAAATTCTGGGCCTTGGCGAGCAGCTTAGGAAGACAAATACTCCCAAGTAATTCTGACAGAGGCAATCGTCTGAGAAACTCTGCCTTAGGGGACAGGTAGAGGGGGTGTGGGGAGGTGGAGGGCAAGGGACACTTCCAGGGCTGGGGTGACCAGATAGTAGGATCCTGAGGAATGTTCCTGTTCTCTCCAGGGTCACTGCGAGGTCTTAATCTCCACCATGCCCTTCTGCCCCATGTGGGTAGAGGTAGACAGGTGTGGCACCCTACACCCAGGCCTTTGCTGATCATGTACTAGTCTGTACCCCTCCCTGAGCCTCTCAGCTCTACAGATTGGACAACTTACTAAAGGGAGCCCTCAGCTGCATCCTTGATGATGGGCTGTGATGGACCAAGGACCCCCAGTGAGGCTCCTGGCTGGGCTCTGCAAGACAGATGCCAAATACAGCCACGGCTCCTGTGACTCGATGAGTCGAAGGGATGGCAGCCTGCTTTTCCTCAAGGAAGGAAGTCATCACGTGAATATTCTAACTGCCTATTGGCTGCAGGGGTTTGGGGATCTTCTCCAAGCCGGTGTCCTTACCTTCACACTAAGGGCTATGGGCTCATTCACTCTCACATGGGAATCCCCAGCCCTGAGCCTCACAGATCCAGGCCAGCCTTGCCAATTGCTGAAAGACCTTTTCTGGGATGACTTGTCATTATTAAGCCAGAATTCATCATCTCCCCTCTCCCTCCACATGTGTGTCTCCCTTCCATGTCCGTATTTTGCTTTTCTCATCATTGGGTTCAAGTGTGACCAGCACTTCTGAGACCTTCTTTCACTCTGGCCTGTCGCTCCATCTTGATAACTCTTTCTTTACAATGTCTTTGAGTCTGTCCTTTTCTCTCTGTTCCCACTGCCCCTGCTCAATACTCTCATTTGATTAGACAATTGTATAAGCCTCTCTTACGAACTGAATATTTTTGTCTTCCCCATATTCATGTTGAAGCTCTCACTCCCAGTGTGATGGTAGTTGGAGGTGGGGCCTCTGGGAGGTAATTGGTTGAGATGAGGTCATGAGGATGGGGCCTCCGCGATGGGATTAATGCCCTTGTAAGAAAGTGGAAGAGAGGCCAGAGCTCTTTATCTCCACCATGTAAGGCCACAGCAAGAAGGAGGCACTCTCCAAGCCAGGAAGAGAGCCCTCCCAGGAAACTCACTCAGCTGGCACCTTGATCCTGCACTTCCCCACCTCCAGAACTGTGAGAGATAAATGTCTGTTTTTTAAGCCACCCAGTCCATGGTGTTTTGTTGTAGTAGTCCAGTCTAAGACAGCCTCCTACCCTGTTTCTCTGCTTCCTGCCTCATCCTTCATGTGGAATATTAGTTTCTTTCACACCACTTATCACTGATTGTAGTAATACATTTGTTGTGTTTATTTGTTTGGTGTTTATCTTCATAACCAGATGACAGGCTCCATGAAGTCATGCTTCTTTAGTTCAGCACTCTGTACCCAGGGCTGAACACCATGTCCAACACATAATACGTGCTTCATAATGTTTCTTGACAAAATGAAATGCTGACTACAATAAAAGCCTCCAGCCAGGTCTCTCTGCCTCCTGCTGTATTCTTCCTGATTAATGTCTGATGTTTGGCCAGAGCCATGTTCTTAAAACACGGGTTTTACCCTACCCAACCCTTCCTTGGCAGAGTGTTTATTGGGTCCCACCACCCTTTTTGGAGGTTTATGGGAAATTAAGTGAAGTTAGGATCGAGATGATAGTGGGAAAATGTGGTGTGGGTCATTAATAACAACGCATTTAATTGTAAATTGGGGTTTACTTCAAACCCAAAACTGTGGGTTTGCTTTTTTAACCCATGAGCACAACAGGAAATGAATGAGTCAAGCTTCCTAGTATCTAGGGTCCTGTAGGTTGAGGCTTGATCAAATCAGCCCTCACTGCCCGGACCTGCCACTTACGCAGCAGACTGCCAGTGGTCCCAGGTGGTCACGGCCTACGGCTTCCCTTGCTGTGCTGTTCACATGTGGGGCTCAGATACGTTCCACCCAAAGAGCAGTGTGGGCTCAGGGGGTGGGGCCCAGCCTCCTAGGGACTGTGTGTCTTCTGTGAAAGTGTGGACACTGAGGCGGGGGGATGGATATATGTTGGGTAGACAAGGCACACCCTGACTATGGCTATTTACAAAGTTGGGAAAACACAGTTCTGTTGAATTTCCTCTTCAGTCAGTGGTGGCCCATTTACCCCCTCTCCTTACTAAGAGGAAGTTCCATTAGCTCACAGAAAGACAGCATCACGCATTCCTCAGCTTGGAAAAGCCCTTGAAGGAGATTGCTCAGTTGAAGAACAGCTGGGGCCTTCTGTTGGTGACTGTAATCCGAAGTCCCAGGAAACCTGCAAGTGTCTCATCAGCCCTAGCTGCTTGGAAGGACTCACTCAGTTTCTCCCAAGGGCCTAGTGTGAGTGGTTACAGAGCAGCCTCAAAGCAGAGGTGAACCAGCGCAAACTCCTACTCATTCCACAGAAACGGAGCAGGCACGGTCCACAGCACGGGCTGCATCTTCTGACTTCCTTCTGTCCTGCAAGCTGCTCCTTGATCTGTCATATCCAACCAAACTGGCTGCAGTTCCTTGAATGCAATTCCTTTTACTCTCTGAATCTTTATATTTACATCTCAGGGGCCTTTTCCATGCGGAAGAAGCCATCGCTAACACCTCATTTCCAGGAGAAAGTGACGAACACTACTTTTCTTTCCAGTCTTGACAAGAGGGCTCTAGGGCAAAAGCCTGAGCAGGTCTGAAATGGTGTGATATTAGTCAAGTTCTCTGAAGATGATAGGATCAGCACTTCCTCAGAACTAGTTATTTTCTCAGAATGAATGGGTTAAGGCAAGATTGGAGATGACACAGGGCAAGAGAGGTGAGGGGTCCCCATTTACCTGCTAGGGGATCCAGGTAGGACAAAGAGAAAAGCCACCCAGTGGCTGGGCGTGGTGGCTCATGCCTGTAATCCCAGCACTTTGGGAGGCCGAGGTGGGCGGATCAAGAGGTCAGGAGATCAAGACTATCTGGGCTAACACAGTGAAACCCCGTCTTTACTAAAAATACAAAAAAAAATTAGCCGGGCGTGGTGGTGAGTGCCTGTAGTCCCAGCTACTCAGGAGGCTGAGGCAGGAGAATAGGGTGAACCCAGGAGGCGGAGCTTGTAGTGAGCCGAGGGCCGCCACTGCACTCCAGCCTGGGCGACAGAGCGAGATTCCATTGAAAAGAAAAGAAAGAAGAAAAAAGAAAAGAAAATAAAAGAGCACACCCAGGAAGCTCAGTCCGCGGGCCTGGGTTTGTTCTACCCACTGGGCTGAGCATGGGGAGAAATTCAAACCCACGTGGGGTTTTTCATGATGGAGCAGGCTGCTTCTAGAATAGAGTGCAGAAGACTTCCACACTTAGGAGAACCACTGCTGGGACACACCTCCTGGGTGACGGGAGCCAGGGACAGGGCTCCGGAGACAGAGCTCCGGGGAGGTCCGGTTTGCTGTCTTCCTGGAAAGGAGGGATTTCCAGGTTCTTCTCTCCACATTGTCAGAACTCACATCCAAAACGTTGCATTGTGCTTTCCACTGTTTCCTTTTCTGTCTTCTGAAAGAGCCCCGCTGCATGCTCCTTATCGCTTTCATTTTCACCTGCTTCCAAGAAAAGCTGCCCATTTCTCTTTACAGCCTTAACAGCCAATGACAGCTATTTGCACATGGGGACCACCACATGCCTGGCACCATGTTAAACTTTTTACGTGCAATTTCATTTAAACCTCACAACAACCCCATGGGGAGTTGTCAACTCCACATGACGAGTGGGGAAATGAAAACCTGGAGGGGATAAGTAATGGGCCCAAGGTCACAATACAGGTAGCACGAGGACTCCCTGGGTCTGTCGGATTTGAGCCTGAGTCCTCGGCCCTGTTTCCTTAAAGTGACATCACACATCCCACCCATTATCACCCTCCTCATTATCAACACCTGAGTCCTCCATAAGCCACTGTGCCATCAGCAATCTGACTGGTTTCACACGATTCCTGTGATCTTGACAATTTATTGGAATAAAAACATGTATCACTCATTGACAGAGCTTTGTGTTCAAGGCACATTCATACCCATTTCCTCAGCAGAACCTTACATCCCTATGGATTAGACAAGTCAGTCATTATTTTGCAGATGAGGAAACTGAGGCTGCAAGAGGATAAGTGACTTCCCCAAGGTCACATCCCTGGGAACAGCAGAGTCAGAGCTAGAACTTCAGGGCTCCTGAGATATCCAGAATTATTTCACTGTGCAATGCTGCCTCTCCAATAAATAAAGGAACAAAATAAATAAATAAAGCTTTCAAGGGAACCCTGAGGAATCCTCCCTCAAGCCTGTCTCCAGAGGGAGCTCAGTTGCCAGACTGGCACCTAAGAGCACTCTGGCAGAGGGGTAGGGGTCATGGCTGGATTCCCTGGGCCAGAATGTCTGTTTTCAGAATGCTCCAGAGAAAGGCAGGGCTCAGAGATGACTCTGGATGGCACGCACAGGCCTGTCCCCTCACAGCTTCCATGCCTGTGGACTGAACTGCCTTTGTTTGAAGACAGATTCCAAATGGCCTATGGGGAGGCAGGGCCCATAATGCCCCCTTCTGGGGCTGTGTCTGATACTGTCTTGGCATGACACCATGGACTCCCACTGGATCTGTTAGCCCCTGGCATGAGAAACAAGCCGGCTTGGTAGTCCATGGACAGTATCTACTTTTTCCCAGGGCCAGCTTGGCTAATACCCAGCAAACATGGAGGACCCCCTAAAGGTGGAGTCCTTCTTTCACAGAAGGGGAAATTGAGGCCCTCTGACAAGTGGCTAGTCCAAAGTCACACAGCTGAACACCAAGAAGGCAGGGACCCCAGCTCAGTGCCCAGTGGCTTATCCTCTGGGTCTGTAGCTGGATATTAGCAGCAAACACAAGCACAGACCTCCAACCCTGACTCTCTGGGGCTGGCATGAGCTGGTGTCCAAGCCCAGAGGCTGCCCAAAGGGCTGAGTTATGACCAATACAAAAAAACCACGGCTTCTCTGGAACTTGTCAGCAAGATGGTGTGGCAGCAGGGTGGGGATGTGAGTGGCTGGGCCACAGCCAGTGCCCCAGGGGAATGCCACTCCATTTGCTGGACAGAGGGAGATATTTGCAGATGGGCACCACAGCTACCCTCCAGAGGGATGGGTTCTGAGCTGGAAGCCCCATCCGGGGTCTCAGCTCCCTTTGTCTCCCCCCGGTGAATCCATTATGATGTGTTTGAGTGTCCAGAAAATATATACCTTAAGATCTTCCAGTGACAGGCTTCCTGCCTCAGAGGCCTGATGGGGGAACCCATGTGACCACCCCAGAGATCAAACTCGGCCTCCATATCCTCCTTTTTCCCCTAAAAACCACCCCAGCAGCAAGGCCCTGAAGCTTCCATTCCCATAGCCCTTCTTCCTGCTGGAGGCCCTGATGCTTGGGTGGCCTAAGCTGGGAGGTCTGGCTCTGAGCTGACTTCAACCTGGCGGCCTCACCACAACAGAAAGCCCCATGGTTCCCCTGAGCAAATAATCCTTTATGATACAAGAAAGAGTTCCGAGGAGGGAGAAGGTCCCTGCCTTTCTCAGCTCTGCCAGAGTCTGCAGGGCCCCAGTCAACAGAACGGGTCAGTGCCCCCCACACTCTGCACTAGTTCAGTGAGGTGACCTCCTCCTGCCCCAGGCATTCTGACCAGCCCTGCAGGGCCTGACTGGGGCCGTCCCCAGTGGACTTGCAGAAAAGTGCCCAGACTGCCTTGTGCCTTACTTCGGCCTTGGTTGCCCCTCCTCCGGGTCCAGGCAGAGGAGCAGGCATGGTTAAAACCAAAAGCAGCCTCTCAGCTCGAGTCACTCGAGTGCAGGCTAGAGATGAGGGGCAGGGTGACCAGGTCTGAGTTAAAGCTGCCCAGGAGACCACCTGGGGCTGCCACACAGCCTAGAGGGGCAAGGTCATGGGCAAAGCTCCAGTCAGATGTTCCCAGGTCACTGCAGCTGCTCAAGGCCAGGAGTGACCATTCCTCAGTGGGCTGGTTCCACTGTTCAGTTGGGGTCCCCGAGGAAGCCAGAGTCATTTCTAGGGGATCCTGTTTCAAATAGCCCTTGGCCAGGGCTGGTGGATGCAAGCCTGCCTCGTCATCCAGGCATCCCCTGAATTTGGGCCCAAGGCCACCTGTCAGGGGCAATTCTTCCTCCAGGCAGCCTGTCTTGGTTGCCTTCTCCTCAGCGCATCTGGTCTGCCTCAGGTAGCCCCGGAATACCACAGCAGTTGGGTCTTGTTCCGCAGGCACCTCAGGCTCTGGGGGACTGTCATGGCCCAAGGCTGAGCCACCCTGTGTGTCCCCAGCCTGGCCCTCAGAGTTTTGAACTAGGCCAATGCCACTGTCATCCTGGCCCCTGCTGTCGCTCCCTACCTGCTGCTCCCAGGTGGGCCCAGTGCTGGGGCTCAGGCTGGGCTCCTGCAGGCAGATCCCGCTGTCCGTGCTATTGCTGCTGCCATTACTGCAGCTGTCGCCCAGCTCAGGGGGCTCTCCATTTCCCAGCATTCTGTCAGCCTGGGGGTGAGGGTCAGGGAGGAGGAACTGGGGCTCTTCAGTCTGCAGGGATGGTTTGGTACTGCCAAAGCCACTGTCCGTGCTGCCATGCAGGTCCGAGTTCCTCAGCTCTGGTGACACCTTCAGGAAGGCCTCCTCATCAAGCGGGTGGATGGTGTCTTGGGTCTCTGGGGAGGGACGCTGGCTGATGAAGATGAAGGCGTTGGGCTTCTTGAAGAGCTGGGGAAGAGAGGGCAGAGTGAGAGAGGCGGGAGTCACCTTCCAGCACCCATCCCAGTGCTGCCGGGGAAGGCCAGGCCCAGGAGGAGAGCTCAACGGAGGGGACTACAGTCTTAATTACACTGCAATGTGTTCTGTTTTGTTTTCAAATCCAGCTTTCCTCCTAATGCTATTCCCAGTTTGGCTCAGTCCAGATACATAAGAGGCTTGTATTCTTGGGCCCAGATGGAGTAACGGGCAGAACCAGGGTGTGCTGAGCATGGTGAAAACTCTCAGGTGGCTCCATCCACAGTGCTTTTCAAACCTGAAAGCAGGCTAGACCCACCTAGAAGCGTGTTTCAATCTTTTTTGACTATGACTCAAAATCAGAAATAAGTTGCATAATGACTTGTATATATACCCGTATGTAAATAACTGAAACCAGTTTCACAAAATAATACTCATCATTATGAGCTGTGCCACAATATTTCTGCAGTTCTTATTCTATTGTATCCTACTCTATGCCCTCCTGCCCATTTCATTTTCTAAAATTCTGGATGTGAGGCACCAAATTAATTTCTCTATGCCCCCAGTCATGACTCACACGAACACGGTGGCTGCAGTGTGGGGCAGTGGCACAGGTGTGGAACTCGCAGAGAAGGGGCTGCTCTCCGTTAATCGCCAAGGGTTTTAAGGAAGTCACATAACCCCTCTGCCCTAGCCACACTGGTGTTCTTTCTGTCCCAGAACACATCAAGCACCAGACTGCCTCAGGGCCTTTGCACATGCTCTCCCTGGTGCTTGAAATGATCTCAGCACTTTATATGGCTGTGTCCTGTTCATGGTTTAGGTCTCAGTTCAGATGTCACTTCTTCAGCAAAGCCTTCCCGAATACCTTGACTAAAGCAGTACTCCTGCCACTCTCTCCACATTAACCCTGTTACTTCTTCCTAGCACTTTGTTCCTAGAATTATTTTACTTGTCTGTTTTCTGTCTCTCACCATACACACACTCACTTACTCCACATTCCCAAAAGAACACAAACTCCTTGAGGGCAGGAACTGTCTAGTGTTGTTTACTACCCTGTCTCCAGAGTCTAGACTGAGCTGGCACACAGTAGGCCCTCCTAAGCTCTGCCGACGGACTCACTGACTCACTGTTGCACATCTGCCCTCATTTCCTTGGTACATGATGATTCAAATGCAGCTCTGATTGGTTGAGTCCCTATTCCTATCACATTGTTTGGTGATTTAGGATGTGTCCCCTAGAGCCAGACTTCATGGGTTCAAATCCCAGCTCTGACTCTTACCAGCTTTGTCACCCTGATCAAATTACTTCCCCTCTCTGTGCTTTAGCTCCTCATCTGTAACATGGAAATAATGACAGAACCTGCCTTCTTATGTTGTAGTTAATGTGTCTACAGTGCTTAGAACAAAGTGTGGTACATAGAAGGTGCTCAATAAATATATGTTGAATTGAACTTTACCCTCCAATAATTCTGTAAGAGAAGTATTATTACCTCTATTTCCTAGAGGAGAAAACTGAAGCTCAGAGAAGTTAAATGACTTGCACAAACAGTAAAGAACACATCTGGAATTCATCCTCAACTGTCCTGATTTGAAATTCCTTTCTTGTCCAATAATACTTACCTTGATGAACTGTTGAAAGATCAGATCAAACAAGCTAATGAATGAGAACAAACTAATGAATGTGCCAATGCTCTGTGCATTAGAATTTATTCATGTGGTGATGACTACGATCATCAGATGAAGGGAACTGTGTTATATTTATCCTGAAGAGAAAAAACCCTCAAGGACAAGTCAGTTCTGTGATCCAAAAGTACAGAAGGGGCAGGGTGCGGTGGCTCATGCCTATAATCCTAGCACTTTGGGAGGCTGAGGTGGGCGCATCACTGGAGATCAGGGGTTCGAGACCAGCGTGGTCAACATGGGAAAACCCCGTGTCTACTAAAAACATAAAAATTAGCTAGGCATGCTGGTGCGCACCTGTAATCCCGGGAGACTAAGGCAGGAGAATCATTGGAACCTGGGAGGTGGAGGCTGCAAGTGAGCTGAGATTGCGCCACTGCACTTGTCTCTCTTCTTGTTTTCCCTAGAGATCCCAGGATCCCTCTGGAGATTCCCCTTCCAGTTGTGGGGCCCCTGCCTTGCAGATGGAGCTGGGTCCTTCCCAGCTGATCCCTTGGCCATCGTGCAGTAGTGACAGCTACGGGGGCTATGGTGGGCAACCTTCGATGTGGCCTGAACTCCAGGCCAGAGACAGGCCGAGGTTTGGAAAATGCTGCCCAATCTTTGCAAGCTGAGTTTTGGAGGCTGGCTTGCCACAAATGTATCATTTGTCAGTATGATGTAGCAAGAGGACACACCCTGGGAGGGGAGGAGGGCTTGGCCTCCTCATGAGCCCCTCCCTGCCCCAGCCCGCATCCCCTCTCCACTGGCTGGCCCAGCATCCCCACCGCCTCCCAGCGTCCTCTCTCCTCTGGCCCACTCTAACAGCAGCCCAAGGACCAGCACCTCTGGCCTTTCCTTCTTCCTCTGTTGTGGAATACCCATGGCCACTAGCTGTGGGAAAGTGGGCTCCATCCCTGATGCTTCCTGGTTGTGTGGTCCTGTGTGTGTCATAATCTCTCTGTGCCTCAGTTTCCTCACTTATGAAAAGGGGTTAAAACTATGCCTCATTATCAGAGATGCAATGCACAGGGGCTAGTCCATGGCCAACTACTAGTAGATCATACCAAAATGGCTCGTGGTCATTGAGGTTTGTGATTCCATGTGTCTTATCTGAGCTACTGGATGGCAACATTCTTGGTACTGGGCTTCATGTTCACTTCCTCCCTCTGTCCCTACAGAGACTGATGAAGGTATCTCCCAATCACACCAGGGCTGAGAGCAGAGGCGAGCTGAGGCAATGGACTGTCTGGGAGGAAAAGAGCTCCCTGCCCTCCTGGAAGCTCTGGTGTGGCTGGGAAGGATGGGGCAGTGACCTCCTTGCAAGACTCACCAGGACCCTGGGCAGCTTCTTTCGGCGCCGCACATACAGCTGGAGGGCCAGGCAGTAGGCCAGGGCTCCGGAGAGCAGCAGGACAAAGGCAAAGAAGATGATGACGTTGGTCACGGTGAAATCTGCAGGCCAAGAGAGATGTGTTTGTGGCCTGGCCCCATGGAGCATGGTGATTCTTGTCATAGGACTCTGGTCCCATGAAATCCATTGGCCACTGTCAGGAACCATTCAGTGGCCCAAGGCAACCTACAGGCCACAGCTCTAGATGAGTCTAGGTTTCTGCGAATCCCCACCTGGTCTTCCAAACCATGCCCTGAAGGATGCCCTTAGGAGATGCACTGACTGCTTCCAGCTCTCTGCACACGACTCTCATCACAGCAAACAGAACAGCGAGGCAGGATGGTATAGCAGGTAAGAGTCGAGGCTCTGGGGGCTGCTAGATCCGGGTTCAAGTCCCAGCTTCACCACTTACTAGCTGTGCAATTGTGGACAAATTACTTACTCTCTCGGAGCCACCAACCTCATAAGGCAGTTGTGAAGTACACAGCACTGACCACGTACCAATACCATGAGATTCTTTTAACTTTTATACTTATAGGAGGTAAATACTGTCATCAGCCCCATTGTTACAGATTAGTATCCTGAAGCACATAGAAGTTAAGTAATTTGCCCAAAGTCATACACCTCAAAAGTAGTAAAGCTGAGATTTGAACAGAACTATTTCATGTATCAGTGAAAGAATGTATGAAAAACTCTTAAGGCTGCCTGATACCCACTTGGTGCCTTACTCTGCATTGAGACTTAAATGACACTGAGCTGTTGAGTGTCCTTCATCAACTGAAATTTGTTGCAGATCTAGCAGGAGTCACTTTCGTCTTTGCCAGACCCTGCCCACACTGGACTGGGCCCTCCCAGAGCACTTACTGTTGGCCTGATTCACTGGGCGCTGGACATCTCATCAGCTGTCCAGAGAGAGTTGCTTGTTACAGTCTCCTCTGTGCACACTGTATCTCCCCAGCCGGGACGCGAGATCCTCCTAGGCAGGACCGTGGCCTCCACGTCCTCTATTCTCTCCCTCCCCCTACAGCCCCGGCACCTGACTGACAGCCTGGAGCAGGATTTGCTGACGTTAGCAGCTCTGGTGAGGAGCGGAGCAGAGTAGGGGAAGTAAGGAGAAGCCCTTTGTATCCCTGGCTCTGAGGAAGAACAGCAGAAGACCTTAACAACAGGAACTAGCACAGCTGACTGACGACGGCCTGGGGGAGGGGGATGTTGTTGGGAAACATCACTGCGCTCCAGTGGGAGGACCCTAGATCACAAGAGACCTGGTTCTGCCACCAAGTCCTAGCTGTGCAACCCTAGGAAGCTGCTAATACTGAGTCTCAGTTCCCTCATCTCTAAAACGAGGACAGTAGGACCTCTCTCCTATTAAGGATGCAGAGCTATATGAAGCAGCACCTAACACAGTGGCTGGCACCAGCTTCCCGGGTGCACGCATTTTGGATTGCACCAGGCCCTCCCAGTCTCCCTCCCCATGCTGAGAGCAGCCCGGCTGACTCACACTGCCTGGTGAGGGAGACGCACTCCTCTTTAGACCACATCCCCTTGTTAGTTCGGGAAGTGACAGATGGTTTCACCTGGACACAGAACTCTCCCACTTCTCCAGAGGTTAGGAGGCTGAAGTTTTCATGTTTTACTTTCTTGTGTGTGAACTGGAACAAAAATGATAGCAATTAACAAAATCATTTTATTTCATGGCACACAGACACTGAGAGCTGGCGGGCCTTTAGAGGTGATTTCAGCCAAACCCCTTCAGTATCCTTTGTGTAAGATAACAACCCCCACAATTACCAAGGCAGCACATGATCTCTTTAATGACCACAATTTTATTTTGTATTTTAAAAGAAAAAGCAGTGTTTGATAGATGCTGAAGATCTTCTCAGAAGGGGCTGAAATCAACTGTGGTGGAGAGGAAAGAGGGTGGATTTTGCAGATACCAGCTCTCCCATACCAGGGGTGCCTTCTGTTAGGTTACATAGCCTCTCAGAGCCATATTGCTTCATCTAGAAAGGCTCTGGGGTGCCCAATTGCCCTAGTAGGCAATGCCTTTGAGGAGCATCTCACAAGAGCATAGCTCTGAGGGCTGAGGTGGGTTCTGCTCCCTTCTCTGCTCACCTACCATCCCAGACCCTCCCTTTAGTCCACAAGCAAAATTCCCAATGGCACACAAGGGTGCTTCCAGCCCAGGGGACAGGGAAGCCAAGGGAGCTCTGGTTCTGGGGCCTTGGGGAACTCCATACCGTAAAGTTTCCCGGCACCTTGCGAATGGCAATCTCATACTCTCGGAAGTGACTGAAGATGCTTTCATATGTGTCATTTGCAGGGGCCATCTTGGGCCTGGGGGGCTGAATCTTCCCAAGGATGAAGCCATTGTGGATCTCTAGCTTCACACTGCCAACTGTCAGAGTCACTAAATGGAGTGGAGTGGGGGGGCAAAACCATGAGACCTGAGGGCTGAGGAGGGCTTGGGTGTCCCCCGCCAAGACTTTGCCTCCAGAATGAAGCTTAATTAAAACCTAGGCCACAGGTTTGTCAATGCGGCAGAATGTAAGGGCACTTTAGGGAGCACATTAAAAATACATATACCCTAAAATCAGATGCATCAACCAATGGAATATGATGGAGAGCCCAGAGATAAACCCACAATTGATTTTCAACAAAGGGGCCAAGAACACACAACGGGAAAAGAACAGTCTCTTCAATAAATGGTGTTGGGAAAACTGTATATTCACAAACAGAACAATGAAAATAGATCTTTGTCTCACCCCTTACATAAGAATCAACTCAAAATGGATTAAAGACAAATGTAACACCTGAAACTATAAAAACCACTAGAAGAAAACCTGGGGCAAAGTTCTAAGACGTTGGTCTGGGCAAAGATTTCTCGGATATGATCCCCAAAGCACAGGCAACAAAAGCAAAAATAGACAAATGGGATGGCATTACACTAAAGAGCTTCTGCACAGCAAAAGAAACAATTACTAGAGTGAAGAGACAATCTATGAATGGGTGGAAAATATTTACAAATGTACATTGAATAAGGGGTTAATATCCAAAATATACAAGGAACTCAGACTACTCAATAACAAGAAAACAAATAAACCTGCTTTTAAAATGGGCAAAGGACTTGAATAGACATTTAAAAGAAGACATACAAATGGCCAACAGATACATGAAAAAATGGCCAACATCTCTAATCATCAGAGAAATGCAAATTAAAACCACAATGAGATACCACTTCACACCTGTTAGATTGGCTATTCTCCAAAAGATGGAAGTAACAAGTGTTGGCAAGGATGTGGTGAAAAGGGAAACCCTTGCACGTCGCTGGTGGTGAATTTCTCAGCCATTGTGGAAAACAGTATGGATATTCCTCAAAAATCTAAAAATAGAACTACCATGTGATCCAGCAGTTCTCACTACTGGGTATATATTACTTAATTAAGAATTAAGTAATAGAGTGCTTGGAATTTTCTTTAAAATGCTAAAGTAAATTTCATGGGGGGATATTGATGACCCTCCCTACCACCAATTACTTTAAAATTGGCCTAGTGTTTGCAGTTACTAAAGATATTGAAATTAGTGTATTGAAGAGATACCTGTATCCCCGTTCACTGCAGCATTATTCATGACAGCCAAGATATGGAAATGCCCACCAACAGATGAATGAGTTTTTAAAATGTGGTATGTGTATACAACAGAATCCTGTTCAGCTTTGAAAAACAGGAAACTGAGGCCTGGTCCAGTGGCTCACGCCTGTAATCCTAGCACTTTGGGAGGCTGAGGCGGGTGGATCATTTGAGGTCAGGAGTCTGAGACCAGCCTGGCCAACATGGTGAAACCTCATCTCTACTAAATATACAAAAGTTAACCAGGCGTGGTGGCATGTGCCTGTAATCCCAGCTACTCAGGAGGCTGAGGCAGGAGAATCTCTTGAACTCGGAAGGTGGAGGTTGAAGTGAGATGAGATCAAGCCATTTCACTCCAGCCTGGGTGACAGAGCAAGACTTTGTCTCAAATTGAAAAAAAAAGGAAACTGTCATTTGGGAAAACACAGATGGACCTAGAGGACATCATTAGCGAAATAAGCCAGGTGCAAAGAGATAAATACCATAAGATCTCACTTAGGTATAGAATCTAAGTAGAATTATTTTAGAATTCGATTCCTAGAAGTAGAGAGTAGAAGGGGTTACTAGAGGCTGGAAGGAGGCAGGTGGGGGGACGTGAATAGGGAACAAGGAGAGGGGTACCAAGTTACAGTGAGACAGGAGGAATAAGTTCTGGTGCCTATTGCATGGCAAGGTGAATGCAGTAATAATAATGGACTGTATATTTCAAAATAGCTAAAAGATAACATTTTAAATGTTTCTGGCACAAAGAAATGCTAACTATTTGAGGTGATAGATATTCTAATTACCTTGATTTGATCATTCCACAAGGTATATATGTATTATGTATACATAACACTGTACCTCATAAAAATGCAGAATTATTACTTGTCAATTAAAAATGAAACAAAAACTTTTTTTATAAAATGTTTTCAATACTTTACTGTTTTGTTTTTGTTTATTTGTTTGTTTTTTTGAGACAGAGTCTCCCTCTGTTGCCCAGACTGGAGAGCAATGGCTTGATCTTGGCTCACTGCAGCCTCTGCCTCCTAGGTTCAAGTGATTCTCCTGCCTCAGCCTCCCTGAGTAGCTGAGACTACAGGTGCATGCCACCAGGCCCTCTTCATTTTTGTATTTTTAGTAGAGATGGGGTTTCACCTTGTCAGCCAGACTGGTCTTGAACTCCTGACCGCAGGTGATCTGCCCACCTCGGCCTCCCAAAGTGCTGGGATTACAGGCGTGAGTCACCGTGCCTAGCCCAACACTTTACTGTTAAGCATAATATTTACGGTAGGTGTGTGTAGATAGATACCTTTCTACAGGTTAGGACATTTTCTTTCTACTTTACCTTTGCTGAGATTCTCTTTAAATGTCGTTTTCTTTTCTGAATAGTTAATGTGATAAATTGCATTGATTACATTTTTATGTAGAAATTTCGGATAGACACAAAAGTAGAAGAGAATATAATGATTTCCAAAGTCCCAGCTTTAGTAATTGCAAATGCTAGGCCAATTTTAAAGTAATTGGTGGTGGGGGAGGGTCATCAATATCCCCACATGAAATTTACTTTAGCATTTTAAAGAAAATCCCAAGCACTGTATTAGTTAATTCTTAATTACTTAAGTATGTATCTCTCACATATCACACCTTTGTAAATATAACTACCATGCTGTTATCACCTATAACAAACAAATACCTAGTAATATGCCCTAAAAACCATTTCATATACAAATATGGCCAGTTCCTCAAAAACGCCTTTTTATAATTGCCTTGCTCAAATCAGAATACAAAGAAGAACCAAACATTTAAAAAAAAAAATACAGATGCCCTGGGCCCATTCAAGACACAGTTAGCTTGGATTTCCGAGCCTGGGCCCTGGAAATAGGTATTTGAAACACCCTTGCTGGGAAATGTTTCTGCACCAGCTGAGCAGTGCCCGGTGAGCAGGCACTGGGGAGCCAATGACCTCCCAGACCATCGGCTCTAACTCTGAATCCTACAGCGAGGTCTCTGTGCACACAAAACTTTCTTAATCCCAACTGGTGGGATGCAAAATCCCATTGAGTTGGGGGCTTATCCTTTCTTCTTACCTCTCCAGAAAGGGATCCGTAACTTCTCTTTAGTAGCACTTCCCATTTCAAAGGGATGACCCCTGGGTGTTCACCCCTAAAGAAGCGGGTGGCTCACCTGAATTCTGCCTACTGCTTGCTGCCCTATGCTGAGTGTTCATGGATTCACTTCCTCTCCCTGAACCCTCCCTCAAAAAACAAGTTCACAGGCCTGCACCTGGTGACTCAGCTGCCCCAATCCACCCCAAGACCTCTCTTCTGTAGGATAAAAAACTCCAGTTCCCTTTTAAATCTTAAACAACTTGGGCTCTATTTTATCTAACGTTCTCCAAAGTCCTGCCCTGTTTGGGCAACTAGTTCTCCAGCCAGGGAGCCTGGCTGACGTGGTAAGCTATGGTAATAGACAGAAAAGCTCTAGACTAGAGTTCCTGGCTGGAAGGGACTTCAGAGACATGTTCTAAGTCAAGGGAGGAAAAGCACCTTCATCCAGAGAGAAGCGGGTGTTGGTGACGGTCCAGTTGGAGTGCCGGCTGCCGTCCACAGCACGCACTCTGGCCCGGTAGCCATTGCTGCGGTACAGGTCCAAGGTCACCGCGGTAAGGTCATAGGACAGGGCCTGGCTACAGTTGGAGATGGAGTTCCAGGGCCCTATTCCATACCTGAAGAGATACGAGGTTAGGCACTGGAAAGGAGCTTGTGCTCAATCCTACCTCCTTTAAGGGAGACGCAGGAGGCCAGGAAGAGAGCTCCCACAGTGGGAGAAACTGGGACAGCCCTCAGGCTATATCCTCTAGTCCACGGCAGCTCATTGTGAGGGGTCTCCCTTGGTCCTGGGACCCTGTACCAATTTCCATGTGGTCTAGAAGATTTTTAGACAGGAATACGAGTAGTCCCAGCTCTTCCAGAAAGCCTTGCTAGCTCCTACAGCACAGCCCAGTCTCTCCCTTCTCATTGTGTTTGCAGTCATTAGGGTTCCCCTGTTGTCTGGCTATACTGTGGATGCTTCTCCTGCTTTTCCAGTAAGACAGAAAAGCCTTGGAGGCCAGAGGTGGTGGCTCATGTCTATAATCCCAGCACTTTGGGAGGCTGAGGTGGGCGGATCCCCTGAGGTCAGGAGTTTGAGACCAGCCTGGCCAACATGGTGAAACGCCGTCTCTACTAAAAATGCAAACATTAGCCAGGCATGGTGGTAGGCTCCTGTAATCCCAGCTACTAGGGATGCTGAAGTGGGAGAATTGCTTGAACCCAGGAGGCAGAGGCTGCAGTGAGCTGAGATTGCACCACTGCACCCCAGCCTGGGGGACAGAGTGAGAAGCTGTCTTAAAACAAAACAAAAGAAAAAAAAGAAAAGCCTTGGTGCAAAGGCTTTTCTTACTCTGGAGTGAGCAAAGGCTCTGGCCTTTTCACCCAGAGCTCCCGCATATTGCTCAACACAGGAGTCTCAATCAGTACTTGCCATCTGCTGGCTTTGTGTCAGGGGCCCTCAGGCACTCACTTCATTAACAAGGCAGGTATCTTCCCATACTAGGGGAGTGTGGGACTAGGCAGGGATTCACTCTTCCCTCCCCTTCCCTCTTCCCCTTTCCTCACCTCAGGAGTGCCACTTCATAGCAGGTACTTTCAGACTGATTTGGGATGGGTTTCCAGTGGAGGATGTGGTGGAAAAATTCTGCTTCAAACCACACAGATGGCGGGCTGGGCAGCTCTGTCCCTGGGGAGAAGAATGTCAGTACCACAGCTGGGAGGACCCACCCCCCAAGGATAAGGAGGAGGCTGGGGATGGTGGCAAGCAATACAACAGCTACCATTTCTTGAGTGCTTTACTATGAGCTGAGTGCTGGGCTAAGTACTTTACATATGTTCCATTTAATTAGCACAGTAGCCCTACACAGCAGGCATGGATGACCCCAATTTTATCAAAGAAGAAAGGCAGGTTCAGAGAGGTTGTGACTCACCCGAGGCCAGTAGAGCCAGTAAGGGGCAGAGTGGGCATATGAATCCAGATATATCTGATTCTAGAGCTAATGTGTCTCCCTAAATCACTGTCCTGTGCTGTCTGTGATCAGAAGCTGCAGTGGTGGCTGAGAACAGCCAAGCTGAGTCTGATGCCTCCCAGGGAAGAAGGCAGGGGCCGAGGGCTAAGCAAGTTGGCAATAAGCTCTCAGATGTGTTAGTCGCTGGCTCTGCCCAATCCCTGTCTCTGCTCTAGCACTATTCCTAGGCTTGACCCCATCCCCACACCTGGTCCCCAACTTGGCTTGGCCCAGGCTCCAGCTCAAAGCCATCTCATTAAGTACACAGACAGCCCGCTTGCTGACATCTGCCTGCTTCTCTTCACAGGTCTCCTGGGCTCCCCAAGCTAAGTGCTTGCCTCATTCCCTAGTTTCTAGAAGGGCTTTGCCTGTAGCCAGATGCCCAACCCCTGGCTGGGCAAGGACAGATGGAATAAGTCAGCTCTGGCTCTACACATGACTGAGGACATCCCCACAAGAGCTGGCACCTGTAGCTCCCAGGCAAGATACTCAATACCAATTCCTAGCTCCACTCTCCCTTTACCCCTAGTACACACCATTCACCATGGGAAACACTGCTGAACCCATTGTCTTCTTTGTAAGAATGCAACAAACATTTCTACTTTAAGAGTCTTGCTGATCAAGCAGACTGAAGTATGTGCAAGGCCAATGGCTGGTTGATTCCCCTTCTCTCCTCCTTGACCCCTAAGTTCTCTCCATTTGACAGCGACTCTGCTCCGCTCCCTAGTTTTCTAACTTCTCGACATCTCTCTAATCATGCACCTGTTTTTTATTTATTTTTTCGGGGATGCTGTCATCTGTCTCTTGCTTTCTTTCTTATACCGTCTTTGATCTTCACGTCAGTGCCTTGATTTCGAAACATTAGACGGAAAGTGAAAAACGCAGGGAGTCTTTGTGGTGTTTGGGCTGCACGTCCCCGACTCAGCTCTCGATCACGTGAATGGCTGACTGCATGTTTTACTTTGTATTTTGGTGTCATGAAGAAGCAGTTTCGGTCATTGCTCTCTGTCTCTGCTCTTGGTCCCTCCAACTCCGGGCTCTCTCATTCTCTCTCTGGGGTTTACTTTTCTTAGTGGCAGAAACTTTGCCAGAGAACTGCCTGGGTTAGGAGCCTGAACTAAGGGAAGAGGGAGGCAGGTGGCAGCGGGAGTGAGTTGGGGGCTACAGGTGGAGCACGGGGGATCAGATCGGGGAGATCAGGGAGGGATGAAGGTGAGATGGGAGGAGAACAGAAAGCGGTTAGTTGAAGGACTACGAGAAGGGAGAGTCAGAAGATCAAAATTATTCCCCAAGGGGACAAGAAGTCCCGTCATTTGAACCTAAACAGCAAAAAACCTAGATCTAAACTTAAGGCTCATGGAGAAGTGGGTGGATGATGAGGTTTGCGGGGTGGGGGTTTGGCCTTGCACATACTTCTCTATCCTTCCCAATCCGTCAGTTCCTGTCAGCCTCAGCCTCTTCCACTTCCACAACAGGTAAGCCTGAGATTCAGGTTTGCCAGAGTAAGGGAGCCCGGCCCGGCACCCGTCTCCCCAGAGGGCCAGCCAGCCAGGGCTCTCCACTGGATGGAGAACTTTAACGGAGCGGGCGCGGAGAGGGCAGGGCAGGGAATGGCCGCGTCCCAGAGCCTTACCATGAGCGTCTGAGCCAAGACGGCGACTGAGGAACGCCGCCAGCAGCACTACGAGGCGCGGGAGCATCCTGGGCACGCCGCATCGTCCGGGGCCGGAGCCCAGCCGGCCTGCGCGCCTCCAGCGACCCTTAGGCTGGGACTGACAGCTGCGCCGTCCTCTCCGCCCGCGCCCAGCCGGGCTGACGTCTGCGGGGCGTTGCCTACAGACGCCCCGCCCCCGAGGCCGTGGATGGGGAACCACGTCCCACAGGGAGCCCGCCTGGGGCAAACCCGAGACTGTCCCGGGGCGGAAGCGGGCTCCGGCCACCCCTCCTTTCCCTTGCCCCTGGGCCTCCAGTGCCTTCGGGTCAAAGTGGTCCAGGTAGCCCTGCAGGCCGTGCGTGCGTGCGTTCGTGTGTGTGTGTGTGTGTGTGTGTGTGTGTGTGCAAGTGTTGGGGGGCAGGTGGCCAGGCACAGCCTCGCACCTGAGTGCGGAAGGTCGGGTGAGGGCGTCCGACCCGCTTTTGCTGGGCGTGCCACGGCTTGGCGTTGAAGATATGGCCGCGGCCGCTCCAAATGGGGAGGAGGTAGTTGCAGGCGCTTGAGGGCAAGGGCGCCAGGACGGGGCTTTGGGTCTTGGCGTTGCCCCAGGGCCTCCGTGTGGGGGTCTGAGGACACCGATGAATGAGTACTGCGTAGTCACCTACTTAATTGTTGGAGGGGGGGTCTACGACTAAGCAGTTTATGCAGACCTGCCCCCAAAGTCCCAGGAAACTGAGAGGCCCAAGAAAGAGGCTTTTAACCAGCAGCTTAATAGCTGAGCCTCAAACCGCGATTTTTTTTTTTTTTTAGACAGTCTCGCTCTGTTGTTGCCCAAGGTGGAATGCAGTGGCACAATCTCGGCTCACTGCAACCTTCGCCTCCCAGGTTCAAGCGATTCTCCTGCGTCAGCCTTCCGAATAGCTGGGATTACAGGCATGCGCCACCACGCCTGGGCTAATTTTTGTATTTTTAGTAGAGACGGGATTTCACCATGTTGGCCAGGCTGGTCTCGAACTCCTGACCTCAGGTGATCCACCCGCCTCGGCCCCCCAAAGTGCTGGGATTACAGGCGTGAGCCACCGCGCCTGGCCTTAAACCGTGTTTTAAACTTAGTTTTTCTTCTTTCCTTTTTTCTCTCCCCTCCTGGGCCTCAAGATATCACTTTGAGATAAACTGTGTGTATGTTACCTCTCATCTTAAAATACAGCCTCAGGATGTGCTGTGAACATCCACTCCCTTTCCTGTCCCATACTGTACTCCTGTGCCTTATGCATGGTTATTTACCTACGTGCTTGTTAGGCACACGCTATGCTCTTTTCTGGTCATATATTTCCTTAGATGCCTCAGGAGATGCTTCCTGATAGGGACAAGGCACCTCCGGAATTCTCTCTCCAGCAAAAGCTTACTTCCGGAATTGAACCTACACCCTGCTAAAGAGTAACTAATTTATAACCTGGCAGGATCCACGATTGCACCAGCCCCTCCACCAATTAAGACCATAATTAAAGAGGACCACCCGAACAAGTCATGCTACCTGGCACCTCCTAACCTCACCCTTGCCTTTTCTACATTTCAGATCCTTTCTTTAAAAACCCCTGTGCTCCCCCCGTGAATTGAAGAGTGGAATTGTTTGCTGCTCTTCCCCTGCTAGCATGGCAGCTAGCAGATTTTCCTTTATTATCCATTCTTTCTACAAGCAGCAAGCAGCCAGACCCTTTTGCAGGAACTGACACATCCAGTTCCTTAGAAAAAAAAAACATTTTGTAAGGACATAAACAGAAGCCACGTTTGTGTCTCCACGCTTCACTCCCAGCCCCAAGGCAAACAGACCATAGGGGAAGGGTGATTCAGAAAAGGTGTGTAGGACAGTTGAAGTATGGTAACATCAAAGTTATTTGACCTCAGGGCCAGATTTACAGTAAGTGCTTGCACTTACACAAGGAGCACTTGATAAGCTGGGAATCTCAGAGGCCTTCTGGGAGACTCAGAAGCCAACATGGCCAAAACTGTGGATTAGCATCCAACATGGAGTTGCTTTAGCCTCCATAAGGACTTCTCCCAGCCTCTTTTGGGTTTCCCTCGCTCGCTTGAAATCTGATATTCAGACCAATTTTTGTGTTGGGTAATAGCACTACTGGAGTGCTGGGTAACACCTCAGCCCATCCTCAGTCTCTCATACCTCTGTGTCACTTGGCTCATCTGAGGCCATCTCCAGATGAACCAAAGATGTGAGGATATGGGAGACAGACTGTCCATCACTTTTTCTTGGAGGCTGACCCCTGCTTCAAAGAGTGTGTGTGCATGCACTTGCAGTCATATGATTTGCAGTGGCCAGTCTGTGGATTTGGATTTCACTGTGGTGTGGAGCACGTGTCTGTGAGTCTGTTTGTCAAGTGCATATGCGTGCTTGGGACTGTGTGTGCATCCCTGGAACTCTGCCCTTTTTCTCAGAGAAACCAAAGAAGAGGGACTCAGGACACTTCTGACCAGCAACGCTCCCCTCCAGGTCTGATGCCCCACCCACACGGCCACACCTCACCCTGCCTGTATTGTAGTTTGTACCTTCATTTGGTAGTTCTTGTTTCTGAGCTCTTGTCCTGTGTTCAAGAGGAATGAGGATTCGCTGACAGTTGAAAGGTGAGGATGGGCAGAGAATAATTTTATTGAGTGATGGACCAGCTCTCAGCAGAGAGGAGATGGGGAGGGGGGTGGTTCCCCACCCTCACAGTTGGGTGTTTTTTTTTTCTCATTGTGGCTGGGTCCAGGGCTTTTTCTGGACTGAGAATAGGGAGTGCATGCTGATTGGTTTGTGAGTATGCAAAAAAGGTTAAAGTGAAGACATCACTCAAAGGTAAGCACAACGGTGTAGAAAACCAGTTAGGAAAGGGTAGGTGTATGTAAAATAGGTGAAGGGTGGGGATCAGTCAGAGAAAAATGTGCCAAATGGGAAGACAGGTTCTCAATCTGGTCCGAAGATTTAACTTGTAGCTTGGCTTTCAGGTTTTAAATTGTCTTCAACTTGGAGGTGGGGTTTCACCAGGGATTTGCCCTATCTGCCTAGGCATTTGACTGCCTTCTGTAACTATCACCTGCTCCTGGGAAGTTTCCCTGGCAGTGCCCAGTGCCCACATGGAGGGCCTTATTCACTGCAGCTTTTGAGAAAGGGCCCCAAACTTAGGTGTATGACACCAGAACTGTGCGTGGTCTAGGAGTTAGTGAGGCATTATCCCCATGGTTTGTGGAGATATAATTTCCACCCTATTTCAATATTTTCAGAGTGGAAATCTCTCTGCCCAGTGGCCTGGACTGAGAGTGTGCCAGGTTGGCTGGGGGTGGGAGCTGGGAGATCCCATCCTGCATCTAAGAGTCTACACTGGGACTAGAAAGACCTCACTCTTGATGATAGTCAGCGAAGGCAGGGGTGCCTCAGCTACACAGATGGGGGAGAGTGGTATCTGCAGGCCTGCCAGGACACACGATCAGCCAGGGCCACCCTCAGGAGACAGCTCTTGTTGCCACATCCCCAGATGAGTGGAGAGGTCAAGCCCCAGCTTTTTTAACGTGTGAAGATGTTTTTTTATATTCTCTGTTGCTCAAGTGAGAAATAAGATGGTAAATTGCTCAGGAGTACCCTGTCATGACCCAAGGGGTGTGGCTGCCTTCTGAAACAACTACTTAGTTCTCCCTGACCTTTTAAAAGAGAAAGACACTGTGATGTTTCTTCCTGAACTTTTTTTTTTGTAGACAAGGTCTCTCTCTGTTGCCCAGGCTGGAGTGCAGCAGCACAATCTTGGCTCACTGCAACCTCCACCTCTCAGGTTCAAGTGATTCTCATGCCTCAGCCTTCCAAGTAGCTGGGATTACAGGCACCCACCACCACGCCTGGCGACATTTTTGTATTTTTAGTAGATACGGTGTTTCACCATGTTGGCCAGGCTGGTCTCGAACTCCTGACTTCAAATGATCTGCCTGCCTCAGCCTCCCAAAGTGCTGGGATTACAGCCAACGCACCCGGCCAGTTCCTGAACTTGTCTTTACTTTTATTTTTTGTTGATGTATAAGAGTCTTACACATTACCATTTTGAAGGAGAATCAAAATTTTTAATTTGTTCATATGACAATATTTACTGGACACTTGTTGTGGGCCAGATGCTGTCCTGATGCTAGGAATAAAATGGTGATCACAACTAGGTCCCTTCCCCCAAGAAGCAATCTGGCTAGAGACAGAAAGTGAACAGAGATTTTGATACACAGTGGTAAGTGCTCTGGGAAGGCAAGTACAGTCTGATGTGGGGACAAAAGACACGGGCACTCAGCCACACTTGGGATAAACAGATAAGGAAAGCTTCCTGAAGGAGGTGGCATCTAAGTTAAGACTTGAGGGAGGAATAGGAGGTAGCTAATGAAGAGTGGATAGGGAGGGTATTCCAGACAGAAGGAAGTGTTTACTTAGAGATGAGGGAATATGGCCCTTTTTAAGAACCCTGGAAAGTGGGTAAACTGGCATTCTTGTTTTAAGATGAGAAAACCACAGTGGCTAACACAGGTTAATACCTTGCTCAGGGCAGAGCCAGGATTTGAATGCAGGCTATTCCAATGTATCCTGCTGCCTCATGGAGAGCACCCAGAATAGGAGTTATATCAGGCATGTGATTACTATACTTGAAAAGGAAGAAAAAGAAACACGGAACCCACATGTTTATTTTGTTTTGTATTCAGTGTTCTGAAAAGTCTACCCTAAAGTTCTGTGAATTCTGGTATTCATGCAAGTAGAGAGACATATGATAGGAAGCAATCATTAAAGGATATTCTCTTTTTTAATTTTTATTTATTTATTTATTTATTTTGAGACAAGGTTTCACTCTGTCACCTAGGTTGGAGTGCAGTGGATTGATCTTGGCTCACTGCAGCCTCTACCTCCCAGGCTCAAGCGATCCTCCCACCTCAGCCTCCTGAGTAGCTGGGACTACAGGTGCAGGCCACCATGCCCAGGTAATTCTTTTGTTTTGTTTTGGTAGAGATGAGGTGTTACCATGTTGCCCAGGCTGGTCTGGAACTCCTACGCTCAAACAATCCTCCTGCCTCAGCCTCCCAAAGTGCCAGGATTACAAGTGTGAGCCACCACACTGGGCCATACCTTCTATTAATATTTATTGAGTTTTTATGACCTATCAAGCACTGTGTGAAATACTTCATGTGTTGTAGCAGAGAATAGCCAGATGCTTAGCAATCCCAGTTCCTCTTCCTGGGCACATGGGACAACTCATATTTCTCAATCCCCCTTGCAGTTAAGTAGAATATGTGGCTGGCTTTTAACCAATGTAAAGTTGAGTTGATGGGTGCCGCTTCCAGGCCTGGCTGCTAACTCTGTCTTTGCTATTCTGCCAGCCATCTGGAGGAGTCCAGTGGAGGACTCCAAGGGAATAGAGGGAGCTTGGACCCCTGAATCACCTCTTGCAGGACAGCTGTACAGAAAAGACACCCAGTTTGTATCAGCCTATTGATTGGGTGAGGAGTACACCCTTATTGTATCAAGCCACTGAGATTGTGAAATTTTTTTCATAGCAGCTAGTATTAACTACCCTGAATAATCCGCAAACCTTATTTCAGTTAATCCTTATAATCACTCAGTGAGATAAGCATCATTATCAGTGTTTTACAGATGGGAAAATGAGGTCAGAGACTGAGTCACTTGCCCACGTCATTCACTCAGTAAGTAGCAGAGCTAGGAGCCTGTCGGACTGGTCTGTTTGACTCCAGAGCTCATGCTTTTACTAGCACATGAACAGTGCCCTTCTAAATCTTGGAAGAGTTCTTGCAAGAGACAAATGTGGAGTAACTGAGGGAAAGAGAGAATGGGGTCGGAGAGAAAGAGAAGGGGGAGGGCAAGGGAGGAGGAGCAGCCGAGGGCTGAGAGTCTAGTAGAGGGTAGAGGGATGTGGTGAGCCCAGGGAACCAGGGAACCTGCTGAGTGAACATCTCGCCCCTAGGGCTACCCTGGGAAATTTTGAGGGCAGACTTGGGCTCTGGGTGGTTCCAGTGTCTCATTTTCATTTTACTTTATCGTGGTGTTCAGGATGATGCTGTTAAATGGGCATCCCTGGGGAGTCGGGTGGGCATCTGAGTGGGCAGGAGGTCTGTGCTTGAGTGTGTGAACAAGCACAACTTGCAGTTTCTGTCCCTGGACTGGTGAGTAGGGGAGTTCCAGGACTGTGATCACTGTGTCAGAGCTGCACATAACAGGGAGAGAGACAGAGGGAACTAACCGTGAGAAGGAGACACAGAGAAGGAAACTGTGTGGGTAGGAAACTTGGTAGTTGTTGGGTCCAGGAGAATTGTAGATGCACAGTGAGGGGCTCGCCCAGCCTCAGCAACAGCCCTGGGAGGAGTCTCCAGCTGCCGAACCTAATGAGTGTCCACATCCCTTCACCTTCTGCCTGGCTCCCTCCTGGAGGAGCACCAAAGAGCTCAGAAGGGACAAAACCCCATTCTCAACATTCCTCTCGACTCTGTGTGGTGGCTCAGGCTTGAATGGGGAGTTCCTAGAACTTAAGCTGGGTACGTGAAAGGTATCAGTGAAGGGTTTTAGGCAGGAGAGGGACATGGCAGATTTGCATTTTAAATAGAAGAAGAAATCTACAGCATGAAGGTGACTAACCAGGGTAACTCACTAGTTAGTGACAGAATTAAAACTTTGGTCTTCAGATCGAAGCCCAACTCTCTGGCTATCAAACCACGGCAGCTGAGTTTGTGGAACTGTGAAGCCTGCGTGGGGTTGTCATGCCCATCAGTTTAGGGGGAAAGGGAAGAAGCACTGATCTCCCAGGTGAGGGAATGCCCCTGCTAATTCCTTTAAATCAGCAGAGCTGGGGCTAAGAGCCTTCTCATTCCTATAATCTGCCTGGGACACTGTTCTTGGTCACTGCCCAAGGTGGGAGGAGCCTGGGTACCTCAAAACCAACAGACCTACTTCTAGCCCCAGTTTGGTCACTACCAGTCGTGTGCCCTGGGACCGGTCCCTTTGGCTCTATTAGCTGTTGGCAAGATTGGAATCCGGGTTGTTGTAAAGCCAGACACAGAGTGTTCTGATAACTGATAATGGCTTCTCAAGTGAGAGGGAGTGGGTCTGTAGAAACATTGAGCAAAAAGCACGCTGACTAGAGGGATCTAGCCCCTTTCTTTCATGGCCTGGATGTGTTTGGCCTCACTCTGGGTTGTACGTTGTGCTGAGGCCTACCACACCATCTCGGGACAACTGGGGCCTTTGGCTGTACTTGGGACCCCTCCCTCCCCCAGAATGATTTTAAGAAAATCACCTGGTCAGGAAGGCTGTGGGCCTGGTCCATTGTCACTGATCATGAACTTAGTCCTTCGTCATTGCTTTGTGAACTTGGGATGCAAGAAGTGAAGAACAGAACATTGACAGAAATATCTCGTGTCATTTCAAGACACAGTCGTGTCTTCCTTCTGCAGCCCAGATGGCCTTGACTTCTCCAGTTTTTAAGGGTGTCATTTCCCCTTAATTCTAAAATAACAACAGTTTGAACTCCCATCCCACAAAAGCAGGAAGTTCATCTGCTCTTGGGTTTCCAACCCCAGGGCCATCATGGAGGGCTTGCAGCTCACCTCTGAGCTGCATGGTGGTGGCCTCTGAGCTGCAGCTGTTTGTTTGAAGTATGGACACAGGCCCATCACATTTGAAAAATGCTGTTGGAAGCTCTCAAATAACAAAAGTACCAAAGAGATAGTCGGTTACAACTGCTCAAACCAGTAGTTTCAGAGCACCCACCAGTTCAGCTGCATTTTGCAAACCCTCCTTAAGTTTCTGGCAGTGTTGGTGGCAGGGAGAGGTCAGTGAACTTCCTGCCTTTGGAAATCTCTAGGCCTCTCTGAACACGCTTCTTGCCCATAAAGAGAGGAGAGGCCTTCCTCTTCCTGCCCAAAGACCACCTGTTTTGTTTTCCACTTTTTGCCTCAAGATGATTCACAGCAAGAACATCAATATCTTTCAAGAGAAATTCCTAGGCCTATCCTGAAGGTATAATCTGGCTCCAATGGCTCACATAGGGCTAGTTGCCTTAAGCCTGCCTTGGCCTTAAATAACCCTGCAAGTGGGCCAGCAGCCATATGGTCTAGATAGTGGCAAATCAGGCCCAATCCAGGGCCTTCCCCTAGTCATTCCTGCCCGGAAGGTCTGCCTACTCTTCCCATGGTTGTCTGGGCTCCTGCCCCGCAGTGAACAATGACTGGACAAAGGATAATGATTTTCAGCCATGGGGCAGCCTAAATTGAGACTTAGGGAAACCATTTCTGTAATTCCTCAGGGGAATGGTTCTGCTAAAGAAATACTCCACTGACATTGCTAAATGAAACCGGTAACACTTCAGTCTGAGGACTCTGTCTTGGACCCATCGCAGATGTTTAGGATATCTTCAGAACAATGGGCATGCATGTTCTTTATATTGACAAGACCAAGAAGGTTCATCCAATACAGGGAGGCTCCCATATGAAGACAAATCCTAATCACTACTCTCTCATGCAGAAATGTCTTGTAAATCCTTGAATTACAGTTCCTCAGCTTCAAGGATTTAAAGCTCTATATTCTCCCCTGTCTCTGGCAGCAGACCAAGTGCTCAATGGGAAGACCCAAGCCTGAGGTTCAAGCCCCAGGTCTGTCAGTTGCCATCTGTGACTTTGGGCAAGTCATGAATTCCCTAGGTCTCGGATTTCTTAGCTACAAAAGGAGGATAATACCACTTCTTCCAACCAATCAGCATTGTTGAGAGGATGAACGCAAGCAAACATTTGTTAAGTACTCTTGCCTAGGCATGGTAGGATCCAAAAATTAGTAAGACACCGGCCTTATCAGGCTCATGCACTTTTAGGGTGTTTAGACTTCAATAGGTAACTTCATTATGATATGAGAAGAAACAGCTTAGATCTAAAGTGTTTTGTAAACTCTAAAGTGTTATATACTTGTGGATATTAGTACTGCTGTCATTTTTCCTATAAATTGGATTTCCTTTCTGTTCACTGCTGGACCAAACGTGTCTTGAGCAGCTCACAGTAGGAAGCCTCTTCTCCCTGTCCCCCAGGCTCCAGGAGGTCTCCCTGCCCACCATGGAACCCTAGAATCCTCTCAGGGAGCTCCTGTCATCTACGTACATGCTTCCATTCCAGCACTGTTCCCAGGACACACCGGAAGTACAGTCTTTCCTCTTTCACAGAATTAATGACAAATATAAGAAATGGTCATTGGAGGCCAGCCAGGGATGGTGAATGGTGAGTGTGTACAAGTGCCCAGCAGAGGATGTGTGGGGGGGTGGGGCATGAAGAGAGAAGCTCTGCAGTCCTAAGGAGTAGTGGAAGTTTTATAATTTATAAGAAAACGAAAGTCAGAGAGGAAGAGCTATCTCAAGAGCATAGCGGGTTCACACCTCGCCCCCAGATTCATTCTGTGGCGATCTGACCTTTTGGGACAGAAGAACAAGACAGGTGATGTTCTTCGCACCTCCTTTTCCAAACTCTTTTAAACAGGCCAACATTTGGGTGATTTTGATGGGGGAGGTCCTGCTGGTATCCCTGATAGTCTGTAGCCACCCCTTTTTCTGTCTTCACTAACCTGCCCCTCTGTCCTACCCCAGCCTTTCTTCTCAGGACACCCCAAAATTCCAGTGGAAAATTACCAGGGCCATGAAAAAAAATTAGCGTTTCTTCCAAGCATTCTTTGAGTTCTTGTATATGGTGAGGTTATCTTTACGTTAAAAAAAATTTTAAGCTAGCGAGGTACAGCGGCTCACACCTGTGATCCCAGCACTTTGGGAGGCTGAGGCGGGTGGATCATCTGAGGTCAGGAGTTCAAGACCAGCCTGACCAACATGGTGAAACCCCGTCTCTACTAATGACCAAAAAAAAAAAAAAAAAAAAAAAAAATAGCTGGACAAGGTGGCACATGCCTGTAATCGCAGCTACTTAAGAGGCTGAGGCAGGAGAATTGCTTGAACCCAGGAGGCGGAGATTGCAGTGAGCTGAGATTGCGCCATTGCACTCCAACTTGGGCAACAAGGGTGAAACTCTGTGTCAAAAAAAAAAAAAAAAAAAAAAAAAATTTAAACTTTAATTAGTAAATGTGTTCAAAACCCATACAAGTTCTTTAAGTAAATACATATTCAGAAATATACACAGTTTCGATCAACACTTGATGCACAGTATGAAGTTTCAAAGAGGTGACTCATGTTTACTGTTGCACATTGTAGAAATAAATTCTCAGCCTAACTTTGGAAAGCTGAAGTAAATAGATGCTGAGATTCGTGAAATTCTGGTAAGTGGTCACTACGTGTGTCTATATTTATACATTAACAGAAGTGTTTCCACGTGTTTTCTGGGGACTCACCCATCCACTGTCCACTCACAAAGCGAGATACTGAGGGCGGTTGGTCACAGCCTTTTGCTATTATACCACTTTCTTGAGCCCTAGACTCAAGATTACTTCCCCCTCTCCACTCAGTTCTTCTCCCTAGGCCAACTGTGGTCACTACATATTAAAGCATAAGTCAGTTGCACAGCTCTTCTGAGATCGCAATTTGGTGACAAAGTTCATAATTGCCACACCTTCCTCTTGGATCAGTAGCTCAAATCTGCAAACACTCATTGTGTAGTCCCTCTGTCAGGCACTGTGCTAAGCACCTGGGGACAAAAACAGAAAAGATACTACATTTGTCTTGGAGGATGTTTAGTTAGAAAGAGTGGGGGAAAGGAAACCTACGTTTTATTGTTGTGCTGGCCAATTTGCTACTACGTACTTCCTCTGATTCTGTGTGAGAGAGGTCTTCTCTTCCCATTTTACAGAGGAGGAAACTGACTCTTAGAAAGGTTATATGCTTTTCCCAAGGTAACTCCGTAAGTGGTGCAGCTGGCTTTTAAACCCAGGTCTGCCTCTAACTATTCCTGTTGACTACTCCTGCCAGTGCCAAGCACACCAGTCACAGACAGAAGGCAGCAAGTGGACAACTCCAGCAGTAGGCCAGTTGGAAGGCTGACAGAAAGAACCAACTTTGGGGACTACTGGCAGGTGTTTGGGTGCTGCCAGTTCCCCCTGTGGGAGGCTCACAGACCAAGGCAGCCAGGGGTGGGGTCTGTGGGAATGAAAATTACTAGAAAGTATAAGAAATGCCTTGACAGGGTTTGCATTTGGCACGGAGGACCTGCAGAAGTGGCTGGGCTGGTGGCTTCTGAAGCAGAGACTTTATCATCCTGCTCCCATCACTCCCACCTGACGGTGCTCACCCCAGCGCCTCCATTTTCCCGGAGAAATGCCCCCTGAGAGTGTTTATTCTTCAATAGCTGTTGGTTTCCTGCCACATCCCAGGCTTCATTCGAGGCAGACAAAGCAAACAAAACTGCCACATGGAGTGTTCATTGTAGCAGGAGGAGACGGACACCAAGAGTCAATAAATGAGAGAAATGTGTAGTATGTCAGACAGTGATAAATGCCACCGAGAACAATAAAGTAAGAAAGGGGTTTAGGGAATGGGGGAGTTGCCTTTTTTTTTCTTTTTTTCCTTTTTCCTCCCCCACTGCCATTTTTTTTTTCCTTTTTTTCTTTAGATTTATTTATAAAGACAGGGTCTCCCTATGTTGCCCGAGCTGGTCTTGAACTCCTGGGCTCAAGCGATCGACCTGCCTTAGCCTCCCAAAGTGCTGAGATTATAGGCGTGAGCCACTGCCCCTGGCCTCCACCTCCATGTTAAATAGAGTGGGCAGTTTCCCCAGTAGGTGACATTAGAACAAGGACCCAAAGGAGGTGAGGAATGAACCGTGTGGATATCTGGACGAAGGGTGCTGTGGGCAAAGGGAACGGCAAGTGCCAGGCCTCCAGGTAAGGGCGTGTCTGGCCGGTGTGGGAGGGGTTGGCACCTAGTGAGTGAGGCCCACCTGGGTGAGGGCTGGCTCCTTCATGGGGATCATGGCTACTGGCTGACAGATAGAGAAACAGACAGGGGACTTGAGAACTCTCAGCCTCCCCCACTTCTGGAGAACATTCCCTGGAGGAGAGGTGAGGGAGGCATGGACATAGGGCTCTTCTTCCTCTGGCTTCTGAGTAAATTACGATCCCCCTACACAGTCAGGCTCTAGCCCTCCTTACATGCACCCTCTCCTCTCTTCTTGATACCCCTTTCTTTTTTCCTTTTAAAATTATTTCAGATTATTCTAGATTATTCCTTCCCCCATAAATCTGAGGTGCTTAGACACGGAGAAGGCAGGAGGGTTTTGGGGGTCAGGATGAGGAGGGTTTTGGAGGTCAAGTGTATTTGTTTCCCATGGCTATAACAAATTATCACACACTAGGTGGCTTAAGATGACAGAGTGGATTCTCTCCTGGTTCTGGTAGGTCTGAAATCAGTTTCATTGGGCTGCAATCAAGGTACTGGCAGGGCTGGAATGTTCTAGGAAGGAATGTGTTCCTTGCCTCTTTTGGCTCCTGGTGGCTTGCCTTTGTGTGTGTGTGTGTGTGTGCGTGCGTGCGTGTGTGTGTGTGTGAAATCTCTCCCTGCCTCTTTCTTATGCCAAAAATTTCTTAAGCGCTGCAATGCAATTGCATTTAGGGCTCACTTTGATCATCTAGGATAACCCCCCCATCTCAAGACTCAAGATACAAAGACACTGTTCCCATATAAAGTAACACACAGGCTCAAGGGATTAGGTCTGGATATCTTTTGGGGGCCATTTTCATCCCACCACAGAGGGTGCTCCAGTTTCAACATTCATCTCTATATTCATTCAGTCATTCCCTATTGAACACAGGGTCACTGGCCATTTCCTCAGTGCCAGGCAGTATGCAGGATGCTGGGAATACACGGTGAGCAAAGGAGAGCCCCCCAGGAGCTTGCAGTTTGGAAGGGGAGATGGATGTGAATCAAATAGTCACTCAAATAAAATGCAGAGTTGCAACTGTAGTAAGTGCCATGAGAACCTGTATTTGAGGCTTTACCTGGTAAGGAGGGCCAAGAAAGCTTCCAGGAGGAAGTGCACTTAAATCTGCAGGAGTTGGGGTAACCTTCCCTTCAAAGAGGGAAGGAAGACTTCCAGGTGGAGGGGACAGATGGCAGAACAGAGGTATGGCTGGCTCTGGCAGGTTGTGCAGGGCTTGGGGTGGCCTGGGGGTGCCGGTGATGTTTCAGAGATTGTGTGAGGACCAATGTGGTATGCCTCCTCCCCACCCTCTAACCCAATCCTCACCCTTGGCTACTACTCTGTGTCCAGGGCCTCTTCCTCCCTATTCCCGACTCAGGCCCATCCCTCCACTTCCTGCTCACTGTGGTTTATGGTTTAGTAAGGAAACTCCGCTGGCTCAGTGTTGGGGCAGGTCGCTAAGCTTCAGTCAACAAAAATTTCTTATGAGTCTACTGTGTGGCACACATTGTATTGGGAATTACAAGGAATAGGATGAGAAAACAACATTATTCTGGTCCTTGGAGCAAGAGGTTGTATGGTGGAGGGGAAAACAGAGAGGGTTAAGTGCTGAATCGTCTGTTGACTTGGGTTGAATCTCACTTCTGTTACTTACTGGCTGTGTAATCTTGGAAGAGTGACTTCACCTGTCTGTGCCTCAGTCAGCAAACATTTATCAGCTACTTCCAGTCAACAAACATTTAGTGTGCACCCCCTGCGTGCTAGGCAGTATGCCATATGCTGGCAACCCGCAGAGACATATCTGAGTGGGAACAGAACTCTAAGGTTGGCTGTTTCCTCGCACAGGCCACCAGATGATTTCCGTATGGGGACCCCAGCCAGGCAGAGCGCTCCAGGAGATGGCAGTCAGAGAGTGGGGACACAGTCCTGGGAGTGTGGAGCCATTTGGCCTTCTTTGTGCCTTCTCTTCCCCCTTCTGCACAATACTCAGCACTGCTTATCGAGAACCTTCCTTGGTTAACACTAGACATTCTAACCTTCCTAAATGCTCCAGCTTTGGGAAGAACGTGCTGTTTTGACTAACAGTTTCATGTGCATCTTTGTTGATTGGCCACTATTATTAGGTGCCTCTACTTGATGTTTTTTAATGGGAATGGTTCCAGTCTTTTCCACTGAGCCATTCCATATAAAGCCCAAGATGGCGTTGGACAGCATATTCACTCACTGGACCATGTCTGGCAAATCACGTGACCTCTCTAAGCCTCCATTTCTGTGATAAAGTGAGGGTATGAATCCCTGTCCTGCATGCTCCTAAGGCTTTTGTAAAAATCAAATGAGATTCTGCACCCAAGCTGTCTTTTCACCTGATTGTGGTGCCCAGCACAAAGCACTAGGGATGGTATTAAGGAGGGGTGAAACCTTGAGCGTTAAATGGTTCGTACTTGCGAAAATTGGCTGAGCCCCATCATACCTCATGGGTCCTCCTTTAAGGTTGTTTTGTGGGCAGGTGGGTTAACCGTCCACAAATTGTTTGGTTTGGTTTTCTTTTCCAACCATAGTGGTTTCTGAGTCTTCAACTCCCTCCCTGCCCTCTTGCCTTTTAACATCTGGGTGGGGGATTTTGCTCAGAGTGTGAAACAGACTTCTAGATCTCTCAGGTCCTCATAGGTGTGAGGTGCTGTTTTTGCCCTTGGGTGGCAAGGGTACTTTATGTGTGAGTGGAGGTGTCAGGCTCTGGCCCCTCATTCCCTGGGACTGTTATGGTGGCCAGGGTCTCATAGTCTGTGTCTGAGAGTTCAGGCACCTGTCAGCAATCACGGAACTGAATTCTGGGGTTGGCTCTGGAGCATGCTGAGGTGGGCACCCAGTTACTACACAACCAGGTCCAGCAGGGAAGGGAGGGTGGGGAACCAGAAATGCATGAACAAGACTAGTGAGAGCAGGGCTCACCTAGCAGCACAAAACCCACATGGACAAAGATGGCAAGGAAATTCACTGAAATTTTAGAAGTATGGCACGCAAGGTACACACGGGAATGCAGCAGGGCTCACCAGTAGGGTTCTGATTCTTTATGCATAAAATGGGCATAATAATAGTACGCAGAGTTATTGCAAAGATTAAATGAAATAAGATATGTGAATGATGTTTAGCACAGTGCGTGGTACCAAGTAAGTGTCCAACAAATGTTAGATATGAGAAGATCCCGCTCTGAGTCTATAAACTGTTATCAGCCAAAGGGATATTCTAGTACAAGCTATTTCCAAACACCCTTTGGCTGATAATGGTTATAAATTCTGAATAAAATATTTAGAACTTCAGCTATTAGAAGCGACAGATCTCCCATGTCCAAGAATTTCGTATCACTTACACAGATCATCTACCATCAGTGGTGGTGGAGGAAGAAAACCTTCTCACTCTTTAAGTGCAGGCTGTACATAGTGACTTCCTAAGTGTGGGCTGTACAATGACTTCCTTCCAGAGAATACAGCATAGAAAGTGGAGAAAGAATAACTTCATAGTGGAGAAGCTGACAAACAACGTCAGCCAGCTGATTCAGATGAAAATCAATAACAGTAAGTTACGGTGATAGTATAAACCCTTCATGTGATGTGACAAGAACGGCATTTAACCTCTGTAGTCTTCCTCCCAGAACACACAGCCCCAGATAACCATGAGGAAACCATCAAATGAACTCCAACAGTGGGACCTCCTACACAGCACTTGACCAGTATGCACCAGAACTGTCAAGGGCACCAAACCCCAGAGACTCCCACAGCCAAAAGGAGCCTACGGAGACATGGCAACTAATTATGACACCCTGGATCAGATGCTGGAGTAGAAAAAGGACATTAGGGTTGGGCACGGTGCCCCATGCCTGTAATCCCAGCACTTTGGGAGGCCAAGGCAGGAGGATCACCTGAGGTCAGGAGTTTGAGACCAGCCTGGCCAACATGGCGAAACCCTGTCTCTACTAAAAATACAAAAATTAGCTGGATGTGGTGGTGGGCGCCTATAATTCCAGCTACTCAGGAGGCTGAGGCAGGAGAATAGCTTGAACCTGGGAAGCAGAGGTTGCAGTGAGCCAAGATTGTGCCACTGCACTCCAGCCTGGGAGACAGCAAGACTCCGTCTCAAAAAAAAAGAGAAAATAAAATAAAAAGAACATTGAGGAGTATGGACTTTATAGTCAGTGATGATACATCACTGATTAATTGTAACAAAAGTACCACACTAATGTAAGATGTTAATAATAGGGGAAACTGGATGTAGGGTATATGAGAACCCTCTATAGTATGTTCTCTCTCTTTTTTTTTTTTTTTTTTGACATGGAGTCTCACTTTGTTGCCCAGTCTGGAGTGCAGTGGCACAATCTTGGCTCACTGCAACCTGTGCCTCCCAGGTTCAAACAATTATCCGGCCTCAGCCTCCCGAGTAGCTGGGATTACAGGCATCCACCATCATGGCCAGCTAATTTTTGTATTTTCAGTAGAGACAGGATTTTGCCATGTTGGCCAGGCTGGTCTCGAACACCTGACCTCAGGTGATCCGCTCACCTCGGCCTCCCAAAGTGCTGAGATTACAGGGATGAGCCACCACACCCACCCCCATCCCCCTCATTTTTTCTTGAGACAGAGTCTCACTATGTTGCCGAGACTGGAGTCAAACTCCTAGGCTCAAGCAATCCTCCTGCTTCAGTCTCCCAAGTAGCTGGAACTACAGATGTGCACCACCACACCCAGCTGTTTTTGTTTTTGTAAATGTAAAACTGTTCTAAAAATAAAGTCTATTTAAAAATATGTATATATATGCATACACACATATCGCTATTTCTATTGATCATCTACCAACAAGGAACAGCAGTCATGGAAATGTGCTAACAACAGATGAATCTGTGTAAAGTGTATACAGGAGTTCTTTGTATTATTCTTGCAACCCCTCTGAAAGTTTGAAATTGTTTCAAAAAAATATATATAATCTGCAAAAACAAACAAACAAATCCAACTATTTTGAAGGCACTAGAGCACAAGCAAGAACCAACGGCGTTGAGAGGGTCGTGTTAAGTAGAAGGAGTAGAGCAAACTAGTTGAGGTCCCTGAGAGCTCACTCCGGTTCCAGGTGGCACCTGGGAGACCAGATTCCACATGAGGGTGAGTGCTGCTGGGCTGAGAACTCAGTCACAGGTCAGGGTTCCGAGCTGCCAGAGCAGCCGGAAACTGAGAAGGAAAGATCTCAGAAAGAAGGGAGTGGTAGATTAGGGAGCCCCCAAACTGCCTGCAGATTCCCTTTAAATCTTTAACTGACTCTAATATTGTGCATTCGCCCATGGAGGATGAGCCTCCAAGGAAGCCGGCAGGGAGTTGGGAGGCAAAGATTCAGTTTCCTTAATGGATGTCAGAATATCCCAGTACTCTTCTGTTTCTTCTTCTTTTATCTTTGTGAACTTGGCTTTTTGAAGAATTTGTCCATTTCATCCAAATTGGAATAATGTTGTTCAAAATGTATTGTCTAGGATCTGGAGTAATGTTGCCTTTTTTATTCATTCCCAATATTAGTAATTCACTCTTTCTTTCTTCCTTCCTTCCTTCCTTCCTTCCTTCCTTCCTTCCTTCCTTCCTTCCTTCCTTCCTTCCTTCCTTCCTTCCTTCCTTTCCTTCCTTCCTTCCTTCCTTCCTTCCTTCCTTCCTTCCTTCCTTCCTTCCTTCCTTCCTTCTTTCTTTTTCTTTCTCTCTCTCTTTTCCTTCCTTTCTTCCTTCCTTCTTTCTCTCCCTGTCTCTCTCTCTCTCTCTTTCCCTCCCTCCCTCCCCTTCCTTCCTTTTTTTTTTTTTTTGAGATGGAGTCTCGCTGTTTTGCTGAGGTTGGAGTGCAGTGGTGCAATCTCAGGCTCACTGCAACCTCTGACTCTGGGTTCAAGCGATTCTCCTGCCTCAGCCTCCTGAGTAGCTGGAATTAGAGGTGCCCGCCAACACGTCCAGCTAATTTTTGTATTTTTAGTAGATACGGGGTTTCGCCACGTTGGCCAAACTGGTCTTGAACTCCTGACCTCAGGTGATCTGCCTGCCTCGGTCTCCCAAAGTGCTGGGATTATAGGTGTGAGCCACCACACCTGGCCTCTTTCTTTTTCAAAATCAGTCTTGCTAATTATTTTTTTTCAAATTTATTAATCTTTTTTAAAAAAACAAATTTTGGCTTTTACAATTTTAAATTCTGTTTTCTATTCTTAAACTTCTGCTCTTATCTTTATCATATCCTACTTTTTTTAGGTTTGAAGTGGTGTTTTTTAAATCATCTTGAGATGGCAACTGAGATCACTGATTTTCAGCTTTTCTTCATCTCTAATTTTTTCCCTTTGGGCACTGTTTTAGTCACATCTCAGAAATTTTGTTAATGCTATATTTAAAATTGTGCCAGGCGAGGTGGCTCAGGCCTGTAATCTTGGCACTTTGGGAGCCCAAGGCAGGAAGATCACTTGAGCCAAGGAGTTTGAGACCAGCCTGGGCGAGATCCTGTCTCTACAAAAAAATTAAAAGTTAGCTGGACATGGTGGCTTGGGCCGGTAGTCCCAGCTACTCAGGGAGCTAAGGTGAGAGGTTTGCTTGAGTCTAGAAGTTCGAGGTTGCAGTGAGCTGTGATTGTGCCATTGTACTCCAGCCTGGGTGACAGAGGGAGACCTTGTCTCAAAAATAAATAAATAAATAAAATATTTTAAAATTTCATTATGATTTCTTCTGGCCCTTGGATTATTTAGAAGTACATTATTTGCTTCCCAGTCAGTTGAGGATTTTCCAATTATCTCTTTTTTATTAATTCATAGAATATCCTCTAAATGATATAACTTTTGAAAGTCATTGCGGCTCGATTTATGTCCCGACATATGGTTAATTTTGGTATTTGATATTTTTTGATGCTATTATGAATGGCATTGTTTTATAAATTTTAACTTTCAATTATTTGTTGTTAGTATATAAAAATACAATTGTTTTAAAATATGGATCCTGCAACCTGTTACCTTGTCTGTTATCAGTTACAAGTTCCAGTAGCTTTTTTGGTAGATTCCATCAGGTTTCCTACCTAGATGATCATGTTACCTGAAAATAAAATCAGTTTTACTTCTTCCTACCCAGCCTAGATGTTTTCTATTTCTTCTTCTGGCCTGATTGTTTTGGCTAGCACCTCTGGTAAAATGTTAAATAGAATTGGTGGAAGAGGACAACTTGTCCTGTTCCTGATCTTACGGGGAAACATTCAGTCTTTTGCCATTAAGAATGATCATAGCTAGCTGGGTGCGGTGGCTCATGCCTGTAATCCCAGCACTTTGGGAGGCTGAGGCGAGTGGATCATGAGCTCAGGAGTTCAAGACCAGCCTGGCCAAGATGGTGAAACCCCGTCTCTACTAAAAATACAAAAACTAGCCAGGCACTGTGGCAGCTGCCTGTAATCCCAGCTACTCAGGAGGCTGAGGCAGACAATTGCTGGAACCTGGGAGGCAGAGGTTGCAGTGAGCCGAGATTGCACCACTGCACTCCAGGCCTGGGCAACAGAGCGAGACTCCATCTCAAAAAAAAAAAAAAAAAAAAAAAAAGAATGATCATATCTGTAGGTTTTTTGGTGGATTTTTAAAATTCAGATTGAAGAGGTTCCTGTCTATTTCTAGTTTGCTGAGTGTTTTTAAAATCAGGAATGGGCCGGACGCGGTGGCTCGTGCCTGTAATCCCAGCACTTTGGGAGGCCGAAGCGGGTGAATCATGATGTCAGGAGATCGAGACCATCCTGGCTAACAGAGTGAAACCCCATCCCTACTAAAAATACAAAAAATTAGCTGGGCATGGTGGTGGACACCTGTAATTCCAGCTACGTGCGAGGCTGAGGCAGGAGAATCGCTTGAACCTGGGAGGTGGAGGTTGCAGTGAGCCAAGATTGCACCATTGCACTCCAGCCTGGGTGACAGAGCGAGACTCCATCTAAAAAAAAATCAGGAATGGATAAAATGGATGTTAAATTTTGTCAAGTGCTTTTTCTGCATCCATTGAAATGATTACATGGTTTTCCTTTTTTAGTTGTTAATTTTTTTTTTTATCGTCTTGATATGGCAACTGAGATCACTGATTTTCAGCTTGAATTTCAGGTGAATTATGCTGAAGGATTTTCAAACGTTCATTCAACCCTGAAGCCATGAGATAAACTCCGTTTGGTCATGATGTATTATCCTTTTAATATATTGCTAGATTCAATTCCCCAAAGTATTGTTTAAAATTTTTGCTCTGTGATCATAAGCGATTTTGGTCTTTAGTTTAGTTTTGTTTTTTTCTGTAAATGTCTTTGTCTGGTTTTAGCATCAGGGTAATGCTGACCACGTAAAATGAGTTGAGATGTATTCCCTTTGCTTCGATTTTTTGAAAACGTTTGTGTAGACTTAGTATTATTGCTTTCTTAAATGTTTGGTGAAATTCACCAGTGAAGCCACTGGGGCCTGAAGTTTTCTTTGTGGGAAGGTTTTTAACTACAATAGGGCTGTTCAGGTTATCTTTCTTTTTAAATGAGCCATGGTAATTTGTGTTTTTCAAGAGAATTAGTCTATTTCATGCAGGTGTTCAATTTTTTTGACATAAAGTTGCTCATAATATTGCTTTATTATCCTTTCAATATCTGTAAAATCTGTTGAATGAAGTCACCTCACTCATTTCTAATACTGGAAATTTGTGTCACCTCTCTTTTTACCCTAATCATTATAGCTACAGGTTTATCCATTTTATTAATCACACAGAACCAGCTTTTGATTCATCGGCTTTCTCTATTTGTTTTATTTTGTTTTCTGTTTTATTAATATTCATTTCCCTGTTGATCTTTGTTATTTTCTTTTTCTGCTCCTTTGGGGTTTAGTTTTCTCTTAATTTTCTTAGTTTCTTGAGATGGAATATGAGCATATTTACTTAATACTTCTTCTTCTTTTTTTTTTTTTTTTTTGAGATGGAGTTTTGCTCTTGTTGCCCAGGCTGGAGTGCAGTGGCGCAATCTCAGCTCACTGCAATCTCCAACTCCCAGGATCAAGTGATTCTCCTGCCTCAGCCTCCGAGTAGCTGGGATTACAGGCATGCACCACCATGCCTGGCTAATTTTGTATTTTTAGTAGAGATGGGGTTTCTCCGTGTTGGTCAGGCTGGTCTCAAACTCCTGACTTCAGGTGATCTGCTTGCCTCAGCCTCCCAAAGTGCTGTGTTTACAGGTGTGAACCACCATGCCCAGTCGATGCTTCTTTACTAGTATGGGCATTTAGTGCTATGAATTTCCCCATAAGTACTGCTTAGCAGCATCCCACAAATTCTATGTTGTGTTTTCATTTTCATTTATTTCAAAATACTTTGTAATTTCCCTTTCAATTTCTTCTTGGGTCATGACCACGGGTCATTTAGAAGTACGGGACTCAGTTACCAGACTTTTGGGGATTTTCCAGGTACCTTTCTGGTATTAATTTCTAATTTAATTCCATTGTGGTCAGAGAACATATTCTGTATGACTTAAATCCTTCAGAACTTAGTTAGATTTATTTTATGGCCTAGAATATGATCAGGCTTGGTAAATGCCTTGTGTACACTTGAAAAGATGGTGTATTCTGCTGTTGTTAGATAGAATGTTCTATAAATGCCAATCTGGTCAAATTGATTGATAGTACTACTCAAATGTACTATAATCTCATTTATTTTCTACTTATTCTACCACTTATTGAGAAAAGTATATTGAAATCTCTGACTGTAATTGCATTTGTCTGTCTGTCCTTGCAACTCTAGCAATTTTTACTTTCTATATTTTAAAGGCACATAAACATTTTAGAATTGTGTCCTCTTGATTAATTGATCCCTTTATAGCTATAAAATGACCTTCTCTAGCTCTGATAATATCCTTTGCTCTAAAACCTACCTTGTCTGATAGTAACATAGGTAGTCCAGTTTTCTCTTGACTAGTGTTAGAATGGTTTACACTATCCCATCCTTTTACTTTTAGCCTATATGTACCTTTATATTTAAAATAAATCTCTTCCCTTCCCTTCCCTTCCCTTCCCTTCCCTTCCCTTCCATCCCCTCCCCTCCCCTTCACTTCCCTTCTCTCTCTCTCTTTCTTCGGTGGAGTCTCACTCTGTCGCCCAGGCTGGAGTGCAGTGGCGCCATCTTGGCTCACTACAAACCTCCGCCTTCTGGGCTCAACTGATTCTCCAACCTCAACCTCTCAAGAAGCTGGGACTATAGGCGCAGGCCAGGGCCATCACATCACATCATAATTTTAGTATGTTTAGTAGAGACAGGGTTTCACCATGTTGGCCAGGCTGCTCTCAAACTCCTGACCTCAGGTGATCCACCCACCTTGACCTCCCAAAGTGCTGGGATTACAGGCATGAGCCACCGAGTGCAGCCATAGAATGAATTTCTTGTTGGCAGCATATAGTTGCATCTTGCTTTTTGGGTTGGGTTTAGGTCTATCGTCTTGCTATTTCTTTTCTCTTTGTCTCATTTGTTCTGTCTTCCTTTCCCATTTTTTTCTGCCTTCTTTGGAGTATTTTAAAATGTCCTTTGTTGGCTTATTAGCTATAACTCTTGGCTGTTGGGGATTTTTTTTAGTGGTTCCTTTTGGGTTTATGGTATACATCTTTAAGTTATCACAGTTTACTTCAACTGATATTATGCTACTTTATGCCTAGTAAAAGAACTCTACAATAGCGTACTTTCATTTTTATCCTTTTTAGCCTTTGCACTGTTTTTATCATGCATTTTGCTATTACAAATATTCTAAACCTCACAATATGTTATAACTGTTTTTAGTTTAACAGTCCTTTATCTTTGAAAGATATTTAAATAGTTTTTAAAAATTCATATATTTACTAATGTAGTCACTACCATTTCCAGTATTCTTTATTTATTTGTGTCAACCCAGGTTTCCATCTGGTATTCTTTTCCTTCTGCCTGAAGAATTTCCTTTTACATTTCTTATGGTGTGGTTCTGCTGGTGGAAATTCTCTCAGCTTTTGTAGGTCTGAAGATGTCTTTATTTTTGAGAGATGTTTTTGATGGGTATGGAATTCTAGATGGACTGTTTTCTCTTTCAAGTGCTTTAAAGATGTTGTTCCAGTCTTCTTGTTTCCATTGTTTCTAATCAGAAATCCTTATCTTAATTCTTCCTCTGTATGTAACGTGTCTTTCTCTAGCTGCTTTTAAGATTTTCTCTTTAACATTAGTTTTTAGCAAATTGATTATAATCTGCCTCACTATAGTTTTCTGCATATTTTTGTGCTTTGGGTTTTGTTTTATTGTTTGCTTATTTGTTTGTTTGGTTGGTTGGTTTCTTGGACCTGTGGGTTTACAGTTTTCATTAAATTTGAAAACTTTTTGGCTCTTATCCTTTCATATTTTTCTGTTTCCCCTCTCATTTGCTTTTAGGGAACCCAATAGGCTGCTTGAAGTTGACTCACAGCTCACTGATGCTGTTTTCTTTTTCCTTTTCATTTTTGATGATTTTTTTCCCCTGTGTTTCACTTTCTGAACTATGAGCAGTTTCTATTGCTAAGATTTCAAGTTCACTTAACTTTTCTTTCTTTCTTTTTTTTTTTTTTGAGACAGAGTCTTGCTCTGTCGCCCAGGCTGGAGTGCAGTGGCCGGATCTCAGCTCACTGCAAGCTCCGCCTCCCTGGTTTACTCCATTCTCCTGCCTCAGCCTCCCGAGTAGCTGGGACTATAGGCGCCCGCCACCTCGCCTGGCTAGTTTTTTTGTATTTTTTAGTAGAGATGGGGTTTCACCGTGTTAGCCAGGATGGTCTCGATCTCTTGACCTCGTGATCCGCCCGTCTCGGCATCCCAAAGTGCTGGGATTACAGGCTTGAGCCACCACGCCCGGCCACTTAACTTTTCTTCTGCAATGTCTACTCTGCTCTTAATCCCATCTGGTCTATTTTTCATTTCTGGCATTGTTGTTTTCATCTGTAAATTAGAATTACGTCTTTAAAAATATTCTTCCATGTCTCTACTTAGCTTTTTGAATATATGAAATACAGTTATAATAGCTGTTTTAACATCCTTCTCTGCTAATTCTAATATCTGTGTCAGTTCTGGGTTGGTTTCAATTAACTGATTATTTTGTCATTATGACTCTTGTTTTCCTCTTTCTTTGTATGCCTGGTAATCTCTGGTTATGTGTTAAATGCTGTAAATTTTACCTTGTTGGGTGCTTGATATTGTGGTATTCCTGTAATTATTCTTGAGCTATGTTTTGGGATGCAGTTAAAGTGTCTTGGAAACAGTTTGATCCTTTGTGTCTTGCTTTTGTGATTTGTTAGGTAAATTTGAAGTACTGTTTAGCCTAGGGCTGGTTACTTCCCCCTACTGAGGCAAGGTCATCCTGAATACTCCACCTAATTCCCTGTGAATTATGTTTCTCTCATCTGTATAGTGGAACAGGCACTATTCCCAATTCTGTGTGCATACCAGATACTGTTCTCTCTCATTCTTTCAGAAGCTTCTTTGCCTGGCCTTAGATAGCTTTTTCTGATGGGTATAATAATCAGTATTCTGCTGAACACTTGAAGGAAACCCTCTTTAGATCGCCAAAGTTCCCTTTGTGTTCAGCTCTCTCCTCTGGCATTCTGTCCTATGAACCCCACCCACATAGGAGTTGAGTTCCCCTCCCGACCTCCACCCCTACCCATGCTGCGGCCTGGAAATTCTCTCAAGGCAATTTGCTGGGGGCAATCATATGGCTCTACTTACTTGTTTTCTGTCTCCCAGGGTCCCAGACATTTTTTGCCTGGTGTTCAAAGTCTCAAAAACTATTGTTTCGTACGTTTTATCCATTTGGGTAGGACATGTTTCTGGTGGGAAGATAAATGCAGGTCCTGTAACTTCATCTTGGCCAGAAGGGGAAGTCCTTACTTTCATTTTTGAAATATATTTTTGCTGATTATAGACTTCTAAGTTGGAAGTTATTTTCCATCAGCACTTTATTTTTTTAATTTTTATTTTTATGGGTACATAATAGGTGCATATATTTATGGGGTACCTGAGATATTTTGATATAGCATGCAATGTGTAATAATCACATCAGGGTAAATGATGTACTCATCACCTCAAGCATTTATCCTTTGTGTTACAAAAAATCCAATCATATGCTGTTAGTTATTTTAAAACGTACAGTTAAATTATTATTGACTGTAGTCACCCTGTTGTGATAGCAAATACTAGGTCTTATTCATTCTTTCTAACTATTTTTTTGTACCCATTAACCATCTGCGCTCCTTCCCAACTCCTTCCCCACTACCTTTCCCAGTCTCTGGTAACCATCCTTCTACTCTGTCTTCATGAGTTCAATTGTTTTAATTTTTGGCTCCCACAAGTAAGTGAGAACATGCAAAGTTTGTCTTTTTTGTGCATGGTGTATTTCACTTAATGACCTCTAGTTCTATCTACGTTGTAGATAATAGGATCACATTCTTTTTTATGGCTGAGTAGGACCCCATTATGTATATGCACCATATTTTCTTTATCCATTCATCTGTTGATGAACACTTAAGTTGCCTCCAAATCTTGACTATTGTGAATAGTGCTACAGTAAACATGGGACTGCAGATATCTCTTTGAAATACTGATTTCCCTTCGGTTGGGTATATACCCAGCAGTGAGATTGCTGAATTGCATGGCAACTCTATTTTTAGTTTTTTGAGGAACCTCTAAACTGTTCTCCAACAGGTGTCCAACACCAACAGTGCTCAAAGATTCCCTTTCTCCACATCCTTGCCAGTATTTGTTATTGCCTGTCTTTTGGATAAAGGTCATTTTATCTGGAGTGAGATGATATCCCACTGTAGTTCTGATTTACATTTCTCCGATGAACAATGATGTTGAACACCTTTTCATACACCTGTTTTCCATTTGTATGTCTTCTTTTGAAAAATGTCTATTCAGAACTTTTGCCTATTTTAAAATTGGATTATTAGATTTTTTCCTATAGAGTTGTTTGAGCTCCTGATGTATTCTGGTTATTAATCCCTTGTCAGATGGGTACTTTGCAAACATTTTCTTCCATGCTATTCATTGTCACTTCACTTTGTTGATTGTTTTCCTTACTGTGCAGAAGCTTTCTAACTTGATTTGATCCAATTTTACTTTGGTTGTCTGTGCTTGTGGGGTATTACTCAAGATACCTTTGCCTACTCGAATGTCCTGGAGAATTTCCCCAATGTTTTCTTGTAGTAGTTTCATAGTTTGAGATCTTAGATTTAAGTCTTTAATCCATTTTGATTTGATGTTTGTGTATGGCAAGAGATAGGCATCTAGTTTCATTCTTCCGCATATGAATATCCAGTTTTTCCAGCACAATTTATTGAAGAGATTGTCCATTCCCCAATGTATATTGTGATGGTTAATACTGAGTATTCACTTCATTGGATTGAAGGATATGAAGTATTGTTCCTAGGTGCGTCTGTGAGCATGTTGCCAAAGGAGGTTAACATTTGAGTTAGTGGACTGGGGGAGGCAGACCCACTCTCAGTCTGGGTGGGTACCATCTAATCAGCTGTCAGTGTGGTTGGAATAAAGCAGGCAGGAGAAGATGGAAGAGCAGACTTGCTGAGTCTTCCAGTCTCCCTTGCTGGATGCTTCCTGCCATCAAGCATCAGACTTCAGGTTCTTCAGATTTTGGACTCTTGAACTTACACCATTGATTTCCCAGGGGCTCTTGGGCCTTTGGCCACAGACTGGACTGCACTGTTGGCTTCCCTACTTTTGATGTTTTGGGACTCAGACTGGCTTTCTTGCTCCTCAGCTTGCAGACGGCCTATTGTGGGACTTCACCTTGTGATCGTGTGTGTCTATGCTCCTTAATCAACTCCTCTTCATATATACGTCTATCCTATTAGTTCTATTCCTCTAGAGAACCCTGGCTAATACATACATTCTTGACACCTTTTTTGAAAATGAGTTCTCTGTATATGTATTGATTCTTTTTTCTGTCTTCTCTATTCTGTTCCATTGGTTTATGTCTCTGCTTTTATGCCAGTACCATGCTGTTTTGGTTATTATAGCTCTATAGTATAACTTGAAGTCTGGTAATGTGATTCTTCCAGTTTTATTCTTTTATTCAAAGCAGGATAGCTTTGGCTATTCTAGGTCTTTTGTGGTTCCATATAAATTTTAGGATTGTTTTTTCAATTTCTGTGAAGAATATCACTTTTATTTTGGCAGAGATTTCATTTAATCTGCAGATTGCTTTGGATAGTATGGACATTTTAACAATACTGATGTTTCCAATCCATGAACATGGACTATCTTTTCCCCCACTCCTTTCTTTCTTTCTTTTTTTTTTTTTTTTTTGGTGTCCTCTTCAATTTTTTGCATCAATATTTTATAGTTTTCATTATAGCGAACTTTCACTTCTTTAAGTTAATTCTTAAGTATTTTATTTTATTTGTAGCTATTGTAAATGGGATTACTTTCTTGGTTTCTTTTTCAAGTTGCTTACCTTTGGCATATAGAAATGCTACTGATTTTTGTATGTTGATTTTGTATCCTGCAACTTTGCTGAATTTATTTATTTATCCATTCTAATAGTTCTGGTGGAGTCTTTAGGTTTTTCCAAATATAAGATCACATCATCTGAAAACAAGGATAATTTGACTTCATTCTTTCCGATTTGGATGCCCTTTATTTCTTTGTCTTGTCTGATTGCTCTACCTAGGACTTCCAGTACTATGTTAAATAACGTGGTAAAAGTGGGCATCCTTGTCATGTTCCAGCTCTTAGAAGAAAGGCTTTCACTTGTTTTCCATTCAGTATGATATTGGCTGTGGATCTGTTACATATGTCTGTCAGCAATTTAAAGATATCATTCCACTGTCTGCTGGCTCCTATTGTTTCTGTTAAAACGTATATTAAGTTTCTAGGGCTTTTGTAACAAAAGTGCCACTTGGGCCTATCTAGAGGAACAGTTTTGGGCCTTTGGCTTAAACAACAGAAATTTATTTTCTTGTAGTTCTAAGTCCAAGATCAAGGTGTTGGCAGGGTTGGTTTCTTCTGAGACCTCTCTCTTTGGCTGTAGATGACCATCTTCTCCCTCCATCTTCACATGGTCTTCCCTCTGTGCAAGTTTGTGTCCAAATCTCCTCTTCTTATAAGGATACCAGTCATACTGAATTATGGCCCCACTTTAATGACCTCATTGTAACTTAATTATCTCTGACAAGACACAATCTCCAAATACAGCCACATGCAGAGGTACGGGAGTTAGGATTTCAACATATGAATTTGGCAGGGGGTGGGAGATACACAGTGCAACCCATAACAAAAAGTTAGTCATCTTATTTTTGTTCCTTTTAAGATTATTTATCTTTTTCTTTCTGTTTTTTTTTTTAAGATTTTATATTTGACTTTATCTTCAGCAGTTTTACTATGATGTGCCTAGGTGTGGTTCTCTTTGCATTTTTCCCGCTTGGAGTCTGTTAAGCTTTGTACAAATTGTGCTCAGTCGCTCATCAATTGTTTGGAATTCTCTTGTGTTCAGTGGCAGCTTTGTCTGTGCCCCATTCCTTGGATTTTGCATGCTCTGGTTCCCTACAGCTGGCTCCTTAACTCTCCCACTTTGAAGATTCATCCCCTTTTAAGTACTCTAGGGACAGGCAACACTAACAAACCCTAGCATTTGGAAGCACTCCCATCTTCTAAACAATGGGATTTTGCAATGGTTTCTTATTTAAAAGAAAATATGCTTTTCTTCATTTAAAAGGGGTGCACTTTATTAAAGAAAATTTGGAAGTGCAGAGAATTTACAAAGAAGGAAAAATAAATCATTCATAGTCCTGTGACATAACGACTGCTGCTAGTTTTTGTTTGTTGTTTTTTGAGATAGGGTCTCTCTATGTTGCCCAGGCTGGACTTGAACTCCTGAGCTCAAGTGATCCTCCTGCCTCATCCTCCCAAGTAGCTGAAATTATAGACATACTCTGCTGCTAGTATATTGATGTATTTTCTTCTTGTCTTTGTTTTAGACATAGATTAAGCAGTCTTTTAAAAATATAGTTTTATTCATGCCAGAAGTATGATTTTGTATTTGCCTTTTATATTTCATATTCTATCATTGTATTTTTCTGGATTATCAAAGGGTGTCTCATATTTATTGAAAACTAAAAGTTGAACATTGTATTAATGTATTTTTTATTAATTATCTTACTTAATCCTCACAACTATAATATGAAGTAGATACTATCATTATCCTTACTTTACAGGCAGAAAGTTGGGGCTTAGACAGGTTAAACAACTTGTTTAGGAATTGGTAGAGCTGGTGTTTCCAACCCAGATCTGTTTGAGTTCAAAATACAGGCTTTGGACCACATTCTATACCACAGTAATTTAAAAAAATTGTGACATAATTACATACAGTAAAATCCACAGATTCTAAATGTATAATTTGGTGAGTCCTGACAAATGTATGTACCACACAACCACTTTTACTGTCTGCCTAACTCTTCTCTGAGTCTTATTTGTGTTTTGTTTTTGTTTTCGTTTTGATAGAGTCTCACTCCATTACCCAGGCTGGAGTGCAGTGGCGCTATCTCAGCTCACTGCAACCTCCACCTCCCAAGTTCAAGCAATTTTTGTGCCTCAGCCTCCTGAGAAGCTGGAGGCGCATGCCATGATGCCTGGCTAATTTTTGTATTTTTAGTAGAGATGGGGTTTTGCCATGTTGGCTAGGCTGGTCTTGAACTCCTGACCTCAAGTGATCCAACCACCTCAGCCTCCCAAAGTGTTGGGATCACAGGCATGAGCCACAGTGCTGGGCCATTACTTGGATTTTCAGCTTAGTAAATAAGAGCAGAACCATCCGTGCAGCACCCAATCTGTCCTCCACTCCAGGCTGCCCTGAGCATCGCTCCCGAACCTTTCCACAATTTGGCAACTAAAAGGTAAACACTTGTGTGGGGAAAAGAGAGTCGTGTTTCTGGGAAGCCAACCCTGACTGCTTGGCTTTCCTTCTCTCTCGTAATGGAGACATCGGATGCCTCCTCCAGCACACAGGGGACGCCCTACAGACCAGCAGTGCCTCCCATTCATCTTTGCATCTTAAAAGCTCGCACAGCCTGGCACATAATCAATAGTTGTTGAATAAATAAAATGAGTATCTCCTATCTACTCTGCAGAAGGCACTGCTCTAAGTTTGTTCACATGCAGTATCTTATTTGATAGCCATAACGATCACAAGAGGTTGGCTTCATTATCTCCATTTTCACAGATGAGTAAATTAAGACTCAAAGAGGGAAGAAATTTGCCTGAAGCCACGCTGCTAATAAACTACAAAGTCAAGATTTGACTCCAGATACAATATTTCTTTCCATTATCATTGGAATACTTAATACCATAGTGTCATGTGACATGAAAGTCAAACCATTTTCAAAACCAGTGGCTGGGCTGTCCGTGCTAAAGTTGAAGCAGACATTGAGTTTCCAAGGCAAGGACTGTGGGTCCAGACATCCAGGGAGGGGAGACAAGACTCTCCCCCTTTTTGATCTGGTGCTATTGCTATCTCTATCTTAGCCTCTGTGTTTGTAGAAACCAGCGAGGTACAAAGAGAATTACAGCCTTTACATTCTAGGGCTTCTCAGAGAATGGGCCTGAGACCACCTGCATCAGAATCCCATGTATGAAAAATGCACATTCCTGAGCATCCCTAGAGCTATTAAATGATATTTTCTAAGCATTGAACTCAGAATCTGCATTTTAACAATTTCACCAAGTGACTCTCATGAACACACACTCAAGTTTGAGAACCGTTGCCTTAGAAGAAAGGGTCCCTGATCAGAGCTGAAGGCCCAGTGGATGCGCTTATAATCAGGAACAGGTGTTCCCTGCTCATATTTGGGTCGCCAAGGCATACGAGGACTGCCCAGCATGACTGAGAGAGGGCCCTGGGCCTATCACATGTAATGTGTCGCATCTTTGACATTTAGAGCTTCTCCGTGCTGTGATATCACCAAATCAACAGTCCCATCTCAGTTGACATTTGTTGGAAGCAAGATGTCATGTGCTAATTACCAATGACATTGTCACTGGAAAACAGACCAGAGAAGTGGTGCCAGGTTCAAAGCACCAAGTTCATCTGTTTACTTTTCCTTCGTGCTCATAGAAATATTTTTTCATCTACACCTGGCTTCTGGGTCATGTCCTGGGGCCAGAGATTGCAAGGGCAGAAAAGTAGGGTGGGGTGGGAAGTAAAGGAGGGAGGGAGAGACACTTAATAACTTTTCAAGAGAGGAAGTAGGTGGGGCCTCATGTTTTATCAAAAAAACCACTAGAGAAAAATGTCAGCTGTGGTTGTTTTGGGTAGAAAAGACTCTGAGGTTAAACAACTGATGTTTCTTCTAACTTTTCTATATTTTCAGATTTTCTTCAACAAACTTGAAACAATAATACCTAACATTTATTGTGCACTCTCCATGTGTCAGAAGCTGTTCTAAGCACTTTCTATGAATTAACTCATTTCATCCTCACAACCACACTATTTTAACTCCTTCTTACAGATCAGTACACTGAGGCACAGAGATGTTAAGCCATTTGCCCCGGCTACATAGCTAGTAAGTGGCAGAGGTAGGATTGGACAGTTTGGATGAGAGCCTGTATGCTTAGCTACTATCATACTAGCTACTGTGTGCTTAGATACTATCATTATCCTTACTTTACAGGCAGAAAGTTGGGGCTTAGACAGGTTAAACAACTTGTTTAGGAATTGGTGGAGCTGGTATTTCCAACCCAGATCCATTTGAGTTCAAAATACAGGCTTTTGACCACATTCTATACCATAGTAATTTTAAAAATTGTGACATAATTACATATAGTAAAATCCACAGATTCTAAATGTATAATTTGGTGAGTCCTGACAAATGTATGTACCACACAACCACTTTTACTGTCTGTATAATTCTTCTCTGAGTCTTATTTGTGTTTTGTTTTTGTTTCATCTATGAAGGAAGGAGCATGAAGGAAAAGTAAACAGATGAAACACTACGAAGTTCACGCACCTCTGTTGTGAGGGTTTGTTGTACACTGCGTGAGCAACTGGTTTCCTGAGGGTTTGCACTATACACTACTACATACCATGTGTATAATGTGAAAACATGAATAAAAAGAAAACCTTGTTATGTAACTACTCAGTCACCTGCACACTGTCCGTTTGAAGTGAGGAGGTAATAATGCCAACATTTGCCATGTACCTACTTGGGATCAGCTAATTTGCCTCCATGCGCTCATTTGGAGCTATGGTCCTGAGCGGTAGCTACTCCCCATGTGGCTGCTGGGCACCTGAAAGCTGCCTAGTGTGACCTGAGATGTGTCCCTGTAGTCCCAGCTACTCAGGAGGCTGAGGCAGGAGAATGGCATGAACCCGGGAGGTGGAGCTTGCAGTCAGCAGAGATCGCGCCACTGCCCTCCAGCCTGGGTGACTGAGTGAGACTCTGTCCCAAAAAAGAAAAAAAAATACACACTGAATTTCAAAGAGTTCATATATATATATGTGTGTGTGTGTGTGTGTGTTTGTGTGTGATATATATATATATGTGTGATACACATATCCCATTCGTTCTTTAATTGATTACATATCAAAATGACAATATTTTGGGTATCCTGGGTTAGAGAAAAGATATGACTAAGGCCAATTTCATTAAAAAAATTTCTGTGACATGTGGGTACTACATTTAAAACAATCACATAAGAGTCTTGTGTTTGTGGCTTGTGTTCCGTTTCTAATGGGCAGTGTTGGCCTAGAAGGGAAGGGTTGCCCTCTGCCCTGCTTTTCGTTGAGGTCACTGAGTAGTTAAGTAACCTGCGAGGGTCCCACAGCCGCAAGGGGTGGAGGCAGGGTTGGCATCAAGCCTGTGACCCCCACCTCGCCACACTGCTCTTCTTTCTGTCCTACTAAAGTCTTGAGTCTGCACTGGTCAGACAAGCATACGTGCTGGAAACAAGTCACGAACAAGGAGTTTGCACCGATCCCCTGAGTCAGACACGCAAGGCACCCGCTGTGTGGGAAGTGTGACGTGAGGTGCCAGCTCCTGCTCCCAGGCTGTGTGCAGGGCGTGAGCCCACACACACTGAGTGCTCACCACCCACCAGGCACGGTGTGAGGCATTGCGTGTGTCTATCCTGATCTGATCCTCACACTGACCCCTTCCAGCTGCAGTCAGGAGTCCTGGTTTATAGACGAGGCAACTGAGGCTTGGAGAGATGAAATCCATTGCCCAGGGTTACACAGCCAGTATTCGGTACAGCTGGGATGCAATTCCGACTTTGCCTGAGCTGCCTTGCCAACCCTAGACTTAGTGGGGAGGGTGACATACATGCTCAGGTGACACTAACACAGTGTAGAAAGTGACCAGTGATCTAGCACAGGGCCAGAGTGAAGCAGACAGGCGCCCCCTGAACTAGTAGTACTGAGAAACAAGGGACACAGGAGAGCTAAACTAGAAAGTCAATTCATCCCAGAACAAATCTAGAGACCAGCTGACTTCAGGCTGCAGAAAGACTCAACCACAACTTGGTCTATGTGCCAACAAGAGGAAGAAAGCTTCCGTGATGGGGAGGGTTTCTAGTGCACGGTACAGGTCTCCCTAGGACTGAGAGGCAGAGCTTGAAGGTCGAGTGCATTCAGCACGAGAATCCTTCTAGAAGGGTCTGGTGTGGTCAATCCTGGGATGAGGAAGGTCCTCTGGAAGGCTGAAGAGCCTACGAAGTTCAGGCACCTCTGTTGTGAGGGTTTGTTGCACACTGCATGAGCAACTGGCTTCCTGAGGGTTTGCTTCGGTGGCTGAGTCTGTCTGTAGCCTGAAGTGAGCATCTCTCTGGGGACAGAATTTATTGCTCTGCTGACAAGAACATTCTGGACTCTGTGGCCATCAGGTTTCTTGTGGTAAATGCATGCACGTCACTTTGGATAATTCACTGACCTTTGTTTGTCCTGGGTTCTCTCCCTTTGGCTTTGTCTCTGCAAATCTCGGACTATCTCCAGGTCTGGATCTTTCTAGAAAGGTTGCTTCTGTTTACCTGTTCCCCAGGTGCCACCACAATAGCCCTGGACAGGTGGAGTCAAAAGTGGTGCTGAGCTGCAGGTGACCACCCAGGGTTTACTGCCCAGTTCCCTGGATGGATTCCAGTGGGTGTTTGTGTGTATGTGTTGGCAGGGGCAGGGGAGGGGTTAATCATGGGAAAATTCTTGCTTGTTTTGGGTCAGAAGGGGATAACTCTGTTTTTCTAAACAATTAAAAATCAGTTTCTTATGCCTTTTGGTTTGATGTGAATCATTTCTTCAGGACCTTATCATCTCAGAGAATTCACAAACTCGAGGTTCTGGGCTTGACAAGCTGAGAAACAAACCCCAGGCTGAGGTTAAACTATCAAGATAACATCACTCCAGCCAGCCAGCTGCTTTCCTTGAAGACACCCTCTACCGGAGGGTTTCTCAGCCTCAGCATTTGTGACATTTTTGTCTGGATAATTCTCGTGGATGGCAGTCTTGTGCATTCTGGGGTTGTTAGTAGTGCCCTGGCCTTGATCCACTTGATGCCAGCAGCATTCCTCACCACTAGTTGTGACAACCAAAAATGTCTAGACATTGCCAGCGTGCCCTGATTGAGAATGCTGCCCTATGGATTCAAAGGTTCTTTCCAATTTCGACCCAGAGCAACTGCTATGGAAGTTCAAAAGAGAGGAAGTGCTTTTATCTGAATGTTGGGGCAGGCGGGCAAAAGAAGCATTCTTTTTTTTTCCCCCTTTTTTTTTTGAGACGGAGTCTCGCTCTGTCACCTAAGCTGGAGTTCAGTGGCGCAATCTTGGCTCACTGAAACGTCCACCTCCCGGGTTTAAGCAGTTCTCTGCCTTAGTCTCCCGAGTAGCTGGGATTACAAGTGCATGCCAGCACGCCCCGCTAATTTTTGTATTTTTGGTAGAGATGGGGTTTCACCATCTTGACCAGCCTGGTCTTGAAATCCTGACCTCGTGATGCACCCGCCTCAGCCTCCCAAAGTGCTGGGATTACAGGACTGTGCCCGGCCAAGAAGCATTCATTTTAAAATTCATTCATGTATTTCAAATGTAGAGTGTGGTTCAGGGCACAGGGATGGACTCAGAACTGATTTTAAATCCTACTTCTCCCACTTATTAGTTATGCCATCTTCAACAAGTTACTTAATATCTCCTGGCCTTAGTTTCCTCATCTATAAAGTGGGAATAATAGCAGTCTCTGGATGCAAAGATGAAATGAGATATTGAAAGGAAAGAGCTTGTAAGTGCTCAATACACATTGGGGATTATGTCCTAAAAATCAGCCAAGGCCTCCCTGGTCCTCAAGATTTAGATAAAACAAGCTTGAATCTCAAGCCCCAGGCCTGGTGTGGTCTGGAGCCCTGCTCAAGAGGAATTTCCAGGGGGATGTGTGAGCCACCTTGCCTTTACCTCTGGGCTTCTGTTTTCAAACGTGTGTTTTCTGTTCTGCTCCATGGGTAGCAATCCCAGTTCTTTCCTTGATTTCCACCAAAACCACGACAGAAACCAAATTAAAAAGTAAAAATCCCCTTGCATAAAACATCCATGACTATGATCGATTTCGTGAAAATGAAGGGCTCAGAGGAGAGAAGACATTGTGCCCTGATGGGACACATGATTGAATGCGCACATTGATCTTCCTGGCTTGAGAATCACGTCAGGTGCCTTGCCATGGGAGTCTCTTGTTGAGGCATCACCCTAAGGTAAAGTGCCGTTTCTCCTCTCTCCCTGTCTTCCTTCCTCACTGTTCAGTCTTCTCCTCCCTCTTTCTCTGTCTCCTTCTCACCATTCAGGTGTCATCTTACATCACCTTCTTAGATACATCCCTGACCTCATTTTTAGAGATGACTCCCTTCTTTACCACCAGCCACTTCCTTTTTATTTTATTATTTTATTTTTGAGACAAATATATATATATATTTTGAGACAGAGTCTTGCTGTGTCCCCCAGGCTGGAGTGCAGTGGCGTGACTTCAGCTCACTGCAACCTCCACCTCCCAGGTTCAAGAGATTTTCCTGCCTCAGCCTCCAGAATAGATGGGACTACAGGCATGCGCCATCATGCCCAGCTAAGTTTTTTGTATTTTTATTAGAGAAGGGTTTTCGCCATGTTGTCCAGGCTGCTTTCGAACTCCTGACCTCAGGTGATCCACCCACCTCGACCTCCCAAAGTGCTGGGATTACAGGCATGAGCCACCACGCCTGGCCCTAATGTCCTTTTTTTATTCCAGCATCTGATCCAGGGTGTCATAATTAGTTGCCATGTCTGCGTAGGCTCCTCTTGACTGTGACAGTCTCTAGGTAGAGGTGAGCCACTGTGCCTGGCCAAAAATATTTTTAATTAATTAATTAATTATTTTTGCAGGTGGGGGGAGTGTCTGACTCTGTTGCCCAGGCTGGAGTGCAGTGGTGTAATCTCGGCTCACTGTAGCCTCAATCTCCTCTCCTCTCAGCCTCCCAAGTACCTGAGACTACAGGCACACTCCACCACGCCTGGCTAGTTTTTGTATTTTTTGTAGAGACAGGATTTTACCATTTTTAGCAAGTTGGTCTCGAACTCCTAAACTCAAGTGATCCACCTGCCTTGGCCTCCTAAAGTGCTCGGATTACAGGAAGCCACCACACCCAGCCCCACCAGCCACTTCCTATCATTTCATATCATTTTCTTTTCTTTTTTTTTTTGAGATGGGGTTTCGTTCTTGTTGCCTAGGCTGGAGTGGTGCCACGATCTCGGCTCACTGTAAACTCTGCCTCCCGGGTTCAAGCGATTCTCCTGCTTCAGCCTCCTGAGTAGCTGGGATTACAGGCATGTGCCACCACATCTGGCTAATTTTTGTATTTTTAGTAGAGACAGGATTTCTCCATGTTGGTCAGGTTGGTCTCGAACTCCCGACCTCAGAGGATCTGCTCACCTCAGCCGGGATTACAGGCATGAGCCACCACGCCTGGCCGTCATTTTCTTTTCTTTATGACACTTAATACTGCAGAAATCATCAGTTTGCTTACTTGTTCAGTTGTCTGTTGCCTGTCTCCCATTCCTTACTAGAATGTAAGCTTCTTGAGAGCAGGGCTCTTGTCTATCTGCACAGCGAAGTACTCTTGTATCCAGAACTAACCCCAGCTGCCTTGGAGCCAGTCTTCCCACTATAAGGTTAGGTCTGCAAAGGCATCACGTTGACCTGATCCCTGTACCTTCATATCCTGCACAGATTGAACAGGGATGTCTAACGCTCAACTTTAAATGATTTGCCAACATCGTCACCCCCTACGCGCCCCCTCACCCCCCGACCACTTGATCCCTGCCTTCTGACTAGATGTTCAGGAAAGTGTGCTCTTCACTCTGGGGTGTGGAGGCTGGGGTGTTGTCTAATAGGGTACATGGTGTACAGAAGGAGCGGCATGAATAGGTTGCAGATATAGAGGTAAAACTGGGAAACTTTAAGACCTCTCCAGAATCCTTCAGTTTTGGAGAGTACCCCCAGCTCCGCCCATACATGGGCTGGATCACCCTGAGAACAGGATGCCTTAAGGACATCTAAGAAGCTGACATATGATGACATTTTTCCTCAAGAGGATGCTCAGGGCCTAAGCCACACAGTGGGAATATAGTCATGGGGGAGGAGGACTTGGAAGAAGGTTGAGTTAGCCGTGCTGGGGCCCTGGTTTGCGGTTGTTCCAGCCTGGGGTACTCAGACTGGCGAGCATGGTGGAGTGAGTGGCGTGAGCAGGAGAGCCTTTCCTAGGTCTGCCACCAGGTGGCGCCCTAAGCCAAGTCCTGGAAGGCTAAGCGAGCCAAAAGGGAGCCTGTTCTCCAAGCCACTTCCCAGGAAATGACTCAGGGGAGATGACTTCATCAGTGGGATGTTCCTCACTGGGATCAGTGGGGTGAGACCCAGGAGCACTGCATCACCCCATTAGAGCTGAGCTGTTCTCAGGGTGATGAGTGCCATTGGGGGTGGTCTCTTGACTCATTCATTCTTTCTCTCATTCTACATTCATCAGCATTCTAATGAGTTGCTGCAAGGTACAAGGCAGTGCACCTGTTCTAGAGCGACACGGCAAGCATTTCCTCAAAGAGACTCCTGTCCTGCTCCCTCTTGAGTTTGGACAGTGTAGTGGGAGGATGGGAGTGAGGGCCAAAAACTGGTGTCTGAGCATGGAAAAGGGGTGTGAATTATGCTATGGGGAACACCCTGGCTCAGCCCGGCCCACAATTCTATCTCAAACTCACTCCCAGAGTGCTGGGATTACAGATGAGAGCCACTGCACTCGGCATAAGCTTTTTCTAAGCACATATCTCATCTCCCCCACTGGCTGAACAGTAAAACAGGCCAGGTCATATTGCATTCACCACTATCTCACCAGCTCCCACCCAGCCCTGCTTCCCCAGGATTTAGCACAGTACCTGGGACATTAGGGTGTTCAGTGAAGATCTAATGATGATGAATCCGTGGGCCATCTGCAAGGAGGTAGTAGGAATGTGACAGAGGCCCTGCCTGGCAAGGTCTGAATGCCACAGATATTACTAAAGATGTCAAAGGTCACTGAGGCAGGGAGGTGCAAGACACTGGACATGAGAGTAGCCAGCAGCTCTCTTTTTGGAAGCAGCCATATCTCAGGCAGCAGCTGGCACAGAGAGGCCTCCCAGCAAAGCCATCACTACCCTCATTTTTATTCTTGTGCCTCCGTATTGCAGATGAACATGGATTACATTTATTGTAACAGTGTGGGTCCCACTAGACAAAGACTTCACACTCGTCTCCTACTGGTTTGAAATCTCCTGGTGATAGAAGGATACAAGACAATATTATTCCCTGGGCTCAAGAATAGGTAATGATATTCATTATTTATTCGTTCATGTATCCATTCATTTGTTGAGTGCCTATGACACGTCACCCACTGTGCTAGGTAGATACTTAGATGCCATAATGAGCAGAAAGAGATATGGCCTGTCATCACTGAGTTTAAAATCTTGATAGACAGCAATCAAATTATCATACAAATATAAAATGATGGCTCTGATTAGTGCTACGGATAGGCACATGGTGGCATGAAAGCGTGTCATAGCAGGATTTAACCAGGAAACAAGCCCCTCCTGCACCAGTATGGAAGGAAACCAGGAAACCAGTATGGAAACAGATGTCCAAGCAGAGCTGCATGTCCTCTCAACTGAGACCCCCTGCTTCCACACTGACTTCTGTCCCCCTAGAAGTTGACTGCTTTGCATTTGGTTTTGGGGGCTGTCATGGTCTGAGGGGCAGCTAGAAACACAAGCTCTATCACATTATGGATTTGATCAAATAGCAAGATACCCAATGGCCCAGTGGACTGTCCAGGATTCACTAATCACCTATTCTATCATTTCAAGTGGAAAGTGATTTTCCCCAATTTCAGGGAGATGAGAAAATAGGGAGATGAGAGTTTTAGGATGGCCAACGCATCCAGGTTTGCCCAGGGCTTTCCCAGTTTTAGCACTAAAAGTCCCACATTCTGGGACTGTTCTGGTTTTAGAACTGAAAGTTCTGCATCCTGGAAACTCCCTCAGCCCTGGACAAAACAGGACCTCAGTCATCTTAACTCTAGTCTCTGCCCAACACTGCTTCTCAGCTTCCTCTTCTGCAAGATGAAGAAGTTAGACTAGAACAAGTGTTCTTGGTCCTGGCTGCTAATTAGAATAGGCAAGGAATCTCTTTAAAAAATACCAATACTCAGGCTTCCCCACCAGAGATTTGGTTGGTATGACACCCAGGTGTCAGTGATTTGTAAAACTTCCCATTGATCGTTTTGATATGAGGTCAGGAATGAAAACCATTGCTCTAGTTAATCTAAAGTTTTTTGTGGCACTCTGATTCTCATCTAGGATGAGTTAGTTACATGTGCATCCATTAATTCATTTATCCCCAAGCTCCCAGGGCTGGCCGGAGTTGCCATTGCTGTTCCTATTGATGACATAGTATACTTCTTTCTCTCCTTCATTCTCTCCTTTGCTGCTCTCTCCTCCCTACCTCTTATTGCCTGAGCTTCTAAGGCTGCTTGTCTTCGACTGTGATCACAAGGTCAGGATCACTTGGTGATATCATTTCCTCTGTCTCATCTCTGTCTTGGTCTTCCCCTTCCCCAGGGTCTCTGACTCCCACTAAAGAAGCTGAAAGAGATCTCTGGGGAAAGAGCCAGGTGCTGTTCCAGAAAGTCCCTTTCTCATCCTCCTTTCCGTGAAGACCATTTCCAGTGTATGCCTCTTCCCAGGTGGGTTGTATTTGGGGGTCAGAGGGTGACCCTCCTTTGCACACTAATGTTAGGGACTGGCACAGTCCATGTGAGGACCCTAGTCTACCTAATATTCTGGGATCCAGCCTTGAAATCTCCTCAGTGCTGATGGCAAAGGGGCTTGGTATATGGAAGAAAGTTCCAAGAACTACAGTGCTCCACGGCCTCCACCAAAAACAGACTTCTTCCTTTACATGAGATCGAAATGGCGCTTTCATCCTCTCAGTTATTTAAGTACAACCTTTTGAAGTCATCTTAACTTCATTTCCCTCATGTGATCTTGCAGCAAGTCAGCTCTACTTCTAAAACAGATTCACAGCTACCAGCCTGGCCCACGCCCCCATCATCTCTCAGCTAGATAATAACAGGGACCTCTAAATTACTCTCCCTGCCTTTCTCTGGTTTACCTCTGAGAGTTATCTTTTAAAAACATAAATCAGGGAGTGCCATCAATGTAATTCACCATATCAATATACTAAAAAATATGATCATCTCAATAGGTGCAGAGAAAGCATTTGACATATTTTAACTTCTATTTATGGTTTAAAACTCTTGGGAAATGATGAACTTCCTCAACTTGATAAGGGACATTTGTATCTATAGCTAACATATCTCTTAATGGTGAAAGACTGAACGATTTCTCCCAAAAATTAGGAGCAAGGCAAAGATGCCTGTTCTCGTCATTGTATTCAACATTGTACTAAAACCCCTAGCAAGAAATAATTACATTTTAATTCAATACTGTACTAGAACAGCAAAGTACTAAAAACAAATAAAAGGTATATATATCGTAAAGAGACAGGTAAAACTGTTTTACTCACAAACAACATCTGCATTAAAAAAAAAACAACTCAAGGAATTGACAAAATATCTCATAAGTAATTTTAGCAAGGCCAAAGTGTCCAAAGTCAATATGCAAAAATCAATTGCATCTCTAGCAATGAACAATTGGAAATAGATACTTTTAAAAATACCATTTATAGTCACATCGACAAACATGACATCTTTAGGGATAAATTTAACAGAATGTATGTAAGAGCTATACAGTGCAAACTATAAAATGTTTCTGAGAGAAATCAAAGAAGACTTAAAAAAATAGAGAGATATACTATGTTCATGGATCATAAGACTCAATATTGTTTATTTCTCCCCATATTGATCCACAGAGTTTTTGCAATCCTAATCAAAATTCTATTTGGCCTTTTTTGGTAGACTTTATCAAGCTCATCCAGCTTGGTGGCTCATTCCTGCAATCCTTAGCACTTCCTAAAATGTGGATTCCTTATTAGAATCCTCATGTATTGTTCACCAGAATTTGTTCCTAATTTTTCACAAGATTTGTTTGGAACTCCCAGCACCTAGCCCAGACCTTGCATATAGGAGGCCCTCAAAATTATTTATGGAAAATTTCCCCAGAAGGTTAACAGAGTTACCATATGACCCAGCAATTCCACTCCTAGGAATATCCCCAAAAGAACTGAAAATATATGTTCATGCAAAAACTTGCACATCAGTGTTGATAGCACCATTATTCATGATAGCCCAAAAGGGGAAACAATTCAAATGGCCATCACCTGATGAATGGATAAATAAAATGTGGCATATCCACACAATGGAGTATTATCCACAGTTGTTCACAATACAAAGAAATGAAGTACTGATACAAGTGTCAAGTCCAAGGGAAAACTTCTGCTTCACCCTCTGAAGTTATGTTGAAAATCACTCACATGAGGCAGATTAATAGGAGAAAGGGTACATAAATTTGTTTGATCATAGTTTTAGGTGACACAGGAGCCTTCAGAATGAAGACCCAAAGATATAGGGGAAGTTGTCCATTTTTATGCTTAGGTTCAACAAAGTATGGACAGCCGTGTAGAGAAATATGATTGGACAAAAAGGGTCTGATCTAATGCTAACAGACTGAGTATGGAAATCCAGTAAGGCTGTCCATCTAGACTGTTGTTGGCCCCTTTGAGCATGTGTTCCTTCCTTCTGGGTATGGGGGTCTAACGACCTACAGTCAGACAAGGTAGGCCACGTCATGTTTTATGGCCAGTTTTTACACTGGTGGTGTGGAGTTGGGGAGAGAGATTGATACTTTTAGGTTTTATGGCTGGCTTTGGAGAAAAGAAGTTTGGGTTTCTATGACCCGCCTTGGAAAAGAGGGATTCCAGTCTGGGATTCCAGTCTCCACGGCTGACCTTGGGGGAGAGTGGGACTAAGAAACAGGAGGGCAGGAGCAGGTCAGAGAAAAACTTTTGTTTCTGGGGTCTTCATTTTGAGGTGTTGTTTTCTAAGTCCCAACATAAGCCACAGCGTGGATGGACCTTGAAAACATGATGATAAATGAAAGGAGCTGGCCACAGAAGACCACACAGTGCATGATTCCACTTACAGGAAATGACCAGAATAGACACATCTATAGGCACAGAAAGTAGATTCATGGTTGCCTAAGGCTAGGGGAGGGAAGTTGGGGAAGTGAGTGCTAAAGAGTATTTATTTTGGGAATGATGAAAATGTTGTAAAATTTATTGTAATGATCAATCTTACACAACTCTGAATATACCAAAAACCATCTAATTGTATACTTTAAATGGGTGAATGGTATGGTATGTAAATTCTATCTCAATAAAGCTGTTAACATGAATGAATGGACCTGCCCCTTCTGATAGCCTCCTGGCTCTAGAGGAGACACAGCAGGTGGCACATGTCCCATGAGCTGGTCTCTGGACCCAGAAATGCACAATTGACAGGTGGCAACTCATACTATTTGTGAACATGCACCCTTCCCGTCTAGGACCTCAGCTGCATGGCCTTTGGAAGTGCTGGAAGATGGTGGGAAGGGGATATTGGAGGGCCAGACAAGGTCCAGGCCCAGGAAGCACTTCTGGCAATGTTCTCCCAGCTCTCTGCATCTAGAACAAAGCATTCTTAGTCAGCTAGGTTCACCCCACCCAGGGTAATTACCCTCCTTAGCCCCTCTGTGTGTGTCATCTGCACACGTAGGTAATTAAACTGAACCAGGGGCCATGACTCAGCTGCTCTGCCTCACACCAGCCCTGGCCCAGCAGACTGGGAGAACTGGCTCTGCCAGGCACTGGGGGTGAAGACAGCCAGGGCACCTGGTGCTGAGCAGAGGATCGGGTGGTAGCACAGGAGGACTCACTGGTCTTCCTCACTCCTCATCCCAAAACTGGAACCGAGAGCAGGTGGGGCCCAGGTGGGTCCAGGCAGGGCTGGAGATGGTTGGCTGGTTAAACTTGGGGTTAGCCTTGAGGCTCTGAACTCACTCCTATGCCAGAGCCTGTGGTTCAGTGTTGAACCAAAGGAGCCTGGGGCAGCCTCACACTCCGAGGCATGGGCTGAGGCCTAGGAGGATAGACCAAGCCCAGGAAGTGGGTCTTGAGCATCCTGGCCTCTCAAATACCCTGCCGCAAGATGTCAGAGGGCTGCTCTGGAATCACAAGTTTCAGGGAACAACTACTCAGAAGAGAGGATCTCTGAAATTCCTTCCAGTTCCTATGTTCTGCGCTTCTGATTGTTAATATTCGCTGCACACTTACTCTGTGCGATGGCTCTATCCACATGATCTCATTTCATACCCACATCCCTATACGGTAGACCCTGTTCTCCCGCCCTGGTTACAGAGGAGGACACGGAGGCTTGAGAAGTTGATTATTTGCTCCAGGTCCCCGGCCTTCCATGTGATGGAGCCTGTATTCAAATCCAGGTCTGCCTGACTCAGAGACCAAGGTCTCAACCATCCATTGCCCATACTCCTTAAATCTGTAATTCTAGAAATAATCCAGGCTCTCCTTCTGGTTACTTTGAAGAATGTATGTGTGATGTAAGAACCATCTCATGAGGGTAGAGCTGTGATTAATTCAATCAGGGTTATTTTATAGGACACAGTAATTTTTCTTTGTGATGAGAAGACCAGAGGAAGTAATTAAGTTATTAAGCAACTATTGTTTGGTACATAGTAGAGATTTGATAAAGACTTAATTATTGAATAACTGATTGCTTAGATTTGTGCTAGATCTTCTGAGGGTATGCAAAAGAATTATATCAATTAATTAGTAATTATTTATTGAGTGCATGGTATAGGCAAAGTACTGGTCAATGTTAACAGTCAGACCAGACTTCTTTGGATTTTTAAATTCTGGCAATTAATTCAGATAATAATACTGTCCAAATGTAATGAAATACATTTGTTAATCCAGCTTGACAGAAGCCAGTTTGCAACATTTGTTTTAGACTTTCTTAATATGTTAAAAGTTCCCACACCCAAGGCTATTGAAAAAATTAGGATTAAGAGAAAAATTGTATGATAAAGTTGTATAATGCCATACACTATCATTTTCATTGATGTTATCTCATTTAATCTTTACAATCTGAGATAGATGTCATTCTTCCGGTTTTGTGGAGAAAGAGACTGAGATTCAGATAGTAAGCTTGTCAGGAATGCAATCAGAATTCCAACAGAAGGTGGAGGAACCTGTACACTCTACAGCTTTTTATAAAAGCCGTAATCTGGTCTACACTCTGAACCATGATGTTATATTGCCTTATAGATAGGGAGCTGTTTCCAACAGAAAACTAACCACAGAGAACATTGGAAGCTCGTCTACACAAAGCATTGTCAAGTAACCCTCTCCAAGAATCTCTGTGTGGATAGACCTTACTGAAAGCTTCATGAATTCTCTGGAGGACAGAATGACAAAAACATTTCCACACCTGAAGGTGATGTTGAATTGGGAGATTGCATAGAGAGCACAGAGCAACATTAAAAGCAGTTTCAGAAGTCAGATGGATTTGGAAGCAAACCCCATTTCCAGAACTTGTCAGCTATGTGGTCTTGGACAAATTGCTTACCCTTTGTTTTTTATTTTTCTTTTATTTTCTTTTTCTTTCTTTCTTTTTTTCTTTTTTGAGATGAAGTCTCACTCCGTCACCCAGGCTGGAGTGCAGTGGCACCATCTTGGCTCACTGCAACCTTCGACTCCTGGGTTCAAGCGGTTCTCATGTCTCAACCTCCTGAGTAGCTGGAATTACAGGCACACGCCACCACACCTGGCTAATTTTTGTTTTTTTAGTACAGACAGGGTTTTGCCATGTTGGGCAGGCTGGTCTCGAACTCCTGACCTCAGGTGATCCACCTGCCTTGGTCTCCTAAAGTGCTGGGATTACAGGCATGAGCTACTTATCCTTTTTGAGCCTCGGTTGCTTCTTCTTCTGTAAAATGGGAATGAAAATATCTATGCGTAAGGTTGCTATGAAGACACTGCACCTAAAGAGACTTCAATAAACATTAGCTATTGTTTTTCTAGCAGCAAGGCCCCAAGGTGAGGAGGGCAAGGATAAAGGGGCATGAGGCTCCTCACTGAAGGCGAAGGTCATGAGGACAGGCACAGAGTCAGGCTGTTCCTGCTCTATTTTAGTAGCCTGAGCAGTATTTGGAACATGACAGATACACCGTAAAGAATTGTTTATGGAATATATAAAAACTAAGCAAGATTCAGGGGCTGAGTGAGTGGGTTTTGATTTGCTAAAATGGAAGGGAGAACATCCCTGCAAAATGCTTCATGACTCTCACTTTAGGGCCACGGGTGCTGAGCCAGATATTTTGACTCAAGGAAGGAGTGCTGGTAGTTATGATAGACAATTTTGAATGCAGCCTACTCATGGGCGGTCCAAGGTAGCAACGACCCAAAAGACCATTGGAATCTGGATGTTTTCCGGGAGGATTCTGGAATTCAACCGGAAACCTTTTCCTCTCTTTGTGTTATGCCCCTCACTCAGTGCTTTTATGGTTAAAGGGTCTCTGTCAGGAGCTACCAGAAACATCATAACCCTTCAGTTTGGGAAAACTAAGGCTGAGAAGGAAAACAATAGAAATCTCTAAATCCTCCAAGGCCGAACTGCATTCTGACAGGTTAGAAGAGGAGCATCTTAGAACCCACAAGTATTGTGTGAAGACAAACGGTAGGAAGATCTGTTTGCAGAGAGTTTTAAACTTATAGTAAGAACGTCCAACGTCATTACAGTACTTCAGAGTTCCGCAAGATTCGTCTCACATGTCACTTGATCTTTAAGGGACACGCAGAACAGACACATCTTTGCTGGATCACGGTTGACAGAACTAAAGCGAAGTGATTGACCAGGGTTCTACTTCTGGGGGGTAGCCAACCCAGGGCTGGACCTGGGCCATGACGCGTTGTCTCTAAGAAGTGCTACAGGTTGGAAATAAAGACAGGTTCAAGGGAAGTGTTTACATCTTTTTTTTTTTTTTTTTTTAGACAGAGTTTCACTTTTGTTGCCCAGGCTGGTGTGCAATAGCGCAATCTCAGCTCACTGCAACCTCCGCCTCCCGGGTTCAAGGGATTCTCCTGCCTCACCCTCCCGAGTAACTGGGATTACAGGCATGTGCCACCATGCCTGGCTAACATTTTTGCATTTTTAGTCGAGACGGGGTTTCACCATGTTGGCCAGGCTGATTTAGAACTCCTGACTTCAAGTGACTCACCTGCTTCGGCCTCACAAAGTGCTGGGATTATAGGCGCGAGCCACAGCGCCCGGCCCCCGTGTTTGTATCTTCACGGATGTTGTATCTATCACAGCTATGAAGGGACTCTGAGGCTGTCTGGAATGTGCCATTAATGTTGCGAAGGGCATAGCTTTGGAGGTATTTTGCTGCGAGGCTCAGCCAAGCCACCAACATTGTGGCTTTGAGCAGGCTGTCCAGCCTCTCTGGGCTTTAGCAAGAATGGTACTTGTCCTATGTACCTTGGAGGATTGTCCTGAGGACCAGATGAGATAAAGGAAGAGAATGTGATGTTACAAGTCTTAATATTACACTGGAAGGTATCACCAAACGTCCTCTGCTGAAGACAGCCTCCTGGTCCTGTCTGCCTGTGGGTCTGACTCAGTGTGTAGAAGCTTCTCTACCCAGGGCCAAGTCAGATTAAGTGAGGTCAAAGGATGCAGAGTGGCATAGGCTCCTTCCGAGAGCTAAAGCAGGAATGTAACACTTGGGTTAGGAAATGACCTTGGAGTTTGTTCCACTTTTCTATGTGCACAGAAAAAAAAAATTCTTATTCCTTTAGATGAATTTGTTCTAAACAGAAAAGTCTTTTGAAAGCTGAAAAAACAGAAAGGCTCATGTTTTCTTTCCAAACGAACTCTAGAATACTACCAGAGAAATGAAATTGTGTAGCTGCATGCTCAAAGATCTGAAATTTATTACGTTAACTAGGCTTGAAGTCTGGGTAACTTTGTATGCTTTTTAAATGATTCACATTCGAAAAGCAAGAAAAAATCAAAATGCATAAAATTTCATTTCACTGAGCAAACAATATAAGTGTCTGTCTTTGGGTGACAGTTGACAAAACACAGCATGATTAATCTGGGGACCTGCAGGAGTTCACCTTCGGTGACTTCACACTCATCACCTGCTCGGATAAAAACACATCTGTCTGAAGCAGCTGAGAAATGAAACTGGGAAAAGAATGGCATCAAAATCAAGTATTTTTTTTTTCAAATACTGTGAGTTTTAAAGAGAATAGATAAAGGTTCTAGTGAGAATGTACGGATTTAACATTTTAAATTTTATTATCAAAACAGTAGATTGACATTAACAAAATTAAAAAATACAATGACTCATTATACTTCTCTATGCCAGCTGACATTGTTATGGTAAGAACATAGATGTGGAGACAGAAAACATAGCTTTAGAACGAATCAATGCAATGAATGTGAGAATTAGCTCCGTCCTTCTTAAACTGTTGACGCTGGGAAGTGTATTTCTTTGTGTCTTTGCTTCCTTGTTGGAAGATGAAGAGGGTAGTAAGAACTGTATTAGAGTGTGCTCAGAGGACAAAATGAAATAATATATATGTGCTAGCACTTTGCAAATGTGAGTTATTATTTCCTGGTGTTCTTTTAATTTTTATCCATAAAGAAACATGTAGTTTCTCCTTACAACTTTTATTGATTGCATCTTGCACCTGTTTTTGCTTTCCCTCTGGTTCTGACCATCCTTCTGTTCCTGTCTTTCCGGGCTATGCTTAGGGGCATTTTCTTCTATCTCAAACTGTGACTCTGTGTCCCCCCCTCAGATTTTCTGTTTCACAGTTCTTTGACAAGGAACTCCAGATCACCTGATTACCTTTGATGACTTCCTTCTTCTGTGCCAAATCTTCCTACCTGGAGACCTCTAGTTTCTCCAGAGTTGAAAAGGACCTCACTTTTTAAGATGAGAAAGCTGTAGTCCAGGGGTCACCTGGGAGGAAATTGCCCTGCTTAGAAGTAACAATCTCAACAAAAGCCCAGGCCTGAAGTCTTAAGCCAGATCTTTCTCCACCAAATCTCTAGCAAAGGATGCTTCTCTTTGGACTTCAGATCCAAAACACATATCTTGGCCAGACATGGTGGCTCACATCTGTAATCCCAGCACTTTTGGGGGCCAAGGTGGGAGGATCATTTGAGGCCAGGAGTTTGAGACAAGCCTAGGTAACAAAGTCAGACCCTATCTCTACAAAAAAAAATTAAATTAGCTGGACATGATGGCACACACCTGTAGTCACAGCTACTTGGGAGGCTGAGGTAGGAGGATGGCTTGAGCCCAGGAGGTTGAGGTTGTAGTGAGCCATGATTGTGCCACTGTACTCCAGCCTGGGTGACAGAGTGAGACTGTCTCAAAAAAAAAAAAAAAAAAAGCACATATTTTAATACTCTCCTCTCTTGCTCAGAGTCCTATTTGTTGTTGAAACCATGACTATGTATAGTATATATGTGTATGTGTGTGTGTGTGTGTATATATATATAATGTGTGTATAATCATATGTGGGCACTAGGTACCACGTCCTATGTCAAATGTGTTATACAAACAATTTCATTGAATGGACAGAAATACTCTAAGACGAACCATTATCCCCATTTGATGGATGAGGAAACTGAGGTTCTGAGATGGCCATTAGCTTGCTCAAGGAACATAGAGGCGGTACATGGCAGAGCTGTGATTCCACGGCTGTCTGACCTTAAAGTCCCTCCTACAAACCACTCCACATTCACCTCTCTGAATGTCCCCTTTGCGGGCCTGTTAAGCGCCCCCTGGCAGCCTAGAACACCAGGCTGTCTCTCTGTGGTTCGTGTAGCCTCTGGAATCTCACCTCCTACTCGAGAAAGCCTTCTCAGGTGGTTCAAAGGGAGTTAAAGATGGTCCCGTCTGAAGGTGGGATTCTCGAGGTCACAGTAGTCAGCCACTCTCACCCTTACCCGCTCTGTGAATGTTCGACTCCAATGTGTGCGGGAGGGGCCCATGCTTGTCCCTGCCAGGCTTAAGCCCTGTCTGTCAGCATCACGGATCTGTCCGCAGCTACCTCATTTCTGTGGAAAAATTAGCAGCAGTCCACTGGGTATTTCCAGTGAGCAACGGTGGGGGTTTTATGTAAAGAGTCAGAGTAAGCATGTGTAAACATGGCTGCAGCCGGCACTTCAGGAGGGCTGTGGCCCTTGGGCCTTGTTTTGGAGAAATCCACTGAGGGAGGGGTTGGAACCACCTCCCAGCAGAAGCAAGTGAAGGAACAGGTGAGAAAAGTGCAGACACAGAGGGTCATCGAGCTGTCGCCCTCTAGTGTGAAAAGGGCTGTCTTGGGGAGGTGGAATTTGACTTCTTCTGTGGGTCCCCTCAGAGGGGAACAAGGAGCTACAGACACACCATAGGGGTGAATTACAAGGAAAAGCAACTGTATCAAATCCTTCTTTGGAAGCAGGTGGTGCCTAGTCAGTCAGAACTGTCCCCAGATGGAGCGATCTGGGCGCAGGCCAGGCAGCCACCAGGCAGGGGTGTTGCAGAGGGTCCACGTGAGAGGGCTGGGCTGCTTTTGCCTGGGAGGAGGGCAGGGCAGCCTCTTCCCCTGCCCACTGCCCACTCTTTAAGGGGATAGGGGCCAACTTGACTGAGACTGACAGCGTCCTGCCAGAGGCTTCTTACCTAGTTTATCCCGTCTAATCATGGATTTATTTTATTTTATTTTATTTTATTTTATTTTATTTTATTTTATTTNATGGATTTATTTTATTTTATTTTATTTTATTTTATTTTATTTTATTTTATTTTATTTTATAGACAGGGTCTGGCTCTGTTGCCAGTGCAGTGGTGTAATCATAGCTCATTGCAGCCTCAAACTCCTGGGCTCAAGGGATCCTCCCACTTCAGCCTCCTGAGCAGCTGGGACTACAGGCACGCACCACTGCCCCCAGCTCATTGGACTGATTGATTGATTGACTGATTGATTGTAGATAGAGTATCTCGCTTTGTCCAGGCTGGTCTCAAACTCCTGGTTTCAAGTGGTCCTCCTGGCTCAACTTCCCGAAGTAATGGGATTATAGTAGTGAGCCACTGCACCCAGCCTTTAATCATGGAGTGTTGATCATGCAATGACAGGAATGCCAATTATCAGAAGAAGAGCAGGGATTTGCCCCTCTCTGCCCCCTGTTGTCCTGAACAAGACACAAAGGGGCAGTAAACACCATGACTAACAGAAACCCTGTGACTCCTGCGTTTAAGATCCTAGACTCTCCGAACCACAGGCCTGCTGGGGAGTCATCAGGTGGTCTTTTGGTTTCCTGCCCACACTTATTTCCCGGCATCCCCTTCTGGGTGTGCCAGTCTTTTCTCCCTCCCCTTTTCTCTTTATCCAGGGGAGAAGCCCAGTATCTGCTGGAAATAGGGAACCTTAGAGTTGCCTCACCAGCAGAGTCCCCTGAAAGCCTCCCTTAGAGTTGCTGAGAGGCTAGTTGGGGACCAGGGACTCTGTATGGACTCATGGGCTGTTTCCTCTTGGCTTGAAAAAAAAAATGATCCACATGATCTGCCCTCCTCTTATCGTGTCTGGATGACCTGGCACCTGAAGCGAGTCCTGGGGCAGTGACCCTGCTGGGCTGTGCTCAGGGTTCAGCATTAAATCTTAGGGGAGATTTAGATGAGATTCCAGAAAAGGGAAAATTAACCTCTAGTGACAGGAAGCAGATCAGTGATTGTCTGGGGCTGGGATGGGGTGGAGAATTGACTGCAAGAGGTGGGAGGAAACTTTTTGGGGTGATGGGAATGTTCTAGATTTTGATTGTCATAGTGGTTACACAGGTGTGCACATTTGTCAGCATTCATTTAATTGTTAACTTATTATTGATGCATTGTTAATTTAAAAAACCAAATCTTAGAACAGATTGACAGCAAGTGCCATGTTCAACAAATGGTCAGGCAGGCACCAGTTTGCTTAATTCTGAGGACTCCTGTTCAGCCACAACAAAGAACATGTAAGCCATGCAGATTCATGGAAGACTGAAAATGAAGTAATACTGCACAAAAAAGAAGGAACTAGGGTGGCTATGCATAGTGAAGACAACAGCTCTCTAGGGCTCCAGGTCTGCTCTGTGCAGAGAAGGAACTCACGCCCTGGGAAGAGGCCTTCCTTGCTCTTGGTTGGCCCGGATGTTTTGAGCAGCTGGGACAATATCCTGCAGAAAGTAGAAGGAATAATCACAAGGGAAAATGGGGCCCTGCTAACATGTGAGTAATAAAAATGAGAGACAAAAAAATCCAGATGGAAAACTGATCCTGCCTTTACTTAAAATTCTGATATTTTATTCACCTTGGACTTTTTCCATTAATGCAGATTTTAAAAATATTTCATTAAAACATGATTTATCTTGATTATTTGGGTACTCTCTTAAATTGTGCAGCCTGGGCAAGTGCCTCACTTGATCACTGATGTCCAGCTCCAAGGGAAAAGCAGGAAGAGAGAACCGGCCTCTAGTCCAGAGAACTCAGCAGCGATCAACCTCTGCAGGCCTGGAGTGGGGAGAAGCACGGCTAAGACCACAGCCTGGAGGGACCCAGGACAGCCCTGGAAGGCTAAGTGGGGTGGGAGAGACCTGCCTGGGGCTGCAGCTGGGAAGACCGCTGGGCTTCGGGGGTGAGGGCAGTACAGACCGTAGGAGCATTAGGTGTGCTAGGCCCAGGGGTGGCTCCTGGTGACTCACCCCCTTGAGGGTGGCCCCACTGTCTCCCTTCTGCCCTGCCGAGCCTCTAAGTATGTAGTTTGTTTCCCAGCTGCCCTCAGGCCTGGAGGGAAGCCCGCCTATTGTGCCAAGGGTAGTGGAGAAGCTCAGAAGTGGGGCGCAAAGTGGGGAAGGGTAGGCAAGGGCTCCAAGCAGGGAGTTGGGAGGTGATTCAGGGGTGAAGCTGCTGATAGACTCAGGAGGGAGGAGCACGGGCCCAAGGTGGGAACTCCGAGGAAGATAACAAGGCTGGGAATAGAAGGCGCAGAGCTCTGTTTCCCAGGCTGGAGCCCCATGAAGGAGCTCCCAAGGCATTGGGGTAGTGGTGGCTGGAACAGCCATGGAAGCAGAGAGCTCGGAGTTTAGTCTCAAAACAGTAGTGAGATTTTCTCACGCCTCACTCTCCTGGCCAGCTGCCAGGAATGTGTGCTTGTTTGCATGGCTGACATGTTTTCTGTAAAACTCCCTCCACTCCACATGGAAATGACCCAGGTAGGAAATGACCAGGGTACAAACGGGCCTGACGGCTGGCCCACACTCTCCCAGGGATTCAGGGAGCAGAAGGTGGGTCCCGGTTCTGTGGAGTAGTCAAAGGTGGGCCTGGTAGGCGTCCTTCCAGAAGGCAACCAGGGAGCTGGAGGAAGAAAGCCAGGGACCAAGGCCAGAGAGAAGGAGGCAAAGGGAAGTGTGGGAGGCAGAGAGAGCCTGGCATTGTACAGTCAGGAGGACAGCAAAGGAGGCTGGGAAGAGGGGGCCAGGAAAGGGCCAGGCCAGGGTCACGTGGGGAAGTCAAAAGCGGTGCAGGCCTCCAAGTCCAGCTCCATGGGGGAAGCATCCAGGTCTTGCGCTGCCCCAGCGCCTTCACTCTGGAAATAGGAAAACCACCAGCAAGGAATGTCATGCCTCAGTGTCTCCCCCACCGCCTGCCCAACACATCAACTGTGTCTTCTCCCAGGGCAGGGCCCCTGCCTTTCTGTTCTTTGCCCACCACACTCATTCCCCAGCAGCCACTGTGGGCCCGGTGCTGAGTAGCTATTGCTTGCTGAACCGAACTGCCCTTGGAGGGGATGTCACATGGGTCAGGTGGCTTGGTCAGTGAGGACTCTGGGATAGGGACAGTGTCCCTGATGGAAACCAAGGAAAAGAGCAAGAGGTGAAAGTGACATTCCTTCCCAGCCTGCCCAGTGCCCCGTGCCAGACACTTCCTCTGGTTCTATGTGTTCTCATTTTCCCGATGGTGAACCTGTCAGGCCTTGCAGGCTCCCCTCAGAGTTAGGGTTCTCATTCCCCCCGACTCGCCCAGACCCCCGAGCCTGAGGTTGGTGGGACCTTCAGGGAAGGGCGCTGGGGGTGCCCTTTGGAGACCAGTGGCCTGCTTGGGGGATGAAGTGGAGGCCTTCAGATCTGGCCTGGGGGTGCCAGGGCTCAGTGGCAGCCAGAGAGGGGCTGGGCTCCTCCCTAGGAGAGAGGGAAGAGGAAGAGCTGAGGACAGGAGGCCGGTATCTCCTCAGGAGGACGTATGGGAGGGGCCCCTTTGTCATGGTGGGCCGGTGGATGGGGCAGGAAGGGGATGTGGCCTGTGGCTGAATTCTGCTCTCTTTGAAAGCCAGAGAAGTGGCTCAGACAATATGCCAAGATGAGAGAACTCTAGGGTCCCTGCCTGGGCCCTCCAGGGTGCTCTCCTGCAGCCTCTTGCCTCTGGGTTAGATTTCCCTCAAGATACCCTCAGCTGGGGCACAGTTTCCATTGTGAGCTAGAAGTTTCTGTTTTCTTGAATGTAAATGGGGGAGGATGGTAGTCACTTCCTTTCAGTTTTTGCTCAAATGTCACCACAGAGAGCCCTGTCTGACCATCCTGTTCCCAATGGCCAGGACTCCGCCTCCCCTGCCTTCTCGATCCTTTCGCTGCTTTATTTTTCTGAACGGTACTTCTCACGTTCTAGGAGGCTGTGTAACTGATTTATTGATTTCTGTCTGCTTTTTCCCCCAACCCCCAAATCCTAGAGCCATAGGGCAGGAGCCTTTGCCTATTTTGTTCCTGTGTCCCCAGCACCTAAAGCAATGCCAGGCACTCAGTACATATTTGTTGAATGAACACGTGAAGGATGCGTGTGAAGTGTTTCACAGGACTCTTGGCATCTTTAGATTACTGCTGCTGCTGTTGTTTGCTGTGTGGCTTGAGCACATTCCTTAGCCTCTCTGGCCCTCTGTCTCTCCATCTGTAAAATGAGATGATTGAACCACTAAAAATCCATGAGCTTCCTTCAAACTCTAAAAATCTTGGTGCCTCCAAATGCTCAGGAAAGTTCTTCCCAAACCTCACCAGGAACTCCTTCTTCTTTTTTGCAGTTCTCAGCAGCAGCTCAGCTGGGATCAGAGGCGCTAAGCACTCCTTTTGCAATAGCCCTTCCTCTACTTCTTTTGACTCTGAGGATCAGAATGGGTATAGGTTTGGGACTATGAATCAGCCCAATATTTCTTGGAACAGTTTCCATTCAGATAGTTATGTTTTATTTCATTGACTTTGATGTGTTGCTTCTAGCACTTTATTGTTTTCAATAGGGGGTGATTCATTATGTGCATAATTAAAGGTCATTTGATTTTCATTTATTTGTTAAGAGTTTCATAAAAACAGAGTTCAGGAAAAAACAATTGCCAGACCATGTGCCCAGAGACCATGTGCCCTGATTTGGGATTTTGACACCTGGTCCTTGGAGATGAAGGTTCCCACTGTCCTGCCATAGGTGGACATTCCTGGCCTGGAATGTCCCCTGTGGGGTTAGGGTCATCCCTCAGAAGGCTCAGGAGCATCTGTTTCAGGGGCTCAGGTCAACAGGACCAAGACCGTCCTCTCAAGGCTCTGCCCTTTCTCTCAGGGCCCCTCTGAAGAAGCAGCTCGGAACACTCCACTGCTTCTGTGGGGGCAGTTTCAGGAATAAAGGCAGATTCAGGTTCCCGGTATTCGGAATTCAGCATTCGCTGAGTAACTGGGATGGCCTCGACGACGAGGGGCGGAGGAACAGGTCTGGCAAGTTCTGTGTTGTTTATACTGGGGATTACTTCATGTATCCCAACCAGCTTCCCCGCCCCGTTTGGTGGGGGCTGGCCCTTGGCCCTCCAACCCCTTTACCCCCCATGCCTGGGAAGCCAGGGGCCAACATGGATCTTGTCCTTGACATCAGCTAAGCCTAGAGGACTCTTCCCTCAGAGACCATGGAGAGGGACAGCCACAGGGTGAGTGCGACCTCAGGCCTCGGGCCAGATCCTCCCAGTGCTGAGGAAGCAGGGCTGAGGCTGGGAGACAGGTGGGACGGCCACCTCTGTGTTTCAGGTTCAGGGGAAACTGGCTGTGCCTCTTCTAGTTTGAAGCTACTTAGGATCAAGATCTCTTGGTCTCCTTTTAACATGGTTCTAGAAAGAGCCCCTGGGAGGAGAAGGTGCTGGGATTTGGGGTCTGGCTGGTAAGCACCCCAGGGCTGTGTGGCTGAGTCTCGGGTTCCTGCTCTGTGGCCTGTGAGCACTTCTGCCGGGCATCCATGCTGTTACGGCATCAACTTGACTGGTTGGGAATCCAGGCTAATCTACTTTAATCTCATTTTTGCTGGTTGGAAAATCAAAAACATTCTAACTACAATTCAGGGTCACCTTGTCTAAACCCCTCACTACACTCCTAAACCTTCCCAGAAAACTGTGACTTTCTGTGTGCATTTAAGATTTTCAAGGGGATGTTTCAACCTCCCTTGGTCACTTCTTTCAGGGCTTAATAACTTTCATGCTTGGGAAGTGCTTCCTGATGTTTAACCACAAGTCCTGCCACCACTCAAGCTCCTTTCTTCTGCTGCTTTTGGGGTGCGAGAGAGCAGCTAGCCTGTCCTCTGTGGGAAAGCCAGTCATACACACATGAAGGCTGCCAAAGATTTTGTTCTTCTGTGCCTCCACTTTCTTTTCTTCCAGGAAATCCCTTTTGTGTTCTCATTTCTCCTTTAGGTCTTGTTTTCTGCCCCTCTCCAAATTCTCTGTACCTTACTGATATGGTGGAGCCTGGGACTCTGGGAAGAATGGGTCAGCACTGGGTTTGGGAAACGTCAGCTCATCCTATGTTCTGGCTTATAGTTGTCTTGCAGTCCATTCTGAACCCCCAATGTGCTTCTGCAAACTTTACCATCATTTTTCCCAGCATTCTTCCAGCCCCTTCTTGACTCTTCTTTCCCAGGCTACCTCCCTTGCCCTCTGTTCTGGGCTCCTTGGTTCATGCCTCTACCTCACCAAAGTCACTTGGCCCTAGGCCTTGGGAGGTTATCAGAGCCTCTTACTGTTGAGCAGTAAGCGGGGTACAATGGGCATGCAGAAGTTGAACACTTAGTCACAGCCATGGGGCTCCTCCTTGGCAATTTGCTGGGAGCCTAAACTAGTTGGTCCCTAAACCCAAGAGTGAGAAGGGCTGAGCTATCAGGAGGGTGGCCATGCTCCCACTGGAGTTGGATAGTCTGTCCCTGAGACAGGGTGATGGGGCGATGTCTTCCCAGGAAGCTCATCTCTTCAGAGTCAGGGACCAATCCGAAGGTTGCTGGAGGGATACAGGACAGAGAACAGACTTCACTGGGGAACTCCCAATTAATCTATGAATTAAGTATCAAATATGATGACAGGTACCACGTTCATTCTGAAAAAAAGATTGTCCAAACTTACCTTGGAATGGAAGAATGGAATCATTACATCCTTATTTAAGGTTCTTAACTTTACTCCCCTATTTAAGATGGAACCCCCAAGAGAGTGAGCCTATAGTTGGGGCTCGTAATCCCATCTGCAGCAGATTTCTTAACCTTGGTTATATAGGAGTGGGCTGGGAGAAGCTGGTTGCCTGAGCTTGTGCCTTCTCCCTGAGGGCTTTATTGCAGAGAGATGCATTGTGATTTCTGTCCCTCAACTCCAAAATGTCGTGAGGAAGATGATGGCCAGTGGGCTTGAGCCTGATGGCACTCCTCTGGCAGCTGCTGGATCTTCAGAGGGACCTTGGAAAAGAGGTGGAGAAGGGTCTCGGTTTCTCATATTCAAAAGAAAGTTGCATGTTGTGGTAGACAGAGAACTGACCACATTCCCCGTCAGCTTTGGGCAAGCCACTTCACCTTTCTGTACCTTAGTTTCTTCATCTGTAAAATGGAATAATAATATTACTCTCAAAAGAAAAATGTTGGACAAACTAAATTTAACAGAGTTTAATTGAGCAAAGAACGATTCTCAAATGGAGCAGTCCCCCGAAGAATAGATTCAGAGAGATTCCCACACAGCTGCGTGGTTGGAGAGGATTTATGGACAGGAAAAGGCAAGTAGCGTTTGGAAAATGGAAGTGAGGTACAGAAACAGCTTTATTTGAACACGGTTTGAACAGTTGGCTGCCTTTGATTGGGCAAAATTGGTGATTGTTAACAAGAGTAGCTTACAGTCTGTGTACACGTCCAGTTGAGTTATAGTTCATTATGTACGGAGAAACCTTTTGATCCACACTTAAAATATGTAAGGAGGCAGCTTTAGGCTAAACTTAATCAAAATAGTGTCCTTCCCATAGTAAGGCTCATTTAGAACAGCATCTGGCATAGAGAGATACAGATAGATAGAGATAGAGTCACAGAATATTGAAATTTATCATCACTGCCTAGAATTTGGCGCTGGCTCTTACAGATTTGGACAAACATCTTCTTCTCCCTGTGCCTCAGCTTTCCCACCAAAGAAGAAGATTGGACAAATTCCCCCCTGAGGCTCCCTTCTGGCTCCCTGACAGTCTGGAATTACATAGAACGGGATGGCAGGTGCGCCACACCAGATATGTGCATTTGTTCTTGACAGCGCATATTTTGTGCCTTTTCAAAATGGGTCACATTTTTAATTCTCAGAGCAGTGCAATGCTTATTAAAGAAAGACTGAATTAGACCCATTGATGAAGCAACGTTCCTTTGTGGAGTGGATTTTCTTATACTGGGCCTTCTTCAAGTGGAACAGGTTTGAAATTAGCCCAAGGCTACAGGTGCTAGGGACTAGTGAGAACCATCTGGGGGCCCAGCGCTGGTCCAGGATGAGGCACCCTTTCCAGAGGGGGCTGGGCAATTCCCAAGATGGTTCACCTGCAGGCTCAAGTCACTCTGCCATCTCCCAGCCCCAGGCATCCCAAGGACCCTGGCATCTGCCCTATGCCGCTGTCGGTGTGCAGCCCTCACCTTGTCCTCTATTTCACATTGTCATTGGTGCGGAGCAGACTTCCCTTGGCACAGCCACCTTGCTTTCCCCTGCATTGTCCCCTGAGACTTGGCAGATGTGAGTGTAAGCATGTGGGAGTGTGTGTATTGGGCCCTGGGCTGGGGAGCTGGGTGGGAAGGATGACTGTTGTAACAATGGCCACTTAGCTTAAGTGTCTTGTTTTGGCAAAACAACTTCCTCTTGGTATAGCAACAATGAGGGTGGATGTGCCTGGACAAGTGGGCAGGGCACTGGTGGCACAGGCACGAGGGAAGCCACCACAGGGAACCCCAGCTTTAGCGGTCAAGCGGAGGCCTTGACAGCACCAGATGGGGGCTGGTTTCCCTAGGAGGGAAGCAATACCCAAAACTTTAGCGGGGCCGCCATTATGTACCAGCCCTGAGTGACTTGCCGCCAGTCCCCTAGGACTGGCGGCAAGAGAAGGCACAGACACAGGGAAACACTGAGGCAGCAAGCTCCTGGGCAATCAAATATTATTTGTTTGGCAATAGTGGGCACTCCATGTTCTTTACAGCATTTGATGAATGAATGAATGAATGAATGAATGAATGAATGAACAGGGAGGCGTCTTGATTCTGGTCTAACAGGGATTTCCCAAGCTTTTTCATGTGCACAGGAGGCGTTGGAAACTGGAAGGGACTTCAGCACTTACCCTGGCCAGTGCCTTTCAAGTTCTTTGTAGTAGCTGCCTCTTTTGTTCAAATGAATGTTACGTAGACTCCACTGTTTGAGACTGGAAGGTTGATCTTCTCTGCTGAGGTGGGGTAAGGGCTCAGAGCCCACCACAGTCCCCACCAGCTGGTCTCCCAGCCACCTCCATGGAAACTGTAATGCTCTGTGGAACCCTGTTTGAAAACCGCTGATTGTCCAACACCCTGATTTTATAGATGAGGGAGCTGAGGCCCAGAGGGGGATGTGACTGTCCCCAAGGTCACATGCCTGCCCAGGAGCAGAAGTGAGGCTCCCCCGGCCCCCCACCCCCAGGGCGAGGCAGGCCCTGCAGCTTTGGCCCCTTCTGGAGTTCAGTCTGCCTCAAGGGCTGACCCGAGTCCCTGAGGTGTACACTGCGTGTGTGCTGCGGATGCTGGTGGTGGGTGAGGAGGTGGTGGGGAAGATGCCCGTGTGCTGAGGGGAACCTATATTTGTGGGGTTTCCCTGGGTTCAGGGAGGGGAGAGTAGGAAAGGGCCTTGGGTACCTGGAGGCACAGTGAAGCCTGGGTCTAGCCATGAGGAAGGGAAAAAAGTCACCCAGTCCAGCATGGCCCCCTCTGGGAAGGGTTCAGGCCTCCCCTGCCACAGACCAAGGGCACCCCAGGTTCCCAACAGGCAAGGAGGGTTTTTAGGCTTTGTGGAAGGGAGCTCCTGATCTTTCTTAGTGCCCCCAGCGCTTCCAGAAGGGTTTAGGGAGGGGGGTTTCTTCTTGCTTAGCCCAGAGTGCTGGGTTGTTGGCCCATGGTCTGCCTGTGCCCACCCTATGGGCGCCCTTGATGCCCAGGGTCACTGGGAGAGAGACACTGCCACGGGGCTTCTGTCTGGGAAGGGTCCTTTCTCATGGAGGCTGGTAAGGGACAGACAGAGGAAGCGCAGAGTGTTGTGTAACAGCCCAAGGATGAGCGCCAGAAGATCAGGGTTCTAGAACTGGCACTGTCCCCAACTGGCTGTGTGACCGTGAGCAAGTCACACAGCTTTTCTGGGCCTTCATTGCCTCATCAATAGTATAAAGGGCTTGGGTAGGGTTTCTTTTCTTTCCTTTTCTTTGAGATGGGGTCTTGCTATGTTGCCTAGGTTGCTCCTGAGCTTCTGACCTCAAGCCATTCTCCCACCTCAGCCTCCCAAGTAGCTGGGACTACAGGCCGGCGCCACCATGCCTGGCTTAGAGGGTTTTCAGAGTCCTTGCAGTTCTGACAGCCTGTGATATGCCCAACCCTGGGTGGTAGCTTTACGAAGAGATGGCCCAGGGCTGACAAGGGAGGCCCAGTTGGCTTAAACTGGACTGAAAGGGGCCCTGATGCACCTGCCCTCAGGCCATGAAGATGCATCATCGCAGCTGCTGCTGCCTGCTGGACATTCTTCAGGACTAGCGGGAGAGTTTTTTTTTTTTTTTAATACTTTAAGTTCTAGGGTACATGTGCAGGTTTGTTACATATGTATCCATGTGCCATGTTGGTGTGTTGCACCCATTAACTCGTCATTTACATTAGATGTATCTCCTAATGCTATCCCTCCCCTCTCCCCCAACCCCACCACAGGCGCTGGTGTGTGATGTTCCCCATCCTATGTCCAAGTGTTCTCATTGTTCAATTGCGGGATAACTTTTTATAGGATCGTTCACACTGCAAGCCCAGGCTCTGGGGGACCTGAAGTGCATATTTCCCAAGTTCAGGCTGCTGCTTATGGCTGGAGAACTCTCACCATGCAGAGCCTGGGGCTCGATCCACGGCAGCAGCTCCATAACCACTGAGATGAAGCAACCATGAGCCTGCATCACTCAGCAAAGACAGAGGCCCCCCTCTCCCTGGCATCACTGGCTGGGTCCCCAGAAGGTCCAGGAGAGGCCAAGGGCTGGACATACTCAGGGGTTGGCTAACTTACTACCATCCCTACCAGGTAACGGCCCAAGGGGCAGAGTCTGCAACTGGAAACCAGAAAAACATCCCATTCGCCTCACGGGGGATCTACCCCTGGGAGCTGTGGTGTCGAGAGCCCTAGGCTGGAAGCAGGGGGCCTTGCATTTTAGTCCGTCCTCTACTATAAGATGGGCCTGAACAACTTTGGGCAAAGCACACAAACCTTTTGGGCCTCTACCTCTCAGTCTGTAAAGTGGGAGTAAAAATTCTTACAGACTTCTGTCCAGGGACGGGCTTTGGAAAGACTCCCGGGGCCAGGGGCTGCTCCTCTTAGCCCTCCCTAGCTTGCCCTTCACTGCTTTCCTGCGGATCCCTGCCCTGCCTTCCTGCCATGCTGCTTCCTGCCCCAAAATGCCTGGAGGGCCCTGAACAAGCCTTGGGTGAGGACCCTTGGGAGCTGCAGAGGCATAGCCAGGTGGTAGCAGTGACAGCCTGGGGTGTGGGCCTGTTCCATGGCATGGTAAGGGCTTACAATTATGTTACTGCAGGGGGTAACCTCAGAGACCACCCCAGGGGTAGGTGGGGAGGAGAGGCACAGCCAGGAAAGAATGGTTGGCAAAGTTAGGCCAGGGACGTGGCTCAGAGTTGACCCCACTCCCCTGCTCCACCCTGTGCACCTGCCCCTGAGCAGGCTGAGAAGCCTTTGGTCTGCAGGCAAGTTGTGGAGACACCAGGACACATCAAGGAGTTGGTCATTTCACTTCCATTCCTGAGTCTCCGGCTCACTGCCAAAGGCCAGGATTTGGGAAGCTTGGGTTCTGGTCCTGGTTCTGCCCCTTGTAGGTTGGGACCTTGGATAAGAAGTCTCAGCCGGGTGCGGTGGCTCACGTCTGTAATCCCAGCACTTTGGGAGGCCAAGGCGGGCACAAGCTCAAGAGATGGAGACCATCCTGGCTAACATGGTGAAACCCCATCTCAACTAAAAATACAAAAATTTGGGCATGGTGGCACGTGCCTGTAGTCCCAGGTCCTCAGGAGGCTGAGGAAGGAGAATCTCTTGAACCTGGGAGGTGGAGGTTACAGTGAGCCGAGATGGTGCCACTGCACTCCAGCCTGGCGACAGAGGAGACTCTGTCTCAAAACAAACAAACAAACCAACAAACAAACCAACAAACAAAGTAGTCTCCTCCCTTCCCATTCCCCAGCTGCTGAAGGCCTCTACTCTGAGGGTGAGGTCAGGCCTCTGGTGGAAAGCTAGAGGCTCAGCAGTTGTTCTCCAAGAATTGGGGCAAAGAAATGAGTTAGTGCTATAACAGGTTAGATATGAGGAAGAACTTCCAGCAGCGTGGGACAGCAGGCTGTGAAGTGCCTAAAGAAGATTGGTGTGGAATCTCTTACTCAGATGATCCCTGAAGATGAGAACTCTTCTTGATGTCTGGGAGGGTTTGGGTTGAGGGTCAGAGTCAGGGGGTGGAGCGGGGGCCTCACTCTGGAGGCTGCTCTCATCTGGTCTGGGGGCTGCCCTTTCATCCTGATGCCCCTGTGGGGACTTGTAGTTCTCTTCATGGGCATTTCTCCTTTGGGTCTTGAGGCTCCAGAACTCTCCTCTTGCCCTGGTCTGGGGGCCCAGTGGCTTTCCACCTGCCTCCCAGGCCCTGACAGCAGAGCACTTGCTCTAGCCAGACCAGAGCTAGATACCCCCAGACTCAGGGCCTGCCGGGCCTCCATTCCATTTTTGGATGTGTCGCCCTTTCTGCAGCTCTTGGCTTTCCACCCATGCTCCCTCACCACCAGTTCCCTCTCTGGCCTGACTCCCTTCTCCTGTTCTAGCTTTACAGCTTTCCCCAGCTCCCTCCCCCACCTGCCCACCCACTTTCCTCTGGGCCTCTTCCTGATGGGGCAGCTGGCGCTGGATGGCAGGGTCCCGTTCAGGTAGAGACAGCCTGAGCTGCCTGGGAATGAGAAGACTGTGCGAGAGTTCCTAAAGACCACCAGCTCGTCCAGGTGGGCTGTTTGGTCTCTCTGAGCCCTGGGTCCTTGTGTACAAACTGGGGGTAGTAATTCCTGCCCAACTTGCTAACTGACAGACTTGTGAGGATCAAATCACATAATGGTGCAAAACTGCACATACAAGCCCTGAAGAGACGAAGGTAGGTCCTGTGGATGTTTGTGACACTAGCAGGCCTGGTTAGAATCTGAGCTGTCACTTACCTGGTGTGTGAATCTGGGCATGTTCTTAACCTGCCTGGACCTCTGTTTCAATATCTATAAAATGAGGCTAACCATATCAACTGCAAAGAGCTGTGAAGAGGTGGGAATGGGATCCCGGAAAGTGTTAGTGGGCTGTTATCTTTGTCATGGTTTGACACACATTTATAGACCAGGCTCTTTCATGTGTATCACCCATTTATCTGGGGGAAGGAGGTGAGGTCTGCCCATTTCACACGCATGGAATCAGGCACTGAAGGGTTATGTCGCTTGCCCAGGAAATGCAATTGGGAATGGAGACAATCAGATTCAAACAGATTTTTCCATAGCAAGCCCAGCAATCTCACAAGCAAACAAACAAAACCCCACTACCGGCTGGGTGTGGTGTGATGCCTCACGCATGTAATCCCAGCACTTTGGGAGGTTGAGGCGGGTGGATCATTTGAGGTCAGGAGTTTGAGACCAGCCTTGCCAACATGGTGAAAGCCCATCTCTACTAAAAATACAAAAATTTGCATGTTGTGCACATGTACCCCAGAACTTAAAGTATAATAATTAAAAAAAAAATTAGCCAGACACGGCGGCGGGTGCCTATAATCCCAGCTTCTCGGGAGGCTGAGGCAGGAGAATCCCTTAAACCCAGCAGAGGTTGCAGTGAGCCAGGATTGTGGCATTGCACTCCAGCCTGGGCAATGGGGTGAGATTCCAATACAAAAAGTAGCCAGGTGCGGTGGCACACATCTGTAGCCCCAGCTACTGGGGAGGCTGAGGCAGGAAAATAGCTTGAACCTGGGAGGCAGAGGTTGCAGTGAGCCAAGATCATGCCACTGCACTACAGCCTGGGTGACAGAGCAAGACTCAACAAACAAACAAACAAAACCCCTCCATCACAGCCACTGCTCACCACGCCCTCACTGTGTGTTGTGCATTTTACAGGTATGATCTGTGACTTCAGTACCATGAAGCAAGGTGCTTCCCTCCAGCTTACAGATAGGAAACTGAGATGTAAAGAGGCGAAGTCACTTGCCTGGGGCACCCAGCCGCCTTAGAGGCAGGCCAAATTCCAACCTGGTCTCTCTAACCCAGAGCACCTGAAGACCCACCTGACCCCGCTGCTCTGGGCCAGTAGGCACCTCCTGGTCTTGGCAGGTCACAGGGCCCAACTGTGGGTCACACCAGAAAGTACTACAAGACCAAGATCCCTGTTGTAACCCTCCGCCCTATCCCCAGGTTCCCAAGGTGTTCCCGGCCCTGCAGGGCCACGGGGCCCCATTCTTAACCAATCTCACAAAGGCAAAATGAGCACTCTGTACATGCCATTCACGAAGACTGTGCCGGGAAGCTCTTCTGACTCAAGAAGGGCAGGAGACTTAGAGATAAACAGGCATGGGGTAGAACCCTGACTCTGTGATTCTGCAAGCTGAGCTCTGAACCTTGGCTTCCCTATCTGTAAAATGGGCTTCCAAAAGTACTAACCTCCCAGGGATGTGGTGAGGTCATCATGAGGCCACAGATGTGAAAGTTTATTTTCACCTCTAAAGTGCCATGCACACGAGTGATTAGTATTTTATTGTCCTGGCTTACGGGAAGTCCCCCTGAAGTTGGGGAAGACTTAGAGTGTGCACAAAAGAGGAAGGGAGACCAGGCAGGCCGGTGAAGGTGCCACAGTGCCAGGATCCCTGGCAGGAGCCGAGGCCCAGGCCACCACCAGAGGGAAGGACAGGGCCTTCTGCAGCTGAGGCTTGTCCGTGTTATGCAAAGACCTTAGTCTGGCTTTGTACAGCATTCTTTTTCTCCCTCAGATGAGCTCACACTGGCGCTCTGCCCCTTCAGTTGGCAGGTCAGGGCTTTCCTTAACTAGTGCTTAACTAGGGATTACAGCTCATAGTAAGAACAGTATTTTATAATCTAACGCACATACATGAAAGTAAAGGATGCAGATGTAGGAGGTGGAAGGGAAGAGGGCAGAGGGGTCTTTGCTTTCCCCATAGGGGACCACATTCCCTTCATATGAGGTCTCAGAGTGAGTGACTAGCCCAGCAGCCTCTTCCTTTAACCCTTCCTAGACATGTGTAGCCTAAGCAGGTGACCCCCAATCCCCGGGCACATGGCCCATTTCCCTCCACCCTTCTCTGCAGGTCCTAAGTGGCAGGGGAGCCCCTAGGGGAGCTGGGGGACAGCAGGCTCTTTGAGCTTTCATTCTATCCTTGGACACAGTCCTCCTCTCAGATGTTTCCTTGTCCAGGGGGGTTTGCTCAACCCCTAGCTGCTGCCTCAGAGCATTCATATCCTAGTGCAGCAGAGCCGACAGCTGAGGTGAGTTGGCAGGGGAGCAGCCTGAGGGATACTCTTCGATCTGCTTTCAGAATGCATCTCCAGTGAGAACACCTTCAGCTGGAGCGTCTCCAGCCCAGGCATCTCCAGCTGGGACACCTCCAGGCCGGGCATCTCCAGCCCAGGCATCTCCAGCCCGAGCATCACCAGCCCAGGCATCGCCAGCCCAGGCACCTCCAGTCCGGGCATCTCTAGCCCAAGTATCTCCAGTCAGGGCATCTCCAGCCAGGGCATCTCCGGCTCGGTCCTCACCTTCCAGGTCCTCATCCGGCAGGTCATCATCTGCCAGGTCAGCCTCCGTGACAACCTCTCCAACCAGAGTGTACCTTGTTAGAGCAACACCAGTGGGGGCTGTACCCATCCGATCATCTCCTGCCATGTCAGCACCAGCTGCCAGGGCCACCAGGGAGAGCCCAGGTAAGGGGGATGCTGCAGGGAAGACAAGAGAGATGGGAAGCAGCCCATGGGCAGGGAGGAAATCTCAGAGCCAGTGTGCTCTGCTCTCATCGCAGACAATGATGTGGGGAAGGGGAGGCAGCGGGGTTGGCAGTGAGGGACTTGGGGGCAGGGGCAAAAAGGAAACATTTTTGTGAAATGTGAAAACCTGAGACAGTGGAAAATTAGGCGCGAAGCGGGGTAGGTGATAAGAAGCCAGGACTAACAAAGCAGCGTGTCACCCTGGAGTCTGCACAACCCAGGTCAGAGCACTGGTTTCAGTAGCAAGGTCCCCCAGTTAGTCACAGGGTTCTCTCCTTGTGCTGTCCTGTGGGTCTGCCTAAGAAGCTGGGGTCTGCAGTGGAACAAGGTCATGATCAGCGGGCCCATCTGTGGGTGAGCGAGGAAAAGGAGAGATTCTGACCAGGTGTTCAAGTCCATCCCCAGCCTTCCAAATTGTGGGTTGCATGGTTCACCTATTAGGGAGTCAGAGAGGTCGAATAGGCCTTGGGGACTGGGTCCGCCCTTAAGGAATCAGTGCTTCTGCCCGCCCCGGTGCTGCCCTCCTCCCATCCTAGAATTCAGACTTTCCCTACCACCACAGTACACACAGGCCTGGATGATACGTGGCTTTGGAGGATCACTCGAAGTTTGGGGCCCATCCCACAGCCTGGTCCTCTCCAGGGTGGGTGAGGTGCTTTGGTATCAGACCCACTGCATTGGAATCCCAACTCTGCCACTAACTCACCAAGTAACCCCGGGCAAGTGATTTCATTTCCATGAGCCTCAGTTACCCCATCTATACAATGGGCCTAATACGACTCTGCTCATGAGGTTGCCATGAGAATTAAGAGAACACAGGCAGAGTGCCTGGCTGGCCCAGAGAAGAGCCCAGTAAAAGACGGCTGCTGGTGCCAGGCAGGGTGAGCTCAGTTTTTGCATTTTCAGATGGGACAAAATTCATTCATTCATTCCATTGACCTTGTGCCCCATCAAATCTCATTCCAACTTCTGGGGTGGAGTGATCCTCACGGGGCCCTCCTGGGCCACAGCCTTGCTTCCCCCACCCTCTCCACCTCATCGGACTCCTCTTCAGCCTCACCTTCCCCTGCTGCCGCCCTGCTCCTAGGTACGAGCCTGCCCAAGTTCACCTGGCGGGAGGGCCAGAAGCGGCTGCCGCTCATCGGGTGCGTGCTCCTCCTCATTGCCCTGGTGGTTTCGCTCATCATCCTCTGTGAGTTTAACGGAGGGTGCAGGGGTGGGTTCCGGGCACTGCCAGGCAGAGTGGGACCCAGGGATGGGGGCAGGCAGGGGGGACAGGTGTGGGGACCACCCACTCACCCGGCTACCGTGTCCGGATAGGGACACTCCTGCAAATGGCCTTGGACTGTGCTGCCTCCAGGCCCCTGTGGGGCATCCAGGTTAAGAGTGTGGAAGTCAGAGGAACCCGAACTTGGGTCTCATCTGCGCCACTTACTATGCAGCTTACTTGGGCTGGTTAGTTAACCACTCTGAGCTCAGTTTCTGCATCTTCAGATGGGACAAAATTCATTCACCCATTTCATTACTATGTGCCCCATAAGATCTCATTCCAACCTCACTAGATTATGAGGAATAAATCAGACAACAGCACAATTCCTGGAACAAAATCTACAAATACTAGCTATTAAAAAAACACACATGAAAACACTGATTGGAAAAAGTCTGTCAAGGATATTCAGTCAATGGGATGATGTGTTCAGCATTCAGGGATTCAGGCCCCCTCAATTTCCCCATTCTCTTCAGCAAAGATACCCAGGCATGCCCCAGGGCTCTCTACTCAGGGGTCCACTATGAGCCCAGCACAGTGGGAAACTTTAGGCATCGCAAATGTGCATGTACATTATTCTGTCCTGTCCTCAGGGAGATTACAGTCTCCTGGGGGAATAGCTGGAAATTTTGAAGGGCAAATGCATTTGAGTGTGACTATGAGAAGGGGATGACAACTGTGTGGGCTGGATGCAGGGGATAGCTTCTTATGGCTGTGGGGCCAGATGAAGACCTGGAAGGTGGGACAGCAATTATGCCCAGCAGGGCATCCGAGCGTATGAGCAGCCACAGAAAATGTGGGAAGCCAGGTGGCAACGACAGCATGGGGGAAAGGAAGGGACCTGCCTAACCAGAGTGGAGAAGGAACAATCAGGGACCTGTGGCCGTCTGCTCGGTTCAGCAAGGCTGGGCCCTGCTGTAGAGAGCTTTAAACGCCAGGCCAAAGAGTAAGGAGTCTGTGAAAGAGGCAGCACCAGTGGTGAAGGGTGGAGTGGACCAGCGCATGGAAACGTCTGCCGGCAGGGCTGTTGAAGGGGATTCTGAGGGAGGGGCAGTGTGCTGGCAGAGCAGGCTTTAGTGCCACGCAGGCCCTGACTCTGCCACTGACCAGCTGTGTGAATTCGACAAGTCCATTAACATTCTGAGCCTCCATTTCCCCACCTGTCTGACTGGGTGGGGTGATCACTGTCATAATGCACATAAAGGCCTCAGCATGGTGCCTGCTGTGACTTACTGCCCTGCCCTCCCTCCCTTTCCCACCACAGAGCACCTCGCTCCATGAAAGCCATGGGAATGACCCGTGGAGGGGCGAGATGGCACCCATGGGTAGGCTCACAGAATAGAACTAAAGCTCTCAGCGTGGTTTCACAGCATTTCCTGAAGTCCCCATAAGCTCTGCCAGGGAGGCCTCTAACCTCCAGCGCTAGGGAAGTGGCTTGACTTCTGCAGGTCACCGAGCAGCTACCTGGTGGGGTCAGGACTAGAGCCCAGGCCTCCCGACTCCCCACTCGGCCCAGCACCCTCTCCACTACACATCCATGTGGGGCTCCATAAGCACTCCAAGGGAGACTGCCCAGGCTTCTCTGGGGGTTGAGTGCCCAGGATGTGGGAGGAAGACCAGGGCACAGAGAGGAGGGGCCAACCCAAGAGATTAGGAGGGATTTGTGTCGGGACCTGGACGGAGCAGTCACACACGGGCGGACTTTACCCTGGGTGACAGAGAGCACAGTGGGCCCTGGAAGAGAAGCAAGGGGTGGCGCTGAGGAGCTGGTGGAGGAGGAGAGGCGGGGTGAGAAATTAGAACCTGGATCTGTGAGGCAGCCAACGGGAGGTGCCTCCAGGCAGGAGGGCCCACCACCGCTGGTTTGGAAAGAGATTGCCGTTAGAGAGGGAGGAAGTCGTGAAGCAGATTTGCACATATGGCTTGTAAAACTGTTTTCTTTTAGCTCCAACTTGTATATGTGGGAATCAGCCACCTAGAATTGCTGATTGAATGAAAAGACATTTAAAGGCATAAAGACAAGTCATGGGGAAAGAACTGAGCATAGGGGTGTCCCTTGTGCAGGGGAGAGGGAGAAGGAAAAACCCAGGAGCTTCTGAGACTGGAAGGATGGTCGCCTTTGAGAACAGACAGACAGTAGTTGCATGTGTGACTGTGAGGACAGAAATTTATCTGCTGTGACCCTGTGGAGCACAGAGAAGATGGGACGGCAGAGGGGTTCTGGGAGGGAAGCTCTGGGACACTGGAGGAGGTGGTTTCTCTGGCCACTGTGTTTGCCAGCATGTAGGGAGGGGAGTTCCCAAGGTGGTCCCCATCTCCACAGCACTCTCTCTCTCTCTTTCTCTCTCTCTCTCTGGGTGGCTGGCTGCTCGAATCTGCCTGGTGCTGCCATGCTTGCAGGAGCTTTCTGGAGCATTCCGGAGCATTCCTGAGCAGCCTTTCTCTCCATACAGATGGGGGACGAGAGCCCCAGAGTTCAAGAGGGATTGCAGGTCGGTGTCTCAGAACCCCCAGGGCCTTGGGCTGCTCAGTATCTCATCTCTGTGGAGCTGGTCGTGACCCAGCTGTCTGCTTCTTTTTCTCTAGTCCAGTTCTGGCGGGGCCACACAGGGATCAGGTACAAGGAGCAAAGGGAGAGCTGTCCCAAGCATGCTGTTCGCTGTGACGGGGTGGTGGACTGCAAGCTGAAGAGTGATGAGCTGGGCTGCGGTAAGGGGGCTGGGTGCGGGCGAGCGTATGCCTGTGCGTGTGTGTGTGTGTACATGTGCATGTGTTTGTGTGCCTGTTTGTATATATGTGTGTGTAGGCATGCCTGTGTGTGTATATGTGTGTGTGTGCGCGTGCATGTGTGTGTATGTGTGTATGTGCGTGTTTGTGTGTGTGCATGTATGTATGTGGGCACGTGTGCATGTATATAATCCAGACCCAACGATTCCCTGTCCATTGCCTCCCATTTGAGCTGATACACAGTTTGCACCAGTCTGCAGCACTCTGGTGACTTTGCCTTGGCTCTGTCCATGCTAGGCATCCTGGGCTTCTGAGTACTGGTTGACCCCCCATGACCCAGGCCACGTTCCTGGACTTTTCCCAGGCCTCAGCAAGGAGTGCCGTCAGGACAGGCGCTTCTCAGAGCCTCACTCAGCCCATCTAAGAGCTTGATGCTTCCTAGGTGCTGAGGACCTGCTCTGCCTTTTTCTTGCCCTGCAGTGAGGTTTGACTGGGACAAGTCTCTGCTTAAAATCTACTCTGGGTCCTCCCATCAGTGGCTTCCCATCTGTAGCAGCAACTGGAATGACTCCTACTCAGAGAAGACCTGCCAGCAGCTGGGCTTCGAGAGGTAACCCCCAACCCGGCCCCAGAGTCCAGGCTTCAGGGATGCCTCAGGCTCTTCATAGGGCCTCTCAAGCATGTTGCAGAAACGTTGTATTAAAAAGACCCTTGGGGACCAGGGCTGATCTCACTGGTTCTGGACACCCTCAAGGTATTCAGAGTCAGAAGCCCTGAGATCCTCTGAGTCTGGAGCAAATTGTTTTCATGAGGCCAACATAGTGATGTATAGATCTGCAATAGTATCGGACTCCTAGATGGTTCTTTGCCTCAAAGCACCCTGACATCCATTATCACATTCACCATCGCGGTGGTGGCCCTACGCCTTGGGTAGGCATTTGGGCAGATCTTTTCTTCTTATATTAGGGAACTAGAAGCTCGGGTTGTGCAAAGCCCTTCAGTGGACCTCGAGCTATAGCTACCGTGGCTTGAGCCAGACCTCATCAAACGGAGAATGAAATGGGCCAGGTGAGGCCAGGCAGAATCATAAGGATCTTTGGCTCTAAAGATTTTAAACAAATCAGGCAGTGTTGATGGGTAGAGGAAGGAGTAGGTGAGCAATGACTTTCCACTTTGAAGAAGTGCCTGATTTTCACACATCTCCATCCTCCCTCTTGGACTGAGTTTTCAAGATGGGTAGTTTGGGGTTTGTCAGTGTGTGTGAGGTCGTGGGGAGAAGAGTTTAAGATCTCACTGTGGGTTCTCTACAGAAGAAGCACCAAAAACACCTGGGGTGGGGGGTTAGGATTTAGAACTAGTTCTCTACCCCACCCCAGCCTGTCCAGATCCACAAAAGCGGGATCAGAGTAATCCAGATGGAAGACCATGGGCATCTTTTATCCACAAGTTGTGTGTGTGGCCTTATGCAAGCCTGAACCTCCCTTGGGCATTCAGGTCTTTGAACGCCACTTATTCAAAGAATATTCATTGAGCTTTTATTATGTGTTACATACTGTGTAGTACCTGGACACAAAGGATTAAGACAGGAGCCCAGGCTTGAAGGACCTCTAGTGTGGCTCAGTGAGACAGGCTTAAACCAATAACCACAGTATGATGTGATGTGTAATGATAAGGATGTGTGTGAAGCACCAAGGGCACACAATGGAGAGGGTGCCTAACTGCACTGGTGGAGAGAGCAGAGAAGGGAGGAACGGGCCCTCTGGGTAGAGGAGCCGCATATGCAAAGTGTCATGCCAGGGTGTCACGCAGGGGTGTACCATGTTCTAGAAATATACATAAATTCCATGTAGAGAGTAGAACACATTAGAATCACCTGCCATGCTTGTGAAAATGCATCTTGGAATCAGAATCTCTGGGATGAGGACTTAAAACCTGCTCAGCAAACATCCCAAGGTGATTCTTAGGCACACTGTGTTCTGAGATCCACGAGGCTTGCCCCGAGGTTGTCACGCTTTAATGTACAGCTCAGTAACCTGGGATTCTTTAAAATGCAGACTCTGATTCAATAGGTCTGGAGGGTGCTGCTGCTGCTTATTCATAGATCGCAGTTTGGATAGAAAAGGGCTAGATTGGTGTTTGTCAAACTTGAGTGTGCATCAGCATCACTAGAGAACCTGTTAGAACGATGATCGCTGGGCCCACACCCAGTTTCTGATTCAGAAGCATTGCTAATATTAATAACTTCCCAGGCAATGGTAACGCTACTAGTCTACACTCTGAGAAACGCTGGGTAGTGAGTGCATAGGGCTGGGGGTCTTGGAGGGGAGTTGGGGGAGATGGGGGCAGTGGTGGAATATGTGGGTGGGGCTGCAGTTTATCGGGCCTTGACAGCTGCTTGGAGGAGTTGGCCACCATTCAGACCATCACAGTCTGGCCTCTGTCAGCAGGGCTGGTGGGGCTCTAAGCCTACTGGAGGACTTGGGATGACCCTGTCTCCAGGGGACTCATTCTTCTCCCCTCTCCTCCCTTGTAGTGCTTACCGGACAACCGAGGTTGCCCACAGGGATTTTGCCAACAGCTTCTCAATCTCGAGATACAACTCCACCATCCAGGAAAGCCTCCACAGGTATGGTGGGGCAGGCAGGCTGCCTGTTTGTGAGCAGGGGAAGGAGTGTGTGGGAGGGGGTCTTTGAGTCAGGGAGCCCCCTTCCCTGGCTTTTCTGGGATCCAGCCTCCAGGAGTCCACCATGAGTGTTCAGGGGCATCTCGGAAACAGTCCTTATTCACCAAACTGCCTCCTGACTTAAAAATTACTGTTTGAGGCTCAGTGCTGAGAGCAACTGGAGACCAGGGGTGCCCCTGAGAGTTTGCCTGGTCGTCAGCGGCAATTCACGAACCTTGGGACCTCCAGTCAACCAGGTGTTTGAACTGAGAGCTGCTGCAGGGAGTGGACCTGGACTGGGGCGGGAGAAGCATCACTGGGGTTAGGGACAGGGTAGAGAAGCAGCAGTAGGGGACTGCCAGGTGCAGGCGTCAGGGACAGGGAGGGCCATGTGGGAAGCATCGGAGGTTTGGGGGCTCTGCCAGCTGGCATTGTTTGCCCTGCAGAGGGCAGAGAAGAAGCCAGGCTCCAAGAGAAGTAATGGTGAGGGAAGGGACGTGAATTTGCTGCATCTGGATGCCTGCTCTGTGCTGCGTGGTTTCTGCATCTGTGTTGAGGAACTGTGTCAGAGGAGCACCAGGCCATCTGTTTAGCCGTGAAAAGATGCTGGGACAATGAAGTCCGAAGTTCAAAGAACATTGATCTGGGCCAATGTCTGCAATCTGCCACAAGAAAACTAGTTGAGGGGATGAGAGTGTTGATTTGCACTGAACCACTGCCATTCTGGACAAAGCACTGGAAGGGAGAGTGTCACACGTGAAGGAGAAGCTCAGAATCTCCTGCTTCCTGTGCAAAGAGTAGCTTCCTTGGAAACAGGATAGGAACTGAGCAGGAATCAATCAGGAAGGCTTCCTGGAGGAGGTAGCTAATATACCCTCCCACTTTCTGTGTCTCCTCCTGCAGGTCTGAATGCCCTTCCCAGCGGTATATCTCTCTCCAGTGTTCCCGTAAGATATTCTTCTTCTTGGATTGTGGCCAATGTCGTGTGGGAGTAAAGGGCAGAGGGGCAGAACTCCTCCAAGGGAGGTGTTTGGCACTGGGGTTCAAGTCAGGAACAGTGTCTTAGTCAGCAGGCCTGCTTCAGGGCTGGAGTCCCTGTAAGGCACCGGTACACCCAGGATAACATTTCCCCTTCTCCTGACTCTGGCAGGGGCTCAGCCCAGCAACCTCTTATTCCAAGGAAGCGGTCTGAGTCTCCCGTGCATCAGGGGAAGTGTATTCTTCCTATGTTTAGAAACAATAGAGACCCCCATTATAATGCTTGTCAATTCAGGGTGACGTTAGAACTGGTCTGTGTTCCTGTGCTCCTAATGGCAGTCCTGGGACTTACCATCACGATCCCAATGCCTGGCACAATGCCCAAAGCTTGGGACACTTAGAAAGCATTTGTCAAATCAATGAAAGAATGAGTGAAGGAGAAGAAAGAAGAACCTGCCTGGGGTCAAACTTCCCACTGAATGATCCCAGAAAGCCACCCCACCATGTGGTGGCAATGCTCTCACAGGAACTGCTGTGTGTAGCAGATAAGGGAGCAAAGCTCATCCATGGGAGGGTGGGTGCCCTTCAGGACGGGGCTGCCTGAGCCTGTCCTGGCCCTGGGAGCACGGCAGAGGCATTCTGATCAGGAGCTCGGAAAGAACCCTGGGAAAAGCAGGGTTCACAGTACGTCTACTCCTTCTCCCCAGACTGCGGACTGAGGGCCATGACCGGGCGGATCGTGGGAGGGGCGCTGGCCTCGGAGAGCAAGTGGCCTTGGCAAGTGAGTCTGCACTTCGGCACCACCCACATCTGTGGAGGCACGCTCATTGATGCCCAGTGGGTGCTCACTGCCGCCCACTGCTTCTTCGTGTAAGTGCCTGAGAGGCAGGTGATTTGACACTGCCCAGGGTCAGGGACCGCCAGGAAGGACTGGCTGCAGACTGACTTGTTCGTGGAGGAGGACTCTGGGTGTGAGTCCAGCCCCCATGGGCCAGTTGGCACTGGTGTAGCTTGGGTGTTCACTTGGTCCTGAGAGTATGGATCGGGGGTGTTTGTTCTGAGCTAGGCCCAAGGATGAGAAAGTCCCATTGATGGCCCCAAGGGAGAGAGGCAGGCAGGAAGAGGGACTAGGAGCCGACCCCTGCAGAACAGGGTGAAATGCAAAAGGCTTTGGGTTTGTTGCTGCTTCCTGCAACTGGAACTCATAGCAGAGGAGCCCCTAGTTATCCCAGAAATTGAGGGCTAGGGATTGCAGAGAGAGCACTGTATCAGCTTCTAACAGTCACCAGCTGACCTAGTGTCTGGGGGCCCACAGCCCAGGCTGGTGGGCAGGAGAGATCTCTGAGACCAGGCCTCAGGGGCACTGGCCTCTCTAATAATGAGTTCAGCATGTTACTTTGTCCTGTCTGAATTTGCTGAGGGTAATAATACTGAGATCTTATCAGTACAAGCCCTTGACCCTGCCCGGTGAGTGAATCTGTGCCCCCTATCCCTAGTCTCAGCACCTTCTGCAGCCCTGTGACTTGCCAGCATCTGTCAGTTCACATCGAGGCCCCAGAGCTTCAGCATGGCAAAAGTCAAAGACTCTTATTTGATCCTTGGTGACTTGCAGAGGAGATAGTGGGGGGTGAGTGCCACACAGAGGTCTTACTCATCATTCCCTCTTTATTACTGTAAGGTGCAGAGCTGCAAGCTCATAATTTTTGAGGGGCTGTGGGGGATTGCTTTGGCTCCAGGGATAAGATAGAGGGTTCCCTCCAGAGGTCATTTTATCCATCCTCCTGCCTCCAAGCTGGTGCTCTGACTGTGGCTCCTGTAGGTAGCAGATGCTGCCAGTGAACGCTGCCAGGCAGGTACTGGACCATGCTCCTTTGTGGCTCTTGCAGGACCCGGGAGAAGGTCCTGGAGGGCTGGAAGGTGTATGCAGGCACCAGCAACCTGCACCAGTTGCCTGAGGCAGTCTCCATCGCCGAGATCATCATCAACAGCAACTACACCGACGAGGAGGACGACTATGACATCGCCCTCATGCGGCTGTCCAAGCCCCTGACCCTGTCCGGTGAGTGAATCTGCGCTCCCCGCTCTCCTGTCCCCCAGCCCCAGCACCCTCTGCAGCCCTCGCGCTTGCCAGCATCTGTCAACTCATATCTGGGCCCCAAAGCTTCTGCATGGCAGAAGTCAAGACTCTTAAAGATCCTTACATGGAACACTTCTGTTGTATAATTAGGGAAACTGAAGCCCAAGGGCTATAAATAACTTTGCTCCAAATGAAACATCTCACATTACAAATTGATGACAGAGTCAGGGCTTGGGTACTGATCTTAATCAATAGATTGAATTCTTTCACTGGTATTAACTGAGCACCTAGAGGCCGAACACTATGGTAGGCATTTTACACATAGGATTTCATTTACTCTTCACAACCAACCCTGTGGAGCAGGTACTATTATTAACTTCATTTGACACATGAGGAAATGGAACTTTACAGAGAGATAATTACCCGAGGCCACAAGTAATAGGTGGTAGCTCTGGGACTGGAACTAGGTCGATCTGATTCCCAAGCAATGCTCTCCCCACCTGGCTCTAGACTGGCAAATTGCTTACCCTGCAGTCGAGAACATAAGCTGAGTACACACTCAAACAGCTAATTGCTACAACGTTGTTGCCACGGACCAAATGAGGCTACACAAAGGAAATGCAGAAGTTCTCAGATGATCACTGTGGACAGGGGACCTCAAAGAAGACTTCATTCATTCATTCATCCATTCACTCATCTGTTCACTTATCAAATACTATGCGTCTACTATATTGTCAGTCCTATAGTACAGTTGCAAATAGAAATAAAATGGGTGACATACACCAAGATGACCAGTAGAGGTCAATTATGCGATGTTTTGGGTGAGCGGGGAGCTATGGTGGCACAGGCGGGAGCAACTAATCATCCTGGGGAAGCTCAGCAGAGGAAGGATAGTCAAGGTGGGTCCTGAAAAGATTGGAGAAGACAGGTAATGGAGGCTCAGGGAGGACCCTGAAGAATGGAGCCAGAGCCCCCTGGCATAAGCAGTTTTACAGGTGGGAAAGGGAGGAGGAGTACCGGGACTTCTGGAAGCCTTGGAGGACTCTCCGGTTAGTCTAGCCATTCTCGTGCTCTGAGCTTGAGAGCTAGTGTTTCCTCGCACATTAATTGTGGAGGCGGTGTCTATCACGAGTCAGAGCAGTTAGATCATCAGAGTGGGGTGAGGAGGAGGATCCCTGGGAAGAGCTCGGTTGGGCAGCGCTAGCCCAGAACCACGCCCACGCAGCGTCACTCCCACTCGTAGCCACGCCCTGACACGACACGCCCACCAGCCCTTCTGCAACTCCAGCCCTGTCGGTGGAGCCCTGGGCTGAGGTGAGGGATGCCCGCTGCCCCCTGCCCTGCCGCTCAGCACACAGGAAGAGCACAGTCTGCAGGACCAGAGCAGGCCTTCTCACCTTGTCAAACCCGGGCTGTATTTGGCTAAACATCCAAATCTTACCTCTCACCCACCCTCCACTCCTTAATATTATTTGGAATTCCAAAACTAAATAATTTCTAAAACCGAATGAAGGCTAGTTTCACATTGCGTATGCTTTTCAAATAGACTCTGATAGGCTTTTGGGCAGGAAGCAGACCCTTAGTCTGAGAATCACAGCTCAGATGTATGTACTCCTGTGGCCAGAACATGTGCCCTGATGTTTGGTTTAGAAATCAGTGCAGATTTTCTTAAACTCATTTGGCAGGTAGAGCACTAGAAGTCACAGTACTTTCGTTTGTGAAAGTTCACTGGTAAATTTAATTTCCCCATAAAAAACAGTGAAATATATAACAATGGATCATATATCAGTGTTACATGTTTTTAAAACTTTACATCTCAAAAAGGGGCAGAGAAAAGAAATCCTATTTTGCATTTTTGTTAATAATGCATGCTATTCCTTCATCTATTTTTTGTTTACTCTCTAGCAGACAAAACTAGGGTAGACACCAATGTTTAAAGCCTAATCCAATTTATGGGAGAAAAATTTAAAATCATCCTTCCCATCTACCCTTTCTGCCTTCTCTCTCTCTCTCTCTCTTTTTAAACATTTAGTGAGCACTGAATATGTGACAGGCATTATCTTAGGTGCAGAATACTGCAGTGAATATAACAAATGGTTGAGAATACTGCAAACATTCTATCAACTAATATTTTCCTCCTGCAAACTCAGGTGTGGTGGTCAATGCCCTGGTCGCCCTAGGGACACCAGTCCTCAGAGCTTATGAAGTGATACATAACAGTGACTTCTAAATATAATATTTCTGAGTGTGGGATCAAGTTAGCAGGAATTCTGTGGTCTGTGTCTCTAGGAATGCGTTTCCTGTTTGGAGAGATTTCTTACCTTGTGCTGGGCAAACATTTGGAGGGAGAGCCACAGGCCCTGGACAACCAGTGGGTACCCTCGCCAGACCAGGCTGGACATACTGCTGAGATGCAGCGGTCATAATATCTGGGTCTTAGCCTGCTGCTGTTCCTTGTTCTAGTGGAAAGACATGGAAGAGGCTCTGCCAGGAGAGACCCTCTTTGTGGGGAGAGACCCTCAGCTGCCCAGTATCAGCTTGTACAAGGGAGCTTCCAAGGCTTATGCATCTGACCACAGGGCAACCACTGAAATCAGAATGGCTTTCAGCCTCTGGTAGCCCCCAAAGGCTGGTGGGTTTTGATAAAGTGATGGAGTTTTGTGTCTGGTCAGTCCAAGGTTCTGGAGGATTCAGAACCACTCGAGAGTCAAGGATGAATGTTCTAGGAGCCTCCTCCTTGCCCCCAGAGTGGTTCTGCTCCTTCTTCCTCCCCATACTGAAAGTCTCAGCCTTGTTCCTTCACTGACATCTGGAGGTCTTGTTGCAGCTCACATCCACCCTGCTTGCCTCCCCATGCATGGACAGACCTTTAGCCTCAATGAGACCTGCTGGATCACAGGCTTTGGCAAGACCAGGGAGACAGATGGTAAGCGGCAAAGATGCTTGGTTGTGTGTGTGTATTCATGTGCGTGTGTGTATACATGAGTGCGTGTAAGCAATGTGTCTGGGTATACAGATGAGGGCCTATGTCGGTGAGAGTTTGGGTATATAGATTCATGGGCCTGGGTGTGAATATGTGTGTATAGACACCTGAGTATATGCCAGTGGGGTCGCTGTGACAATGCCTTCCGGTCGAGATCACCTAGAAAACTGCTGTGGTTGAACCAGTTGAGTTCATTGCTCATTGCAGTGAGAGAGAGCACACCATGAAGAACCATAGAGCATCTCAGCAACAGCGTGTCAGAGAGGACTGCTCATAGGATTTAGGTGGCTTGGGGAGGGTTCAAAGACGTAGGACTTTTCTCTAAATTGGATGGTGTCAGGAAGCAGGGGTTACTCTGTGACGGGGAAGCTTAATAACCTTATCTAGAGGCCGGGCACGGTAGCTTGCACCTGTAGTCCCAGCACTTTGGGAAGCCAAGGTGGGAGAATCACTTGAGCCCAGGAGTTCAAGACCAGCCTGGGCATCACGGCAAAACCCCATCTCTACAAAAAATAGAAAAATTAGCTGAACATGGTGGTGTGTGCCTGTAGTCCCAGCTACGAGAGGGGCTGAGGCAAGCGGATCACCTGATCCCAGGGAGGTTGAGGCTGCAGTGAGCCATGATCATGCCACTGCACTCTAGCCTGGGCGACAGAGTGAAACCCATCTCAATTAAAAAAAAAAAAAAAATTATCTAGGAGCTCTAAGCGGTAAGGAAGCAGCAGTCACTCATATTGGCCAGGAGAGGGGGATGTTTGGTACTGTTGTGATTTGCAGATGCCCTTGTCTTTGGCCTTAAACAAGATGATGAAGTGGTCTTGTTTTCACGTCATCCCAATCACAGAGTGCCTTGTCCTGTGAGATGGCTTACTTTGAGCAGGATGACCCCGCAGTTAGACTCAGGGCACTGCCATGCGTTGGGACTGCTTTTCCCTCTCTCCGTGAGGCAAAGCGATGACTGATCTGGGCACAGCCTTCTCGTCTGGTCTCCATACTCTACTAGCTGTGTGACTGTGGGCAGGTCACTTCTCCAGCCCCAGGCTTCCCCACCTGTAAATGGATTAATGCCACCTGCTCTCTTTAGGGCACATAGCTTCCAAAAACAAACAAAGCCATGTATCTGAGGGTGCTTTAAACGTAGGCAAGTGCCGTGCAACATGTCGCGTAGCCTGATAGGCTTGTGAGTGTGTCTGTGTACATGGATGTCTCTGTCTCACGTGCAGCGAGCTGTGTCTTGTGTGAGGGCATGTGTGCCAATATGCCCTGGGTGTCCAACCACAGAGGGCCTCCCTTGGGTCGGAGCCAGGCACAGGCATGGCACCCTCCATTCCCAGGAGGCTGTGATTCTAGGTCTTGGGGTGGCAGCTGGACCACCAGGAAGCTATCCAGAATCTCACTGGCTTTCCATCCTCTGTCTCCTCCACCCCACTTCACTGAAGACAAGACATCCCCCTTCCTCCGGGAGGTGCAGGTCAATCTCATCGACTTCAAGAAATGCAATGACTACTTGGTCTATGATAGTTACCTTACTCCGAGGATGATGTGTGCTGGGGACCTTCGTGGGGGCAGAGACTCCTGCCAGGTGAGGGTACCTGTGGGTGGGGCTCAGGTCCCAGCACCCTGGGGATGGGGGAGGCTGGGGTGTTGGGGCTGATGTGGGAATTGGGACCCCACCCTTTTCTGCTCATGGACTACCTGTCCCATCCTGCACATGTGCCCTCTCTCCCCTGTAGGGAGACAGTGGGGGGCCTCTTGTCTGTGAGCAGAACAACCGCTGGTACCTGGCAGGTGTCACCAGCTGGGGTACAGGCTGTGGCCAGAGAAACAAACCCGGTGTGTACACCAAAGTGACAGAAGTTCTTCCCTGGATTTACAGCAAGATGGAGGTAAGATCCCTGCACCAGGACACTGCACCCAGCAGACTGGGAACTTCCTAAGGTGGGGACCCTGGAGGAGCACCCAGGGTGTAGGCAGAGATCCCCTCAGCAGCCTCGTATTCGGGGGTATTCTGGACAGGGTCAAACGTGATGCCTGGGGTCAATCCCAGCTGCCTATGTTTCTTTCCCTGCTTTTCTTCCCTCAGAACAGAGCTCAGAGGGTTGCAAAAGGGTGGGCCTAGAGGCTGGGCAGGCAGTTGCTAGGCAGATATTCCCCCAGAAGTGATTTTTTGTGTAAGGTTGCAATGGACTTTGAAAACGTTTCAGTTTCTGCAGAGGATTTTGTGATAGTTTTTGTTATCAAGCATTTATGTATGGGAACCCGCTCTTCATGGCCTTTCCCAGCTCTGTTTGTTGGAGTTTTTTTAATTTTCTTTTTGTTGTCGTCGTTGTCTTTTTTAAAAAACACAAGGGACTTCATTTTGACTCTGACAACTTTCACAGCTGTCACCAGAATGTTCCCTGAGAACTACAATTCTTTCCCTTTCCCACTTAAAATATTTCAACAGCACCTCACTACTATCGTAAAAGAGTATAAAGTAATAAAATAAAAACTTCTTTTATGTTTTTTGACTTGCTTTAACCTATGTCCAGCCTCAGAAGTCATTGTTCAGGTCAAACTGAACCACAAACTCTTCGGTGTGTGCCTTACCTTGCCCTTGGCCTTTGGAATACTTGATCCACCCTAGAGAGTCCCCTCTCCCACCTCCACCCTCTCATCTTCCATTTTTCTTACTGAAGAACTCTGACTGATCTATCAAAATCAGCCATTTACAACCCCTGGAATATCCTCAGTATATTTACTATGTATTGTTATAAATGAAGGATGAATGAATAAACAAATAAATGTAAAGAATAAAAGGTGGGCCTAACCTTGGTGCCAGCCCCAGTGCCACTCTCCTCTCCCAGGGATGACCGAGGTGTGAGTTCACACAGGCCACTGGCGGTGGAGTGATGGGAGGCCTCCCTCCACGGCAGGAATTTGGGCATCAGGAACCAGGGATCTGCCTGCAACTCTGCTGACCCAGTTGAGACCCTGCCTTCTCTGGGCCTTCAGCCTTTAGCTGTAAAGCAGGGGTTGCTCTGCCAGCCCTCCCCTTCTCTGCCTGGGGAACAGGGGAGGGCTCACACAAGGGGAGCAGGGAAGGCTCCAGAAATCTAGTGCAGAGAGGCCCTCCAAGCCTGCATCCATCCTTTCCTTTTACTGTCCCTCCTTGGAGAGGCAGTGCCAGGTGACAGCTGGGCTAAATTATAGGTTCTGAACCCCAACCTTGGGCTTCTGCGCTCCCCGCCCACCCAGCCCACCATCACCTTCTTCTCCCGTTCTCTTCCTCAGAGCGAGGTGCGATTCGGAAAATCCTAACCAGCTGGCCTGCTGCTCTGCACAGCACCGGCTGCTGTGAAGACTCTGGCTACAGTGACTGGCCATGTGTGGCATCATCTGGGCTAATGGCCACCAGGCACCATCGGACTCTCACCTCCACTGTCTGCTGTGTGTGTGTGTGTGTGTGTGTGTGTGTACATAGTGTGCATTGCCACTCTTGAGTTTTTCAGAAACCAGCAGAGCTGTCAACTCTTCTCAAAATCCCAGGCTGGAAATTACCTGGAGACAAGAGCCTGAGTACTGTGGATGTTCCTACAGGGGTGTCCATAGATGGATGGAGGAGGTGGAGCCCAGAGCCCAAGGAAGGGCCTGGAATTCTTGCTTCTCTGACCCTCACTTACAGACTAGCCCAGTGTGGACAGATGCCAGCAACCCAGGTGATGCCATTGCTGTCCCGGGATGGATCGCGGGTTTTGGTGGGTGCAGCTTCCCCGTGCCTGGACTGTCTTCTGTGGAAAGCTGCTCCCGTTGTCGTTATGAGCATCGAACCCTCACCCAGACCTCCTGCTGGAGCCATAGATGTCCGCAGCTGAGCTGTGCTGTGGCTAACCAGGCTGACAACGGAGATGAGGATTCACTCTACTCATTTGGTCACAAGCTGCTGGGGCGGGTTTTATTTTATTTTATTTTTATATTTAAGAAATGAAAATACGGGTATTTTTAAAGATTCTCCAAAAACTCCAGGAGCCTTGACAGCTAGCATCAATCAGCCCAAGACCCCCAGGGGACTCCTGGGAAGTGTCATATTTTAAGAGTCCTACAGAATATTTCTGGCCTCAAGGGACTGGATGAAGAGACTGGACTGAGTCCCCAGGATGGACATCTCCCAAGTCACTACAGCATCTGGAGCCCCTAGGAGATACTCAGGGAAGCAAATACTCTTTTGGACTGGCAAGCAAATCTGACATGACGAGGTCCACAAACTGTTTCTGCATCCAAGGGCCCTGACAAAGGCATGAAGAAACGGATGCTGTTCCTGCATAGGCTCCCGAGGGCCCCAGGGAGGTCCAGGTGGAGAGCATCTCTCATTCCCAGGGACTGTCCTGGGACTTTGGAATTTCTTCTCAGCTTTCTCTACCTTTCAATTTCTCAGTTGTTCCGGAAACGTAATACTGACATAAAAACTGCCATGGAGAGAAACCTAACGTGGTCCCAGGCCCTCCAGGCAGCCCTTCTGAAGGATCCAAGTTGACCATGTTCCTGCAAATCATCAGTGTGCCTGGACTCACCAGTAAAAGCCTGGGCCTTCCGCAGCCTTTTCTCTGGGGCAGCTATTCCTCTGCCAGCCGTGCTCCCCTCACCTTCCTTGGGCCCGTCAGGGTCTTTTGTGGTGCTCTGTTTCTCAGAGGCAGGATCCAAGCAGATCAACCCAGCCTAGCCCAGCTCAGGCAGGCCGTGGCCGCTCAAGGGAAAGACTGCCCCAGAAGAGCAGGCTGGAGAGGCTGGGCAGGGGCTCATGGGGCTAGGTACACTGGGGAATGTTAGCAAGACTGGCAAAGTGGCCACATTCCTGTCTGCAGCAGCCCCCAGTGACGGTCTTCAGCAATAAAAGTTGTGTGACCTGAGATATCTGTCTTTGGATGTCTTACTGGTACCCTAGGTAACAAATTGAGGTTGCCCACCCTAGTGCCCAGACACTCTTGGTTTTGGTTCTTGGTTTTGGTTCCTCGTCTCTGGGTTCTGCTCATTTAGCCATACATTCATGTATTCATCCATTCACCAACAACATCCCTACCTACTCTGTGCTGGGTACTCATACTAGGCCCAGAAGATACAAAGGGCATGACAGATCCTCAAGGAACTGGGTCATGACCCAACGTGATGGAAGCTGTGATTGAGTGTGGACACCATGCTTGGAACATGCTCAGAACCACCACCAGCCACACCTAGAGATGTCAAGGAAGCTTCTCAGAGGAGGTCAGGTTTGGAGTAAACCTTCACAAAGCAGGTGGGGGCAGGGGAAGGGCACTCCAGGGCATGTTCTTACCCTCTTCCTCTTCCTCCACTTCTGCCTTTGCTGGCTCAACAACAGGTGTGTTGACAAGGAAGCCCCAAAGCTTACTCAGCTATTTCCAAGATAATCAGATGGGTGGTCCCACTGGCCTCTTCTGAACAATCTACCCCTTCTTGCTTTGCACTTTTCCTGTGTTTACCACATTGACCTCAACCATTATGAGCCCACTGGTGAATCCCCAGCTCCACCTCCATACCCCCATTCACCAGCGGGCTCATAGTCCCCAGCACACCAGCCACAAGCACAGAATTCTCCAGGTTTCCCCAAACGCATCCAGCCTCTGGACACCCTGAACTTGATTGCTTTAGTGTTTCATATCAATGCCAGGGAAAGTCCTTCTTTTGATTCCTTTCTTGCTCCATGTGCACAAGAAGGTATGGGGGAGGAGGCAGGTGCCACGCTTACTATATTCCTAGGAGGGGTGACACTGACTGTAATAGATCCCACAGTTGCTCACCATTTCAATGGTTTAACCTAATTGAAGTTTGTTTTGCATCCATGTAACAGTGCAGTTAGGGTGTTCTGATCAGAGGGAGACTTTCTTCCACAAGCTTTTTCCATCTTGGGAGTTTGTCATCCACATTGTTGTCTACTTCTAGCCAGAAAGAAAATATAAAAAAAGATTCATTCAGTCCTTAAGTGCTCTAGCCCAGAAGTCATTTCCACTGACATTTTATGGGTGCAGACATGTCATATGTGTCATGTGGCACCATCTAGACAAAGTTGGGCTGGGAAAGGCAGTCCTTGGCAGATTCCCCTGCAGGAGACAGCACTCATTTCAGAAGACAACCAGCCATGTCCACTCACCATAGGAAGGTGGCTGCATCCTCAGAAGCCCGGCCTGGGCAGAGACTTAGGGCTTAGGCCATTTCTGTTTCTTTCCCCTTAGAAAGCAGACACTTTCCCTTCTCTCTCAGGGGATTCCTAGGACATAAATTGATTGGCAGGGGTGTAAGGGTATGGGAACGGGACGGGGAAATAAGGTAGAGAAAAAGCAGGATCTGGATGGAAAAAGAAAAATACATTCCTTTGGGCCAGGATATCTGTAGAGGCTACAAAAAATATAGATGGAGGGGGGAGATGGGGCATTCTAAACTGGCCAAGAATCTCCAGGGAATTGTGTGTGTGTTTTGGGCAGGGAGGGAGTTGCAGTGACATTGTCCTGTGTCCCTGGAGCCTAGGCACCTCCAAGTACCAGCCATGCCTTCTGGCTTTGTCGACTCTATTGACTGCTGCATTTCCACATAATTTCCCTGGGAAAGGAGTGCCAAGTGAGTGTGCTGGGCAGGAGGAGGAGGAGGCTGTTGTGGGAAGAGATGATGGCTCTTTGCAGAAGGAGCCACTTACAGCCTAGCAGGTGTCCCAGCTGCCTCTGGGCTTTGGTTAGATTCCCAGGGACCATTCTTCCCCATAATCGCTTAGCTGTGGTCCTGATGCAATTGGGTGGACACGGGGACACGCATATGGAGTCCCCGTGAACGCCATGATGAGGACAATGATAGTAATAGCCAGCGTTTGCTAAACGTTTGCTGTGTGCCACATGCTGTGCTGGACACCTGATGTATATTATCTCCTGCCAGCACAAGAATCCCATGAAGTGGGCCTTGTCATCATTCCTAATTTACAGATGAGGAAACAAAGGCCAAGAGAAGTGAAATAAGCCGCCCAAACTGCACGACTGCTGCATGGCAGAGGTGGATTTGAATTCAGGCTCTGACATTCAGCTGCTCTTTTATACTCTGCACCAGAGTCAGGTGGAATCCTCCCAACTGGGACCTTATAGGCTCCGCTGTCTGGCTCTGCGTATCTTTCCAGGAGTGGCAGGTGAGACAACTCCCCAGAGAAGGCTGGGCGCACCCATCAGAGTGTGGCATGACCAGAGGCTTAAACCATGCGGTTTCTGGAAACTTGGACAAGTGCATCATGAGTGGGAGGAAGCCATTCTCCACCCCGGTCCCAAGTGGATAGTTTCTAGGAGGCTCTGTCAAGTCACAACAAGCTGTCACCCAGGACACCTCCAAGTCTCCTTGATGTAGGTGGATGACTCTGAAAGGAACATACCATTCATTCTCCATCTTCTGCGCACTGGCCCAGGCTTCCTGTCCCTAGGAAGGCTGCCACCCAGTCCAGGAAGTAAGCGCGCCGTACCGATCTTACAGTGGGTCCTCCCAGAGAACAGGGAGGACTGTGCTCAGGAGATAAACAGCCCTGGACCTTCCGGGACAGGAGGTCTTGTTAGATGAGACCTCTAAGAAAGGTGAGGGCGTGGCCTGGTCTATGGCCCTCCACTGCTCACTCCTGCCAATGGGACATGGGAGGTGGACATAACAGGAGGCCTTCTCTGTTCAAGCCCTGAGTCCCAGAAAAGGTTCTTTACTTTTCATACAAGGAAGGGTCTGGGAATCTGCTTTGAATAATTCCTTCTAATTACACTGTGTTGTAGCAGAGAGAGCTCTGAGAGTTGGAATCGAAGTACCTGGAGGTACAAATTCCAGCTCTACTACTTACTTAGCTATGTGGTCTTAGACAAACCATCCTCTCTGTTTTTTCATATGTAAAATGGGTGTATCCAGCCTACATTTGTTGTGAGATTAAATGGGATGATCCATATAAACATGCAGAACAAAGTGATTGGCATATCATGACTTCTCTGCAGATGTTGAATTCGCAGTGAAAGGGTCAGATCCTTCACCCCCAGGCGCTTCATCAGACACATGACATGGGAGACAGAAATATTGGATAAATCTTCGAGTCCTAGGAAATTTGCGAGGTCTCTCCATAAACTTTGTTCCTAGGCTTTTAGCAATGAACTGATCCTCCACGGAGGTGACGCTACCACCTAGGCCAGGTGGACATTCCCAGCTTGGTGGTCCCTCTAAGTTGTGGTGTTCCATGACTTAGAGGAGCTCACCCTGTTCTCTCTTGTCACTGACAGGGCCAGGAAAGCTGCCTGACCCTGGAAGAATTGTCCTCTGGGAGATGTTAATGTCCTACCCTGGCAGCCTCAGACTGCTCAGCCAATAGAATCAGGCAACTCAGGGCTGTGAGCGGCATTCATCTTCAGCCCCCACAACTCCTCAATCCACAGCCATCTCCTGCCCATCATACCAGTGTCTGGGAGACACTTCTTCGTCTTCATCTTCCTGGAACCCTTGCAGCATCTAACCATCGAGTGCCCCCTACTTTATGACATTGCCATGACCTCTGGGACATGGACTCTCCCAGGTCCCCTTATTGCCCTCTGGCTGCTCTTTCTCAGTCTTCCACAGATTCTGAAATTGTGTTCCCAGGAGACGTCCCCGGCTCTCTTCTTTTCTCTTGGTAAATGGTAAATGCTAACCCTGGGCCGTGTCATCTATTCCCAGGGTTTGCAACATACACCTATGGAGCCAGCAGGAATTTGCTCCATGTCACCAAAGAGTAAAAAATCTCACCTTTCTTTTTAAAATCAGATGAATCTGACTTTGAACTGCTGCAGCCTGGCTGAAAAACATCCCTTGTCATCTTCTTCCCCAGAAGAGCTTCTTGCCTGTTGATCCCCAGGTTGGGTACTCCATCTGCAGCCCTTGTGGGTAACCCTCCCAGTACTGTACAGGTAAAGGGCATAGTTTCCAAACCTTTGTTCTCTGTGACCTCACTGTCCCTGGGTCAGACTGAGGCTGCACCCCTATCTTCAACCCTCAAATCTTCTTCCCCTAGCAGGTAGTTCAGGCCTATCTCTTTTATGAACAGTGCACAAAGGCTTGTAAATTCTCTATGGGATCAGGACATTCCTTCCTGATAAGATCATGCCAGAAATCAGGATGAGTATAGAATTCAGTAATTGTGCACACATTTTCATGTGAACATAAGTTTTCATTCCTCTAGGATAAATTACTATCAGTGGGATTATTGTATCCTCTGGTAATTGTATGTTTAACCTCGTAAGAAAACTGCCAGGCTTTTTCTAGAGTGGCTATACAATTTTTCATTCCTACCAACAATGTAAGCATTTCGTTTGTTCCGCATCCTCACCGGTATTGTCAGTATCTTTTTTTGTAGCCATTCTAATGGATGCAACAAGATACAATGCTATCTCTTTGTGGTTTTAATCTGCATTTCCCTAATAACTAATCATATTGAGAACCTTTTTATATGTTTATTTGGCATCTGCATATCCTCTCTGGTGATGTATCTGTTCAAATATTTTACGAATTTCTTCATTGGGTTGTTTCTTATTGCTCAGTTTTGAGAGTTCTTTATATATTCTGGATACAGTTTTTGTTGGACATGTGATTTACAAATATTTTCTCACTTTGTGGCTTGTCTTTTCATTCTCTTAATTGTGTCCTTAACAGACCAAACATTTTTCATGTGGTAAAATTCAACTTATCAATTTTTTTCTCTTTAGATTGTGCTTTTGCTGTTGTATCTAATAACTCTTTGCCAAATCCAAACTCAGGAAAATTTTCTCTGATATTTTCCCTTAAGAATTTTATTGTTTTATGTTTTACATTTGGGCCTGTGATCCATTTTGAATTAAATTTTGAATACTCTTGAGGTCTAGATTAAGGTTCATTTTTATTTGTCTGTTTGCAAAAGGATGTTTAGTTGTTCCAGCACCATTTGTTGAAAAGACTGCACTTTTTCCATCCAGTTGCCTTTACATTTGTCGAAAATCAATTGAACGTATTTGTGTGGGTGTGTTTCTTGACTATCTGTTCTGTTCCATTGATCTACATGTCTGTTCTCTCAATTATACCATGCTGTTTTAATCACTGTAGCTTTATAGTATGACAAAATTGGGTAATGTGAATCCTCCAAATTCATCCTTGTCCAAAATTGCTTTAGCCATTCTGGTTCTTTTACATTTTCATGTAAGTTTCAGAACAGCTTGCCTATATTTACAAAGAAACCTGTTAGAGTTTTTTTTTATTGGGATTGTGTTAAATCTGTAGGTCAATTTGGAGAGAATGAACATGTTAATTATATTGAGCCTGTTGCTCCATTTATATTACATAGAGCTTAGATTTCTTTCATCTAGGTTTTGTAGTTTTCAGCATACAAATCCTGTACCTATTTTGTGAGACTTACAGCTAAGTATTTACAGGTTAACATCACATTTTTACTAAAATAACTATGTTTTTCAAATCAAAACAAAGTATTTTACATTGTTTACACTGCTTTACATTTTTGCAAATCTCTTTAATGTCTGACTTAATAAAAGATAACTGGATTCTCATACTTGGTTCTATATTCAATCTGTTGTTTATGTTGTTTTTGTTGAAATATATGAAGAAAATCCAATCTCACATAGATACAGAGTTGGAAAGTGGAAGGGTATTCAGTTTCAGATAATTTTGGATCCTTTTTAAAATATTATACTTAACCTTGAGAAGTGGCAAATTCTTGAAGTTTAGTTGCAACGTGGAATCAGAAACCATATTAATTAATTTTTTGTATTGGGTTAATTTAAAATCTAATTAGACATTGGTCTATCTTGCACTCCAAAATGGGTCTTTTACCCATGCCTAATTTTATAGCATCATTCATTGATCATTTGGAAAATATTGGTTCTCTAAGTTGTAAATGACTTCCAAATGTTAGCACATTTCATTATACAATATCGAAAACTACAAGTCTTAATATCACCACTGGAAGTCCTAGCCAGAGCAAACAGGCAGGAGAAAGAAATAAAAGATATTCAAATAGGAAAAGAAGAAGTCAAACTATCTCTTTTCACTGATTATATGATTCTATACCTAGAAGACCCTGAAAACTCTGCCAAAAGGCTGCTAGAACTGATAAACAGCTCCAGTAAAGTTTCAAGATACAAAATCAATGTACAAAGATCAGTAGATTTCTATATGCCAATAACCTTCAAGCTGAGAGTCAAATCAAGAATGCAATCCCATCTATAATAACCAAACATGCACACAAAATCTAGGAGTACATCTACCAAGGAGGTGAAAGATGTCTACAAGAGGTACAAAACACTTCTGAATGAAATCATAGATGACAAAAACAAATGAAAAAAATTTTGTGCTCATGAATTAAAAGAATCAATATTGTTAAAACGGCCATATCACCCAAAGAAATCTACAGATTCAATGCTGTTCCTATTAAACTACCAATGCCATTTTTCACAGAACTAGAAAAAACTATTGTAAAATTCATATGGAACCAAAGAAGAGTCCAAACAGCCAAAGTAATCCTAAGCAAAAGCAACAAAGCCATAGGCATCATATTACTGGACTTCAAACTCCACTATAACGCCATAGTAACCAAAACAGCATGGTACTGGTACAAAAAAAGTCACACAGACCAATGAAACAGAATAGACAACCCAGAAATAAAGCCACAGACTTATAGGTATCTGATCTCTGACAAAGTGAACAAAAATAAGCAATGAGGAAAAAGCTCTCTATTCAATAAATGGTTCTGGGATAGCTGGCTAGCCATATACAGAAGAATGAAACTGGACACCCACCTTTCACCATAGATAAAAATTAACTCAAGATAGAGTAAACATTTAAATGTAAGACCTCAAACTATAAAAATCCTAGAAGAAAACCTAGGAAACGCCATTCGGGATATCAGCCCTGGGAAAGAATTTATGACTAAGTCCTCAAAAGCAATTGCAACAAAAGCAAAAATTGACAAGTGGTACCTACCTAACTACAGAGCTTCTGTAGAGCAAAAGAAGCTACCGACAGAGTAAACAGAAAGCCTATAGAATGGTAGAAAACATTCACAGACTATACATCTGACAAAGGTCTAATATCCAGAATCAATAAGGGACTTAAACAGTTGAACGAACAAAAAACCAAATACCCCTATTAAAAAATGGTCAAAAGACATGAGCAGACACATCTCAAAACAAGACATACAAGCAGCCAACAAACACGAAAAAGCGCTCCACATCACTAATCACCAGAGAAATGTTAATCAAAGCCACAATGAGACACCGTCTCACACCAGTCAGAATGGCTACTATTAAAAAGTCAAAAAACAACAAATGCTGGGGTGACTGTGGAGAAAAGGGAACACTTATACACTGTTAGTGGGAATGTAAATTTGTTCAGCCACTATGGAAAGAAGTTTAGAGATTTCTCAAAGAACTTAAAAACAGAGATATCATCACTGGGCATATATCTAAAAGAAACTAAACAGTTCTACCAAAAAGACACATGCACTCATGTGTTCATTGCAGCACTATTCACAACAGCAAAGACATAAAATCAACCTAGGTACCCAAAAACTGTGGATTGGATAAAGAAAATGTGGTATATACACACCATGGAATACTACACAGCCATAAAAAAAACAAAACCATGTCCTTTGCAGCAACATGGATGCAGCCTGGAGGTCATTATCCTTAGTAAATTAATGTAGGAACAGAAAACCAAATACAGCATGCTCTCACTTATAAGTGGGAACTAAACATTGGGTACTCATGAACATTAACATGGCAACAGTAGACACTGGGGACTACTAAAGAGGGGGGATGGAGTGGGGCAAGTCTTGAAAAACAAACCATTGAGCACTATGCCCACCACCTGGATGGTGGGATCAATTGTACCCCAAACCTCAGCATTACACAACATATGCATATAACAAACCTGTACATATACCCCCTGAATATAAAATAAAAGTTGAAATTATAAAAATATTTAATATAAAAAATAAATAAAATGTTCATCATGCTTAACAACAACAACAACAAATCACCACTGATCTCATCGGAAAAGATTTTACAAATTGGGAAGCTGTCAAGCTCTTGGTAAAGGAAGTAGATTCTCTAAAATTCTAATTTTTATTTATTATTTATTTATTGATTTATTTATTGAGATGGAATCTCTCTCTTGTCGCCCAGGCTGGAGTGTAACGATGAGATCTTGCCTCACTGCAACCTCCGCCTCCTGGGTTCAAGCTATTCTTATGCCTCAGCCTCCTGAGTAGCTGGGACTACAGACATGCACCACCACGTCCGGCTGACTTTTGTATTTTTTAGTAGAGATGGGGTTTCACCATGTTGGCCAGGCTGGTCTCAAACTCCTAATCTCAGGTGATCCACCCACCTCGGCTTCCCAAAGTGCTGGGATTATAGGTGTGAGACACCGTGTCCGGCCTGAAGATTCTAATTTTTAATTGAAAGTTTAAACTTTATCATTAGTGACAAATATTGTTGTTTGTTTTCCTTGAGGTGATAAGCTCATTTTACTAATTTCTAAAAAACAATTGCCAATTCTCAAGTCTGCGTAATTATAATTTGTCTGTTGATCTTCACTCAAGTAAAAATGGTGTTTTGTGAAAAAACCAGTTAGCTTAGCATGCAGCTCAAAAGTACAAGTCTTTTTCTTTGAGAGAAACTTAACACTTTGGTATGCAGCAGAGATTCTCTATGCATGCTTCCCATTTTGTCACACTAAATATTAAAAAGACGTGCTCAGGGTTGAAATTTAACCATATTAATAATTTTTAATGATAATTTTTGTGGCTTCTTCAAGGATGTTCTTAAGTGAAACTGGCAAGTGTGTGGAGGTGAACAACAGTCACTACAAGTACTGTGCAGGTTGGTGCCACTGTCTGATTCCTGCTGAGGAGACTCACCTTGCTTCTGTGCCGTTGGTGCAGATGTCAACATAGTGAAAAAGACAAATGACATCATAGCGTCATTATGAAAATAGTTTTGACCCTGCTGACTCCCTGAAAATGTCTCTGGCTGCCCCAGGAGTTCTCAGACCCTACTTTGAGGGCTGCTACATTAGACCGTATGAGACAGAAAAGAAAAATCTAGAGATATTGATTTGAACCGTACTTCCTGGAAATTCTATTGGAATCATATCTTTATCTCACCCTCACTACCTTTTCCTACTTTCGGGGAAAAGTGAACAATCTGTCATCTGAAGAGGCCTAAGTCTAGTCAGCTTTATGCTGTGATGTTGGGTCTTGTTGAAGGAGATGGATGAAAATTTAACTGCAGTTTAATAAAGAGCACAGTGGGTGGGAGGAAGAAGAGTGGCTGGGAATTTGCATTTTCTTAACTTCCTGGGTTTGATGCATCCCAGGTGAGCACTCAGATTCTACTTAGAAACACTTCAATAATTCTCTCTGGGTTTCAGGAAGCATATCTGATATAGTCAATATCAGCGATGACATCTGGATGGGTTCAGTTTTGTGGTTGGGACTAGAGATCAGAATCCATCAGTTCCCCTCTGATTATCCCTCTAACTGGACTAATAGATGACCCAAATTCAATTGAATTCAACAAATTGTCACAGGCACTTATTAGTACCAAGGACTGTCTGAAATGCTGGGAACAGAGGCTGAGGTTGGGTTAGAGGACACACACCTATCGGTAATTCATCACAGTATTCCCCTCGCTGGCCCTTCCTACTCTGGTCTTCTTGTGTGTTTTTTTTTTTTTTTTTTTTTTTTAAATGCTTGATTGTGTTTGTAATTTTGTAATTTAGTTCTCATTTTAGGAGCATTTAAAATAATCCAAACTGGCTGGGCACAGTTGCTCACGTCTGTAATCTCAACACTTTGGAAGGCCGAGGTGGGAGAATCACTTTAGGTCAGGAATTTGAGACCAGCCTGAACAACATATTGGACCTCATATCTACAAAAAAATTTAAAAATAACCAGGCATGGTGGTGCCTCCCAGCTACTTGGAAGGGTGAGGCAGGAAGATCTCTTGAGCCCTGGAATTCAAGATTGCGATGAGCTGTGATCCAACCACTGCCCTCCAGTCTCAGTGATAGAGGTCCTGTCTCTAAACCAAAACCCTCCCTCCCCCAAAAAAAATCCTGAAAGTTATGAAAATAATATAAAATGTGCCATTTATATGTGCCAAGCATTGTGCTATAAACTCATCACAGTGTCACATACCTTATCTCAATCTCTCCAAACATTATGAAGTAGGTACTGTTACAAAAAAGAAAGTAATCAATCCCACCATCTAGAGGTAAATACTGTTAGCATTTTGGTAAAATCTTTCTGGAACTTTTTCTACACATCCATAGATAGATGTCTACAGTTGTATATTAACGGGATTATATTACATAGGTTGTTTTGTATCTTGATTTTTTTCTGTTAAATGAGATGAACACCTTCCCCATGAGGTTAGATATTATAAGTAGTCCTCCATCATCTGAGGGGGATATGTTTCAAGCTTCCAGTAGATGCCTGAAACTGTGGCTAGTACCAAAACCCTATCTCTCTCTATCACTATCTATCTATCGTCTATCTATCTGTCTACATATGTATCTACACACACTCTCTCTCTCTATATATATATATGTATATGTATACACATGCACGCTGTCTCTACATATGTGTATATATATGTGTGTATATACACACTATGTTTTTTCCTATACATATATACCTATGAAAAAGTTTAATTTATAAATTGGGCACAGTAAGAAATTAACAACAATAACTAATAATAACATAGAACAATTTAATAATATACTGTAATAAAAGTTATGGGAATGTGGTCTCTCTCTCTCTCTCTCTCTCAGAATATCTTATTGAACTGTCCTTACCCTTCTTGCTGTGATGAAGAAGGGACAGAGCCTGATAACACAAGGTTTCATCACACTCAGAACAGTGTACCATTTAAAACTAAGGAATTGTTTATTTCTGGAATTTTCCATTTAGTATTTTCGGATCTTGGCTGAACACAGATAACTGAAACCATGAAAAATGAAATCATGGGCCGGGTGCAGTGGCTCATGCCTATAATCCTAGCACTTTGGGAGGTGGAGGTGGAAAGATCACTTGAGCCTAGGAATTTGAGTCTAGGCAACATAGTGAGATGCTGTTTCTAAAAAAAAACAAAAAAGCAAACAAACAAAAAAATTAAATCATGGAAAGGGAGGACTCCTGTACTTTCTTTTTTAATGGTTTCAGAATATTTCACGGTATGTATGTATCAGTTTACTTAATCCACAAGTGGACATCTAAGTAGGGTAGTTTCCAGTTACTAATAGTATTAATATAAACAATACTGCAATAAATTTCTTCGTGCATTCTGAAGCAATGATCTCCAAAAGGTAAATTCCTATAAATAAGATTGTTTACATTTCTAACCCAAATGCGAAACTGTGTTTTAGAAGAGTTGAATTCACTTCTATTCCTCCAATGGTGTCTACTGTAGCTTCAAAGAAAGCTAAAGGCTGACAGAAAAGTGCATGTGAATGTGTTCTTATGGGGATACCTGTGTGTATATGTCAGTTTTCCACAGGCGTGAGGGTTCACTTATTCTTTTAACATTTTTGAGCATCTACCATGAGGCAGAGAGTCAGGGATTGAACTGTGAGAAACTCAACATGACTCCAGCTCTGATGGAGTCGAACATATATCTTTTTAAAATAAAACAACTGCTATCAGTGGATGAAAAAAAATTATGTAAAGATATGACTGCCTGTACCGAGGGTCTGCCCCGGTCTGGTGATGATTAGGGGGAGATCAAGGAAGGCTTCCTTGAAAAGGGAATATTAGAGCTAAGCTCTGAAGCACGAGAAGGCATTCACTAGATGAAGAGTAGGAGGAACCGTGTTCCCAGCAGAGAGAAAATTTTTATCTCTTGTTCCACCCTCAGCAGGAATATCTTGCCAAGCAAATCTACTGCCATTCCACACACACGAGCAGTCCTGCCTTTCCGCCTCAGTTCGCTGTTCTCCCAACTCTTTTTCCTCCCAAGGCAGGAAGCCTATGACTCAAAAAATGCAAAGAAGCCTGGAGAGGCTGGAGCCCAAAGAGAGAACGGGAGAGTGAGGCCAGTGGGTACTGAAGATGTGCCGGGTACTGAAGATGTGCCTGATCTTGCGTGTCTCAGTGTGCACATGCAACGGTGCATGTGTGCGCATCTAAGTGCCGTTGGTAGGTATACTGGTCGCTGCCTATCAAGATGCATTCCCCTGACCAGAAGTATAAGCATTTCTTTGGGCTGGGCCCAGATATCTGTGTTTTAACAAGCCTCTCAAGGTCTGTGGAGCATTCCCAAGTTTGAGAACCACTGGCCTGGAGGGCATGTTTGTCTGATCGCACCTGTGTGCACTAGGCTTGGGGATATTTGACTTGCAGGTGGAGATTTGCATCTGGGCATCCTTACGGCAGACAGCCCACTCTATCTCACTTGACCTTGTCCTCTGAGAGCACTCCTGAGGTTAGGGCAGGCACTCTGGGGCACTTAGCACATATTAAATGTTGATGGTAATGACAGCAGCCAGACACGTCTCCAGCTGAGCCCCCATTTCTTATCAGTCCCTGGGTAGAGCAGCCACAAGTTGCCCTCCTTTCATCACCATAGAAATCTAATCTCAACTGTGCAGAAAGCAGGAGGTTCACACTGGGAGAGCAGGAGAAATGACCGATTAGGAGTCAGAAAACATCCTGTACTTCCCTTAAGCAGATTGCTGGGACAAAGGAAACAATTTCTACTCACCCCTGACTGATGTCTCTGGGTATGCAGAGACAGACAGAGAGAGCAGGGGTGGGCATCCAGATCTCAGCCCCACATGGGGCCAGTGACTGAGAGAGGGAGTCTTAGCGTCACAGGATCAGGCATGGTGGACCCCGTGTGGAGCAGGATCTCCTCATGGGAAGAAGTCACCAGGAGTACAGAATGCCTGAAGACTGTGAGCCAAAGTCACGTCTCCCCCAAACAAAATCTCAAGCAAGTACTTGCTTTGCACCCAGATTCCAGTCCTGGCTCTGCCACTTATCAACTGAGTGACTTCGGGAAAGTTGCTTCAACTCTTTGAGGTTCAGTCTCCTTGTCTCTGAAATGGGGATAACAATACAATCTACATCCCAGGGCTGTTGTACGGATTAGATGAGATACAAGTGTGAACTGATCAATACCATGCCAGGCACATAGTAAATGCTCAGTTAAAGTTGGCCACTGTGTTTGCATTGCTTTCTTGAGGCATGACCAGAGAGTTACATTTGGTCTTTTTGCTCCACTCCCTGAACCAGCTCCATGAGTTAAATTGGCATGTCCAGGGTCCCACAGACATGGGGTTGGGGCCAATGGCTCTTTCTTTCCTCCTGGAGCACTTAATTTTTGGGCACCCTGTAAAGGTCTGAAGTAGTGGGCATATTCTCTGCCCCACTGTTTCTGATGCCTTGTATCCCGGCATCCACCATGACTATATCATAGTAGTCTGCTACGGGGTGAAGTTCACTATAAAGAGAGTCATGGGTGAAGTGGGGATAAGTAATGCCCAGCCTGCTACGTTCTCTAGGGATAAGGTGTGGGACATGCCTGGCTCTAGGCCTGGCACATAGTAGGTACAAAACAGGTTGTTAAAGATTAAGTAGATTAAGTTCTATCTTGGGATGAATCAAAGTGTTCTGAGTTAGTATAAGAAAGTCAAGAGATGAATAGTTATTGAGCCATTATGGTTATAGTTATTATAACTATCAGCCTGCAGGTCCCACACAAGTCATTCCTACCTCTGTGCCTCAGCTAACCTGCCCCCACCCCAAACTCTCCTCCTCCTCCTTCATGGGTGGCTCTTCAGGAAGATGGCCTTGACCGGTCCCATCTCCATTCTGATCCCTCTCTTACTCTGGATACCTTTGGTAGTAAATATAGTTATTGTAATTATCATTGCCAGGCACTGCGGCAGGTATTTTACCTGTGTTATCTTAATGAATCTTCCTAATTACCCTATGAAAGAAGTGATGAATATCACAGATATAATCTTAACAGATGAGGAAACTGATGCTCAGAGAAGTTAAGTTACTTGTCCAAGACCAACAGGAATTAAGTGGCAAGTCCTGGAATTCAATTAATGATTATTTGTGCTCATTCTGCTACCGCCCTACTGCCTTCCAAAAGAACCTCATTCTTTGGCATGGAAACTGCAGACAGCATTATCGACCTCTCTGTTGAGCAAGAATTATTTGCCAAGGAAATAAAATGTACGAACCTGGCTCATTTTGCCCACTTTGACCACAGGGTGAATTCTTCCCGCTACCTAACCTTGACCCCTTCTACTACAACAAAATCCCTTCTCTCTTGTTCAGTTCTCAGCAGGGCAGATGGGAAGATTTAAACAGCGGTTCTTAGGAGAATGGAAAACTAAAAATGAACTCTGTTGGGTGGCGTCTCTGAGGCCTCTTCCAATGACAAAGAGAGGCTGGACTTGGAGGGGAAGGGAAGGCAGAGAGCAGAATCCAGACACCAGGTTTAGAAGCCCTCTGCCTCGCTGATTTAGTGCCTGGATCTGGTCCTCTTCAAGGCCCTGGTGAGATTTCTTATCGGCACAGTGGAGCCCAGGACGTTTGTGTTAAAGGCCCTCCCACTTGGGCACCAGCCAGTCCTCTCCCCTCTCTGCTGGTGGAGGAACCAAATAAGACAAATGGACCACATGGAAACTTTGAAACTCTTGTTCCTTCCCAGTAGAACTTTCTGAACCTGCCAAGTAAGCAGCCTGCAGGTCCCACACGAGTCATTCCTACCTCTGTGCCTCAGGTTGCCTGCCCCCACCCTAAACCCTCCTCCTTCACGGGTGGCTCTTCAAGAAGATGGCCCCGACCCGTCCTATCCCTTTTCTGGTCTCTCTCTTACTCTGGATACCGTCGGTAGTCTCACCTTAATTGGGAGATTAATAATCAGCACTCACAAATACATAGGTTCGCTAATATTTTTTAAAGTTTTGAGCATTTAGGAAATCCTGTGTTTTCTCACTTCTTGGTTAGGATGCAGAAATCACAAGAGATGAATGGGGCAAGGGAAGGGGGACTGGACTGATACTCACGAGATCTTGCTCTGGTCCCGACTCAGCCACTGACAAGCTCTGTGTGACTCTGAGCAAGTCAGTTCCCCTCTCTGGGTCCTGGACTCCCAGTTTGTAAAACATTCTCAAAGGTCTCGTCCAGCTCATATATTCCATGGCTCAGCTTCCTTTGACTCACTTTGCTGTGTCTGGTTCAGGGCTCTGCACACAGAAATCTCTTATGCCCCACGTCTTCCCAGCTCTGCTTTTCTGAGGCTGCCTGGTCTCTCTTACCACACGTCCCTGGCCCAGGCTCCTGCGGCTCAAGCTCACTGCATGTTCCAAGGCTAACGCTCACTGTGTTGTCTGCGAGTCATGCATGAAGCAGCCCAGGGGAGAATTCAGTGGGAGCCTCAACTCATGGTCCCAGGGAGGGCCTGCTAAAATACAGATGCCCAGGTCCCATCCCTGGAGAATCATGGGCTTGAGGTGAGGCCTTATCACCTTACTTTAGTCATCTGCTGCTGCACCACAAAATGCCTCCCGACTTTGCATTTAAAAAACAAGCAACGAACTTGCTCATTTCTGAGGATTAAGAATTAGGCAAGGCCCAGCTGTGTAGTTTCTGGTCAAGGTAGCTGGAGAGGCTGCCTTCAGCTGAGAGCTGGGATGGGAATGTCCCAGAAGACTTCAGGTCTCTCCCCACGTGGTCTCTCTGTAGACCCAGTAGGGTAGTCTGACTTCTTGTTTGTTTGTTTTTTCTGGAGATGGAGTCTCATTCTGTCACCCAGGCTGGAGTACAGTGGTGCAATCTTGGCTCACTGCAATCTCCATCTCCCGGGTTCAAACAATTCTCCTGTCTCAGCCTTCTGAGTAGCTGGGACAACAGGAGCATGCTGCCACACCCAGTTAATTTTTTTCTATTTAAGTAGAGATGTGGCTTCACCGTGTTACCCAGGCTGGTCTCGAACTCCTGAGCTCAGATGATCCACCTGCCTTGGCCTCCAAAAGTGCTACGATTAGAGGTGTGAGCCACCGCGCCTGGTTAGTCTGACTTCTTAAGAGGCAGCATTCAAATAGTGAAGGCAGAAGTTGCAGATTTCTTAAGGCCCAGTTAAAAGTTATACAATGATAGGCCTGCCTCTTTCTGTTGCTCAGAACAAGTCACAGAGCCAGCCCAGTTTGAAAGAGAGAGGAAACAGACCCCTCTCTCAGTGGAAGCAGTGGCAAAGCTTCATTGCAGAAGAGCACAAGGGAGGAGGACCTATTGCTGAGGCCATCTTTGGAAATACAATTGACCACAACTTTAGAAACACTTTCCAGATTAGTCTGATGTGCTCAAGGTCTGTGAACCACGTCCCGGGAAGTCTGGTCCCACTTCCCCTTTCTCCTTCCTGTCGGGTGATGAGCAGCACCTGGCTGCCCCCAAGGCTGATGGGAGACTAATTATTGATGCATCTTGGTTTTCTCTGTCTATATCATTCCTATCTTTTGCATTCAACAAATAAGCATCATACACCCATTATATTGACACCGTGGAAGGGGAAGGAGAGGGTTAAAAACACTAACCAGACAGCTTTCCCATCCTCAGGTTACTTGCCATCTAAAAGTAAACAACTTAGCTAACTCTTGGGGCTGAGTCATTACATCCCTTCTCCTGATTCCTAATTAGAAAGTTCCAAGCTAAACTTAAGAAGGTAACTGTGCATTCTCTTTTTAACAATGTGCCAGGAAGATGTGGAAGATGTGTTTCAGGGCTCTATAAATGTTTAATAATAAATTATAAGTGGCCAGAATAGTGAGTGTTTTACAGCCAGCACCTCCCACTGGCCATATCTAAGGTCCTTACAAGGTCTGAAAAGTAAAAATCAATAGAGATAACGTTATAAATGGTGGACATCAAACATGCCTCTGGTCTGAGGAGCAATTACACTAACAGTATCATCAAAGAGATCATTAAATTACAGGAGGATTGGGAGTGTGGAGAAGTCAATGGACCCAGGAGCCCATTAGAAACAAACAAGAGAGGCAGTGCCTCTACGGCCACAGTGGTCTGCTGACCTGCCTAGCGCTCCACTTGGGCACCCAATGTCATCAGAAATGAGCCGCTTCCCCAAGACAGGCCAGGCACAGCCCTGGGATGCCAGGCCTCTGGCCACTGTTATACCTTGCTTGGAAGAAATGCAAGTTTGTCTACAGGCACTGAATTTTCCCTACAGGGAAGGTCCTTTCTACCCTCCTGGCAGTTAGACTGCAGGCTTCATGTGACTTCCTTATAAACAAGTTCAGTGATCTACCAGCCCCAAATCATTTTTATTGTTTTCCTAAACTCCAGTTCAGGCTTTGGGGTGGAGGTGGGAGTGGGAGATGCCAAAGAGAATAAGTGGATTCGAATCAGTCTTATTTGCCCAGCAAACATGATTGGGCTAGTGGGTTATTGTCTAGTTGCAAAGCTGTTCTCTAGACTGAATGGAGGTGCCTACTGGGTCCCTACAATTCCTCCTTGCTTAAAACCTCAGCTACAGCCTCTGTTCTGAGCCTGGAGCCAGTGGGCTGGAAGAAAGTATATGATGATAAACAGGTGCCTCTCCCCATGAACGCTGGCTCCAAGCACTCAGGGAGGGGCGGGGAGTTCAGGCGCCTGCTTATGCTAACAGGCTGTCAGCTTCTCTGTACACCAGGAAAGCAGAAATACGAAGCTATTCTGGTCTTGTCTAGGGAGCCATTATGTCTTGAATTTTCAATGTCATTACCTCCAAAGGGCAACATTGCTCCGTTTTTCTCCCATTTGCATTCACCGGAAAAAGACAAATGGGTGCATATTTGCAGAGACGAGGGGCTTGGGGGAGGAGTGGTCATGTGCTCTGATGTGGATCACCAACAGCTTCTGAAAGAGGCGTGTTCATAATCAGAGATCGGCACCTCGAGGTGACATTTCACACTTACAGGAGAAGTTTAAGTTAATCAGGCAGCAATTGGTTCTCTAGACTAATTGGATTGGGGTGGATTTTTCACTTAGAAACAAATCTCATCCGTGTCTTGGCATGCCTTGAATCATGCTCTTTCCTTACATATGCTATGGTTTTCCCAGGATGACAGAGTGAAATTTTATTTCAGACTTCCCTCACTCTGACTGCCTTTGCTTTCTCCCTTTCCCCAAAATCAAGATCCTGGTATAAAGGTATCTAAGTAAGGAAACGGACTGTGCAGGACCCATTCTACAAAGAGAGATGCTGGTGTTTATGCTTCTGATGTGCGGGCACGTGTTAGGTGTGTGTTACTGGGCTGCAAGTGGCAGGTCAAGGTCTTTTAGAGGAGAAGCACTTGTGCTGAATTTCTGCTTTCTCATGGTGAAAGCCTGTGCTCCCCAGCTGTTCCAACCCACGTACATCAGTTAGGCTTGTATTGGATGTATGGAACAGAAAACCAGCTACCGTCGCTTTATGTAATAGGAGTTGAATTTGCTCACATAACAAGAAATCTGGGGTGAAGCCATTTGGATATTTGTTGATGGCTCTTACAGCTTCTCGTCCTGCCATCCTTACTCAAATACTTATTTTCTTCATGGTTACAAAATGGCTGCTTCACCTCCAGGCATCACATCCGTGTTTCTGACAAACAAGAAGAATGAGGAGGAGGAAGACAGGAAAGAACAAAGGGCTGAAGGCAAAAGAAACATACCACTGTATTTTTCTTGGAGCAATTCTGTTCCAATCTCCTTGGTTAGAACTGGTCATATGGGCACCTAGAGTTGCAAAGGAATCTGGGAAAGTGAATAGTTTAAACTGAGCACATTGCTGCTCAGTTAGAAAAACGTTCTGATAGAAAGGAAAAAGAAGAGAATTGAAGCTGGCTGGGGTCAGAGCAGTGTCTGCCATCCTATCCCTACAGCTCCATGTGTAGTCAGAGAACACCTGCTTTTCATCCCCCAGGTCAGTGTGAGGGTTGCCTGCTCTTCCTTTGGAGTCCTAGCCTGGGAGGTCCCCAGGACTCACCATTGAGGAGAAGGCCTTCATTTGGAAATGATCACAGCCCTGTGAGGCTCACTATCCATCTCTCCTTTGGCTGTGGCCACGAGCACCAACTACTTCCTCCCTTCATCTTGGCAAGAGAAAGCAAAGCTAATGAATTTCACAAGTGTGGTCTAGGCACAGGGTATCAGTGCTCAGCGAACCAATTCTGAAGACTCCCTGAAGACTTATGGCTAAGACCTTTGGTTAAGCCGGTAGGTTGCTGGCTGGAGATCAAAATGAATGTGGAGAAGTTGGTTGGAGCAAGACCAGGCAGGGTCCTTCAAGTCAACAACTACAATTCACTTAAATTCAACAAGTTATAAATGGGTCACTGCACACGATAGTGGGGTCTATAAGTGGAGTGAGAGGCCAAGTCTGACCTTAAGGAGTTCTCATTCTATTAGGGCAGCAGACACATGCAAGTAAACACAGCAAAGTTCAGGCTATGATAAGTGCAATTATAGACGTAGAGGCACAATGCTGTTGATTATAGCATGGATAAGACAGCTTTCATTTTTAATAAGGTAATATTTGAACTTAACTTTGCAGCGTAGGTAGAATTCTTGTAAGTAGAGAAAATAAGCAGAGGACGTAGAGGCAGAGGATGTTTCAAGCAGAGAGAACTATGTAAACAAAGCTTTGGGGGTAGGAAGCAGGCAGCATATTTGGATAACTGCATGGCTCTTTTGGTCTGGGACACAGCATTTACAAGGATTGGAGTGACGAGGGTGACGGGGGAAACAGGGCAGGGAGTGGGTCGGGAGATGAAGCAGGAGAGGCAGGTGGGTGTCAGGTTGTAAAGACTGAATGTCGTGTTAAGAATTTTGACTTTGGCCGGGCGCGGTGGCTCACGCCTGTAATCCCAGCACTTTGGGAGGCCGAGGCGGGCGGATCACGAGGTCAGGAGATTGAGACCACCCTGGCGAACACGGTAAAACCCTGTCTCTACTAAAAATACAAACAAATTAGCCGGGCGTGGTGGCAGGTGCCTGTAGTCCCAGCTGCTCGAGAGGCTGAGGCAGGAGAATGGCGTGAGCCCAGGAGGCAGAGGCTGCAGTGAGCCGAGATCACACCACTGCACTCCAACCTGGGCGACAGAGTGAGACTCCATCTCAAAAAAAAAAAAAAAAAAAAAAAAAAAGAATTTTGACTTTAACTTGTAGAAAATAGGGAGCCATTAAAGTTTTGAATCACATTTGTATTGTGGAAGATAACTCTACCTAGAGGTAGGGGGACTGTGGCAGAGTCACCAGTGGGAATCTGGTGCCAGAGACCTGACCTAGAACAGGAGTGGTGGGCAGGAAAGGAGGCACTGGGGGAGAGGTCTGAGCGTGGCATGTGTTTTGCAGGGTAACTGGATTGGGGGCAGTGCCTTTCATAAATACAAGGAAGACATGAGAGGAAACAGCTACAAGATGGATGTGAGAGGATGGATAGGGAGTGGATTGAGAGGATGGATAGGGAGTGGATTGGGAGGATGGATTGGGAGTGGATTGCGAGGATGGATTGGGAGTGGATTGCGAGGATGGATTGGGAGTGGATTGGGAGGATGGATAGGGAGTGGATTGGGAGGATGGATAGGGAGTGGATTGCGAGGATGGATTGGGAGTGGGCGGTGCTGACTCCCTGGGATTACTTGCTTGGGTCTCCTGGGGAGAGGACTGGGCTGGAGATTGTGGACTCATCAAGCCGAAGTGGGTGGTAAAATCCACTAAATGATTGTGGATTTAGATTGTCCAGAAACTGCATAAAATGACTGAGGACTCAACACAGCTGCTTGAGGGATAGACTGGAGGAGTTTGACAAAGAAAGGTTGGGGAGAGAGGAAGGGACCCAGAATCAAGGAGTGGTTTGGAAGTGAGCAGAGCTGTTTCAGCTAAGGAGCTAGTAAACAGTTCTGTCCTAGGGGTTGGGGGCCTGGCATTTGGCTGAGTGGGGAGGACACACATTCACACCTGTGCAGAGCCAAGTGGGTATGCATGGACACAAAGTAGCAGTCAGCGGGCAAGATCGGCTCCCTTCTGCAGCCCCACCCCAGAACGAAGTGGCGCCCCAATTGCCTTCTGTGTCTATCTAGAAGGGATACCTGCTAGGAGGGACGAGGTCTCTTCTAAGACTCCTGGTCTCTCCCCTTTAATTTCCCCTTTGGGCCCCCCGTGTCCTGTGTGACCAGGACACAGGAGGTCACTCTGTAACCTGTCTGTGGCTGTGTGACCGGGGCACTGACATGCGCAAGGGTTATTTTGCCCCAGTACAAGGGGACCAGGGCAAGTGCTCTCCAGATGGGATTTTAGCTGCCCAGTTGTGAGTTACTTAGCCCAGAGCAAGCTTCAAAGCATAGAGCAGTGCCTGATGCTCCCAGCAGTTATACTGTCCTCTCCAACTCCAGGTCTTCCCATGGTTCCAGTTCCGGGGGATGGAGAGTGTTTCAGGAATGGTTTCCATCCTTTCTTATCCTACTTTCTCCACGGCTGTGCAGCCCTGACCTGGCTCTCTCTTTGCTCCTTGGACTTGTAAAGAAGCAGGATTCTTTAGTGGGGATTAGTCTTATTTCTCGGCTTCATGTTAGTGCTGCCCCCACACAGCCCCCTGAACCCTGACTTGCAGGGTCCACCAGGAACATCCCAAACCAGCCTCTCACCAATTCTTGCTCAGAACAGTTTTCTTGATGCCCATCAGCGGCTTCCCAGGATATAAAAGCTGGAATCACCAGGAATTGTTGGGCCAGTCCCACCCTGGCTCCTTCCATACCATACCCCTCCTGCCTCAGGGCTTTTGCACATACCTTCTGTTCCAGAGGCAGAATCATCTTCCCACCCTGACATCCCAATTCTTGGCTCTTTACCTCATCTTCTTAACACCTCCTGACCTTTCTCAAGGGCTATATCTTCAGGGCTCTGAACTATGCTTTAATTACACGTTTATTCATGGGAACATTTGCTAACTCTCTATCTCACCCAGGGACCACACCTTTCCTCTCCACAGTATATCCCCAGATCTTGGCCCAGGTCTCAGTGAGGAGTAGCTCCTCCCGTCCATAAATGGTTGAAAGAATGGAGCAGCTGGTGACCTCTTTTTATGAATGCCCACATTTTTCACAGGGGATAGATGTGTTTCTTTTCCTGCTAGAAGGGAGATGTGACTCACCCTAGAACAAGCTTGTGTGCTGCTTTGTAGCTGTAACACCCCAAATTCTTCCAGCAGTACCCCTGGATGGAACGTGAAGAAGCACTATTTGAGAGTCAAGCCATGGCAGTTTCTCATGCACATTTAACTCCTGTTATCCCTCTGCAGCCTGGGCTGGTCAGCATTAGGTAGGGGGAGCTGGGAAGTCACTGGGCCAAACACTTCGGAACTCTCTGGCTGGAAATGGGACTGAACAAAAAGGTGGCTTGGCTTTGGAGTTCTGAACTATCCTTCCCCAAATAGGCTTGCAAAGCCTGGGCTTGACGTGTCATCACTAGTAGGTGCTTTAAAAAGCAACACAGAGAGGTGGCCAAAAGGCAGGATTCAAGGTCATTTGGAGGGATGAATGTACCTGCCTAAGGACATGGGCCTAGAAAGGGATGTGTGTGTGTTTTTTTTTGTTTTTTCGTTTTTTTCTTTTTTGAGATGGTGTCTTGCTCTGTCGCCCAGGCTGGAGTGCAGTGGCGCGATCTCGATCTAGTTTCACTGCCAGCTCCGCCTCCTGGGTTCACGCTATTCTCCCGCCTCAGCCTCCCAAGTAGCTGGGACTACAGGCGCCCGCTATCACGCCCGGCTGATTTTTTGTATTTTTAGTAGAGACGAGGTTTCACCGTGTTAGCCAGGATGGTCTCGATCTCCTGACCTCGTGATCCACCCACCTTGGCCTCCCAAAGTGCTGGGATTACAGGCATGAGCCACCGCGCCCGGCCGGGGTGTGGTTTTAAACCTGCCACCTAGAACACATGAAAAGGGAAAAGGACAGTTGTAATGCTGTCCTCAGTTTATAGAGGAAAAGACAGGAACGGAAGGGTTAGGCATGCAAATGGGCAAGATTTGAGTCTGGCTTTGGAGAAGGAGCTTTAGCATTCACAGGAACCCCACAGACTTCAGGACTGGGCCAGAGTGGCATCCATGCAGCCAAGTCCCATGATTAAGGGGTCAGAACTGTCCCCCCAGGAGTCTCCCTGAGGGGATGCTCTTTGGGTACTCTTTCTTATTAGCTATTTACGGTTCCTTTAGTGGTTCCAAAGCCTTCTTGAGTTCATGTATATTTCCTGCCTTGGGGTTTTGAGACCTGACTATTTATTAAAATAGTTCAATCATCCAGGGCAGAGCTGGAAGAGACTTCAGGATCATCTAGTCCATCTCCCTAATTTCACAAATGAGGAAACAGACCTAGAACTGGGGGCAGCAAAGGCAGGGCTGGGTTTCTTCCTAGCAGTACCCATCATCCCTGGCTTGAGGTTTGTAAGGAAGTTCTCCGTGGCCCTACCTAGGTTTGGACAATCACAGCCTTTCTCAGTAGCCACCCCTCCACCCCGCCCGGCCATACACACACCTTGACTGAGGCTGGACAGCCTCCATCTCAGCATGGCTCCTGGCTACTGACACTTGCGTTTCTTTGGTTTCCACCGGTACCTGGCCACTGTCCCTTCCTACAAGCTCTGCCCCAATAGTAAGAGCCAATTTCTTGAGCACTCGCTATGAGCTAAGCCTCCCATGAGGTCAGTCTTCTAATCACCACGTTCCCACGTGAGGAAATAGACTCAGGAGCTGAGTGCAGAGATGTGCTCCAAGCCGCGTCACAGGCAGGGTTGCCGAGCCAGGATTTACATCTTCACATTCAAAGTTCGTCATTGTGAATTTTGACTCTTGGGGACTGGGCTGCCGATGGGGCGGTACTGCTCCTGGCAGGGCCAGAGTTGGATGGGGCTTGAAAAGGGGGTTCATGGCAGCAGATCTATGGTTCAGGTGAGGGCCATCCCCCCAGCTCCCCACCTGACTCTAGCTGAAAATGACAACTACAACTGGAGCTGGCTCCTGCGCCCACGACACAGCCATTCATGCTTTTGGTGCACATTCCCCTTAATTACCAAAGTTCCCAATTAACGTGGGCTGCTGTGTCTGGTGCTGGGTTATTTTCTCCTATTTTTCCGTTCCTCGGAGTTTACTATTGCAGAGAGACACCAGGTCTGTCATTGTGTCTGTCTTGCTCCCTTCCCACCCTAACCAGAGGGAAACCGAAAAGCAACAGCTGATGGCAATCTGCTCCGGCGCTTGCACGCCCCCTCGGCGGCGGTCTCCTGTTGCTTCTCGGAGCTTGACTGCCCTTTGGAAAAATCTCTCCGCCCCTCGAGAGGAGAGGGGAGCAGAGGACGCGCGCAAGCACGGAGCGGGAGGACGGGCAGGGAGAGGAGGAGAGGGGGTTTGCGCGCGGCCGCTACCCAGAAGCCTGCGGACGGCAGCACGGAGTGGGCTGTCCCCGCGCCCCGCCCCGAGCGAGCCCCCCGCCCCCGCCCCCGCAGGACGCGCCTCCCAGCCCGCCCGACTCCTAGGAGGAGGGGAGGCGGGAAAGCAGCTCAAGCCTCACCCACCGCCCTGCCCCCAGCCCCGCCACTCCCAGGTTCCTCGGGACTCGGCGGGTCCTCCTGGGAGTCTCAGAGGGGACCGGCTGTGCAGGTAGGCGGCTGGGGAGGTGGGTAAAGTTGGCTCCTTTTTTCGAGGAGGAGCGAGGCTCTCTGGGGACCGATCTCTGGAGCGCCGGGAGCGCAGGGTTTCGTTTGTTCAGTGGGTGTGTGCGGACCTCCACGGTCAGCAGCGCCGCGGTCCCCGCCTCGGCAGCGGGAAACCGGGCTGGGGATGTAAACAAGGAGATCGGCGTCGGAAGAGAGAGCAGCCTCTAGGAGAGGCAGGCTGTGGCGCTGGGGGTGACGCTGGTGGCTGAGAATTGCTCTCGATACTGCCTTGAGCTTGGGGTCAGGGTTTTCAGGAGAAGGGGAAAGGGCTGCGCCCACCGTTTTATCCATGAGGAGTTTTCCCTTTGTTACTTGGAAGCTGTGGACAGTTGGGGGAGCGTGGGGAATTACGGACGAGAGCGTGTGGCTGGGTGTGAGTGTGGACACATGAGCGACACAAAATGGAACTTGCTGGTTTGGTGCTTGGGGAAGGTGGGGCTGGGCGGTGGGCACTGGATGGGGGCGCAGGGAAAGGAGGATTCTAGAGCTCGAGGATTCATGAGAGTGCATCGTTTTTTTTCCCTCCTTCTTGTCTATGCATCCAATCCTGTTTCCTTTCCGGGGGGCCCTGGGGTCCCCCATTGCCCCCTTTCCCCAGCAGGGCTGGCCCTGGCAAAGCCTCCGCTATTGTGTCTCCCGGGCTTCCGTGGAGAGTTGGGTGTGCAGCCTGGGGCTCCCAGCGCTGGCTTCTGGCTCTTACAAGTGGTGGCTGGTAGAGGAGACACCCGAGGGTGGGAGCTGGGAGCAGCCTCGCTGGAAACATGGGCCTGCCTCGTCACCTGCTGCAAGCCTGCACGCTCACGGGACCGTGGCTACTGGAGGCTTCTCCCCACCAGTGTGCCCTCTGCCTCCACTTCCTTTGTCTCCGTGGCTTCGTGCTCTCTGGCTGGGCTAGGATTTCCAGCTTTGAATATGGATCAGTGGGCATCTTAGGCCCTCTCTGAAAGGAGCCCCCACTGGGGATCCAGCCACCCTCATATTACGGATGTGTATGTCTATGTCCGCAACTTAGCCTTTTGCACGTGACTTGCCTGGTGGTTGCTATGGAAACTCCTCCATTTCTCAGCCTCCCTCTTTCTCCTGCCCATTCCTCACCTCCATATCTCCTCCCCTCCCCCCCAATATGGTTGCCTAGATACTGGTTATCCCTGGCTAGGAGACCTAGATATCTGGCTCCTACACCCAATTGCAGTGGCCCCTTACTCACACCACCCACTTCACACACACTGCACATCACCAGCACCACAAACACATACAGACATATACCACACTACGCAATCAACACACCCTCACACTCACACCACACATACACATACATCATACCTATACACACATACACACCAAACACACTGCATATATACCGCACCACCACACACCACCTCCAATGCTACACTGACACCCTACCCTCGCACTGTGCATGCGCGCACACACACACACACACACACGCACACTACGTCTACATAAGTCTCAGGCTGGGCTGCGGCAGGGGAGCGAGAGGGGAGTTTCCTTCCTTATCCAGCCACCTCCCTAGGTGTGTAGAGGGGAAGATGTGGAGGCTCAGGAAGCCCAGAAGGAAAACCCTAACATCTCCCTAGGAACCCTGCAGAAGAAGGTGGAGGAAAAGGCACTGCCAGATTCCCTCAAAAGAGGAGCCCCTTCCCTAAACCTGGAAGGGAAGGTTGGATAAAGATTGGGCACAGCCCTTTTCCCTCCTCCTCAAAGCCCTAGTGTGGAGCTCCAGGTGTTAACGAGAGCCAGGCTGGGCACCAACCAGAATTTCAATCTCTTCACTGCCGCTGCTCTCTTCCCTGACCCAGAGAAAGCCTGAGGCTCTGGGAGCCATCCTCACCAGCAGAGGATCAGGCCAGCGCTGGGACCATCAGAGGCTCTGAGCCCCCACAAAGGAGAGAAGGAAAAGTGGTTACTGTTCCAGGAAAGCTGAGGAGGCCAGACCAGGGAGGTAGGAAGGGGAGGGAAACCAGAAAGAGGCAAGGAGAGGGGCCACAGGAGTCAATAAAGTGAAAGTTAGGGCTACCCACCGTTGCCTGGGGTTCAGGCCACCCTCTCTTCCTGGCACGTTTTCCTGCTTCCTGCTTGGCTCCTCCAACCAAATCTGTGCATCTAGGAGAGGAAGCGGATGTGCAAAGGGCTCTAGGCTTGCCAGGGTTCTCCCAAGATGTGTGGCTTCTACAGTTGTTGGAAGGTAGGCTCCTGGGGGAAGAATTTGCTTCCTGGCTTCCATTGGATCTTCAGACTGACCTGACGACCCATTTCATTCAATCATTCAAGGAACTGTTTTAAGTGTCTACTGTGTATTAATTGCTGGGGACATGAAGGTGAGGAGGGAGACACAGTCCCTGACATTGGAATCCTAGGTTTCTCAGAGCTGGAAGAGGCCTTGAGGGAGCATCCAGTTGGAACACAGTGGGGGAAACTGAGGCTCAGCGGTCACATGGCCAGTAGCAGCTGAGGCCTTCTAACTCCTCAGCCAGGATTTTGGTCTTCACACTGCCTGTCCTGCATCCCTTGCTTTCTTTTCTCAGTCACCATCAGAGATGGTGGGTCGATGGAACTCTTTGGAGGGAGAGCCTTTGGTCAGCTGGTGACTGGGACGCCCTTCCAAAGTGAGGGTCCCCTAGTGGGCGGGGACAACTGGGGAGCCTGCTTCACTACGTTTTCTTGGAAGGCGAAGCTGGAAGGTGTGGCAAGGAGAGCAGGGAGAAGGGGCAGCTCCTAGACCCTGGAAATTCCCTGACAGCCTTGGGGGAGTCAGCCCACCAAGATCTCCCCTAAATAAGAGCACCTCCTCTTTTCCTGCCAACCTTGTTGGACTTAGTCAGCTGCCATCTGGATGGCAGACTATGCCAGGCAGCCCCCCAAGACTCACCTTCGAACAAATCACCTTCTGAGCACCCTGGAGGAAGCAAACCAGTCATGAAAGGCACAGCTTGAAGGAGGCAGGGAGCCTGAAGTGGAAAGGCCGGGTTCCAGCCCCAGCTCTGCCCCTGAGCTTCCACGCTACTCACAGGCAAATGCATTCATTGCACAAATACCCCTTTGGATGCAAACTGGGCTTTGGTGAAATCTAGAAATGGCTTAGACTGCTCTTCAGCAACTGAAAGCCTTTCGGATTTTAGACCTTTGTTTCTGCATCTGTCAATAGTGGGGTTTAGATTCATGATTTCCAAGGCATGTCTTCCTCTAAATTTGTGTGGATTATACAGTCTTGAAAGAGATCTGTTTTCTCTCCAGGTACCAAATAGTACTCATTTCACAATACAAGCTGCAGCTGAGCTGAGCAGGAAGGGGCTGGGCTCAGGTTACCCTGGAGAAAACCCCCTTTTCACCCAGTGTGGCGGAAGGTGACCAAGAAGCTGAAACCAAATTTTTTTCTTTAGGGCCAAGGGAGCTGGCTCCTCCTGGACGCTGTGGTCTACCTGGCCTTTTCTACCAGGCTGCACACTGGGTGGGGTCTTTAAATAGTTATTCTCTGGAGAGGACAGGGCTGTCATTTTGGTGGTCCAAGAAATCTTCTCCAGGGAGAACCCCTGGCCAGCTGGAGAGTTGCAATGAGAGGGGCCGGTCGGGAACACAGTGCTCTGACACTGTCCCTGATGAGAGGCAGGACATCTCTGGCCGAAACAAAAGCATGGAACCAATTTGGCAGCATCATCTCTGCTCCAGAATCGGGGGAGGGAGAGGCCCTGACCTGGGAAGGGATGAAGCCAGTTTGGAGGCTGCACAGGAACATGTTTGTTACAAAGATGTGGGAGGGAGCACACAGCCTGGGAAGGGGCTGGGGCCCCACGTACCAGGCTGGGGCCATGGGAATAGGGCTGCTCCAGCTCAGAATATGTGATGTGGGCAGAGAGGGCCAAGGATGAAGGGATGTAGTTAGAATGACAGTGACCCCCCACGCAGCTGGAGGACAAAGCCAGGCCCGTACTGAGAGACCAGAGGCTAAGGTTTCAAACTGTCCCATTCACCCTTTTAATAAAGGTTCCCCTCGTAGGTCAGGCAGGCCCTGTGGGCTTCTGAGGTTTCTCCTTCGCTGGAGCCCTCCTGCTCAGGTGGATCAACTGGCTTATCCTGTTCCATCTTCTCTCCCACTGCCCACCTCACGTCCACCTCCTACCAGGAGGCTCTGCGACCTTCTTCCTCCATAAGAAGAGCCCCTCTATGCAATCACGGGTGCACTTATGCTCACACACACTTTCCCTTCCTCACACATACATAATCTCCCACACCTGACAGGGAGGCAGGGGCTCGCACATTCCCACACGCCCTCTCTCCTCCCCAAAGAGCTGCAGTCTCTCAGACCATGGTGATGGCCTCTGAACGTCCACCCTCTCAGCCCACTCCATTTTACCCGCTGATGTGACAGCTCAGGTCCAGGTTTGCCACTCCTCTGCTCAAAAACCTCCCCAGGCTCGACTGTGCCTATTAATAAGCACAGGTACGTGGTGCAGGCACTCCAGGCTCAGCGTGACCTGGCTGCAGCCACCTCTGCAGCCACCTTCTCCAGATGGTCATCCGAAGCCTGGTACTGTCTCCCCCTGTGCCTGAGCTCAGGCCCTTGCTGGAATGTGCCGAGTAGAGGGTGGCAGTCTTTGCAGACACACAAACTTGGATTCTAACCTGGATTCTGATGCTGCCTAGATTTCTTCACTTTCCTAAGCCTCAGTTTCCTTACCTGTGAAATGAGTGTGAGGACAGTAGGAGGTGGGTTGTGCACAGGGCTCAGCATGCTGCCTAGCACAGAGTAAACACTCAGGCGATATCAGCTGCTGTGGTAATGGTAGTCATGACACATTGCTAGGATTATTCGAATGGCATTATTATTGTGATATCATCCTTCGCGGCTCCTCCCAAGTGTTGATTCTTTCGGGTAATTCTTCCATATTCCCAATAAACAGGCATTAAAATTCCCAATAAACATACTCCTCCTATATCGTGAATGTCCTGTTAGTTCTTCCTTGAGAGCACACACCTGCATTTTAGCTACGGATGGACATGCCCTGCCCCCCGCCCCCCGCACTCCACTGCACCTCCTCTCAGTGGCAGATCTGTTCTCCCCACAGTGCCTGGCACAGGGTCAGACACATGGAGAAAGCCCAGTGAGCAGCGTGTGTGCTGTGACACGCGTGAGGAAGAGTCCTCACCACCAGGAGGTGTGGACACCCGGTTGCCCTTCCCGGCTGTCTCCCAAGCCCTGGTGCACACCATGCGTTCCCAAGATGCACATCCCTTTATTACCATGTGTCATCTCAGCCTCCCAGTTGCTTTGCTAGAGTCTAGAAACTAAGAATTTGACCCCATCTGAGGTCTGAGAGATGCTTAAAAGCTGAAGTCAAAGGAGAGAGGCTGATTCATCACAGCATTTTGATAGTTGGGATTTGACAGAGGCCCAGAGATTAGAAATGAGGCAATGGAGGATGGAGAATACCGAGAAAGTTTTAAATGCCTGAAAAATTCCCTACAGATCCTTTGGTTGTTCTGAGCTTAGGATGGATTTGACATAGAGGGATAATGATGCTGAAGCGTCCATTCATTCACACATCAACATTTATTGAGCGGCTGCTGTGCTCAGTGCTGGGGATCCAGAGATGGCCAGGGTGTGCCTGTGCTCCCAGGGCACTGTGGTGATGGAGACATACACTGGTGACAGCCCTACGTGGGAAGGGATGTGGGCCTTGGCTCTCTGGGGATGAGGATGCACTGGGGGGAGGGAGGGGAAAATGTGTTTCCTGAAACAGAGACAGAGTCAGGTCAACAGCCCCCTCCTCCAAAGACAGAGTCAGGTCAACAGCCCCCTCCTCCAAAGACAGAGTCAGGTCAACAGCCCCCTCCTCCAAAGACAGAGTCAGGTCCACAGCCCCCTCCTCCAAAGACAGTCAGGTCCACAGCCCCCTCCTCTGAAAGTAGGGCACGTTTCTGGGTATCCAGGCCCGTGGGTCAGGGTTCATCTTCTTGCCACTTCTACCCCTAAAAGGGAGACAATATGAAATTGTACAAAGTGCCCTGTAGGCTGAAACACACAGGCCAGAGCTGTTCTAAAGAGGTGGGCAGAGAGAGCAAAGGGGGCTGCCTGGTGCTGTGGCCTGGCTGTGGGCAGGGTGGCGTGGGCCTGGCTTCTGGGTTCCTGGCCCTGGCAGCTGCTCTGGGTTTCTGTGTCTGCTGCTGGGACTGCTGTCTGTCCTGTCTTGAATGGGCCTTTGTCAGCAGGTGTGTGGGGGAGGTGATCCCATCCTGGCCTGACTCCATCACGCCCTGCTGGGGCCCCAGCCTGTGGGTTCTGTGCAATACCACTCGCCATTCAGACTCTCTGGAGCCAGACCGAGATTTCCTGGGGAGCCAGAGAGGCCTCAGCCGCTGTGCTGGCAGGCAGGAGGCCTGAATCCCACTCTGACTCCCTCTGGACAAGGCGCGACATTGGCCCGTGCCTGAGTTGGCCTCGCAGTACTGTTCTGTGTGCCTGCTTCTGAGGGCTGTTGTGAGAAGTCCATGGGTGATGGCTGGGATGCCACAGTGTCACGGTTGTCAGTGACGGTGAGGTGACAGCAAGACCTGGGAAGGGAGCTGGGGCCCCAGGGACCAGGCTGGGGCCATGAGAATGGGACTGCCCCAGTTCAGAATATCTGGTGTGGGCAGAGAGGGCCAAGGATGAGGGGATGTGGTTGGAATGACAGTGACCCGCATGCAGTTGGAGGACAAAGCCAGGCCCGCACTGAAAGACCAGAGGCTAAGGTCTCTGTCTCCACCATGCCTCTGCTCGTGGTCCAGCTTGGGATCTTTCCAGGGAGACTTCCAGAAAACAGGCCTGGGTTTGTGATTTGTGAATTCTGTTTCTGTTTCTAAGGAAGAGGTCTTATTTCTTTTCACAGTCAGTTATTTTCTCTCTCTCTCTCTCTCTCTCTCTCTCTCTCTCTCTCTCCCCCCTCCTCTTCCTCTGTCCAAGTTTCTCTTCCCTAGAAGGAACTTCATGTTTTCGTGTTAACGATAAAGGTGCCTCCAGGTTAAACTAAGTCCCCTGCGATATGACAAAGAGAGTTTTGCCTCCACCCTGTGCAGCTGGGCTGGGTTGGGTCTGGGCCAGTTGAGTCCAGGGGACCTGACAAGTCGGCCTAGGTGCCCTAGTGGTGGGAGTGTCCCTCTTCCAAGAAAGAGGGATGGAGGGGCAGCATTCCAGCCATTGGGCTACTGAAGGCGCCTGACAGGAGAGAGAAAGGCCACCCTGGGAGGTGTCAGCCACAGTGATGCGCCGGGCGGAGGTGCGCTGTCCTGCTCCTAGACTGTCCAGCTGCCTTCCTGGCAGCTTGGGGAATTCAGCAGTGTCTGCAGCCTCCTTGAGCCCTGGACTGCTGGAATTTCACCACCCTCTGCTCTGTCCTTTCCTTTGCCAGGCTCTGAGTCCAGTCTCCTCATGGCTCCTCTCTGGAACCTTGCTGACTGGGCGGGGACAGCAATCATTTCAAGTTAGGTGATTTAACAATAATTGATGCTTAATTGTTTATTTGATGGGCATTTAAAATGCAAATTGAGGGAACTGGGTGCATTTTCCACTGATGGATCTGTGGCCTCTGGTCGACCCAAAGCACTTGTTTTAAAAGACAGCTTAAAAAGCCCTTGATGGTTGTTTGTTTGCTCCGTGGCTCTGAACCAGAGAAGCCAAACTCCTGTTACAGATTCATCAAACGCCGAGAAAGCGAGCAGGCGCCCTGTGCTGGGATGAGGTTGAGGATTGCTTTTGTTTTTAACTGAAGTTTTGAATTTTTATTATTTTTCTAAGAATAGACTATCTTTTTAGAACAGTTAGATTTACAGAAAACTCGGGCAGATCGTATGAGTTCCAATTTTCTCCCCTGGCATGCAGTTTCTGCTATTATTACGATCTTACATTAGGGTGGTACATTTGTTACAATTAATGAACCAATATTGGTACAATAATATTGACTAACATTGACACTTTATTAAAATGTCGTTCGTTTGTGCCTTATGTCCTTTTTCTGTTCTAGGATCCCATCCAGGATACCACACTCCATTGAGTCGTGCCTCTTTAGGTGCCTCTGGGTCGTGACCGTTTCTCAGGCTTCCCTTGTTTTTGATGACTTTGACAGTTCTGAGGGTCACCCGTCAGGTGTATTGTAGGATGCGGCCCTGTTGGGATTTGTCCGATGTTCTCCTCGTGATTAGACTGGAGTGATGGGTTTTAGGGAGGAAGATCACAGAGAGAAAGTGCCGTTTTCATCACATCACACCAAGATGATACAATCAGTATGATTCATTGCCGTTGACGTTGACGGGACTGGGTTTTCCATCCCTTTCATGCCCCCTATGCAGCACAGTTTCAAGGCCTGGTGATTGGAGCTGTGTTCTCTTCGCTCCATACCAATCCATCAGCCAGCACTTTCGGCTGCCCTCACCATCCTGGGTGAGGACAGATCATGGGGTAGCACAGAGACTTTTCTGATAGGAGAATCTTAACGAAGCGAGCATGAGACAGAATGTGCAATGTGCCAAATTAGTGCCAACAACAGGCAACAGGCGCTCTTGGAGTCTGGAGAAAGGGGTCTACGTGGAGTGGCAGCTGGACAAAGATAGCATTTATTAACCTTGGCTGCACATCAGAATGAGTGGGGGAGAGTCTCAAAATTACCGATGCCTTGGCTACACGGCCCAGCTTTAGAGCTGAGTGTGGTTGAGTTGATTTCCAGGCATCTTTTTTCTTTTCTTTTTTTCTTTCTTTTTTTTTTTTTTTTTTGAAGCTCTTCATGTGGATCCTAAGGTACAACCAGGGTTGAGAACTGGAATAAACAAGGAAGGGAAGGGTATTTAAGTAGAAGGAACAGAATACACACAAAGGCACGCAGTTAGAGACACATGTGGCAGAAGATGGAAAGTAGACCATCTTAGCTGAAAATAATGAGAAGATACTGGAGGGATAGAAGAGAGGTACACTTAGAGGTTTTCATATGCCAAAAAGAAGTTTGGATTCTAAAGAACTAAATAGGACATAGAGGCACCACTGAATGCCTTCGAGTTTGGGAGGGAGGTATTCAGAATACACTTTAGAAAGGTTAGTCCTGCAGTAATCAGTGTCCAGGACAGAGGGGAAGGAGGAGGTTAAAGATGGGTCCAGCTACTACACTATTAGGTAAGTTACTCGGAGGAGTGACGGAAAGGAAGTTCCGATTAGAGAGATATTGCAAGTGCAAGCATGGCTAGGACTTTGCCACAGATGCAGTGTGGAGATGGGGAAGGAGAGAGGAACCCCTGGAAACTTGGTGAGTCTATAAGCTCTGTCAGGCAGGGAGGCAGGGACGGTGTCTGTGTTGCTCACTGTAGTGTTCTCAGTGTTGAGTGAAGTGCCCGGAAAACATTAGGCCATCAATAAATATTTGTTAACTTGGTTGCTGGAAGGATAAGGGTGCCATTGTTTCCAAAATTACACCTTGTTCCAAAAGTACTCTCTTTCTCCCCCAGTTTCTCCACCTAAATGCAGGCAGATTTCTCTGCTGTGGAAAGCAATCTGATTAAATAACTCAGGCCAAGATATAAATGACTGTTAGGATTGGGAGTATTTCTCTTGTAGTGATGTCGTGACATTTAAACGTCTCTCCTAAGGAAGAATTGTTGTGGAGGCAGATACATTTTTGAGTAGGGGTGGCCTTTATTTCAATTCTACACCCTCATCTAATTCTGAGCTATACCAGAAAAGAACGTGATCTGCAGCTTTGCAGCCCACTGGTGAAAGGCTGCTGGCTAGTAGTTCTGTTGGCATCCACCGTGAGCTGAGCTCCAGTGGACAGGATAGCCTACAACTGGTCTGGGACTCCATCCAGTGCTCAGCATAAATGCACTGGTATTGTGCTAGGCAAAGTGCAGCAGGGAACCCAGCAGCTGTGAGATGGACAGAGGCTGAGAGGGACACAGGAGTGTGCTGATGCCAAAGCTCAGCTGGGAGTGATGGGGCATCACTGGGAACAGCTGGGATCCAACAATGGGTAGCAGACTTGCCAAGACCTCTCCTCTTAACAGGCCCCAGGGTCCCAGCCTTACCCCAACCTCAGTCATAGTCAGCAGAACAGAGTTGGGCAAGAAAATGTGAAAGGGGGAAAAAGGGGATAATGCATGCCAAAGTTTGAAAAGCTGTATTTTGGGTTATTCTCCCCTGGCCTGGGTAAGAACACCCTCATCAAGTAAGCCCAGCCTGATCAGGAGTTAGGCTCAACTTTTTTTTTCCCATCACCTATACCCATTTTTGCCCCTAGTTTTTTTTTAGTATGATAAAATACACGTAACATAAAATGTACTGTCATTTTTAAGTGTACATTTCAGCGGCGAGGCAAGTATATCTATATTGTTGTGAAACCATCACCACCATCCATCTCCAGAACTCCCCTCCTCTTGTGAAACTGAAACTCCATACCCATTAAACACTCACTCCCCACTTCCCCCTTCCCGGAGCCCCTGGCAACCACCATTCTCCTTTTTGTCTCTGATTTTGATTACTCTAGTGCCTCAAAAAAGTGGTATCATATGGTACTTGTCCTGTGACTGGCTTATTTCACTTAGCATCTCGTCCTAAAGGTTCATCCATGTTGTAGCTGGAACCAATAAGGATGTGGAAAGATGCTCAGCCTCACACAGGCACTCTTTTTTTTGTTTTTTGTTTTTTTTTGAGATGGAGTCTTGTTCTGTCGCCCAGGCTGGAGTGCAATGGCATGATCTCACTGCAACCTCCACCACCCGGGTTCAAGCGGTTCTCCTGCCTCAGCCTCCCGGGTAGCTGGAACTACAGGCACACACCACCACGCCCAGCTAATTTTTAGTATTTTAGTAGAGATGGAGTTTCACCATGTTGGCCAGACTGGTCTCGAACTCCTGACTTCAGGCGATCCACCTGCTTCGGCCTCCCAAAGTGCTGGGATTACAGGCGTGACCCACCGTGCCTGGCCAGGATGCTCAACCTCACCACGGGCACTCTTACGTTCCTCCTCAGCCTCTGTCCATTTCACAGCTGCTGGGCACAAGATTCATCCATGTGTCAGAATTTCCTTCCTTTTTAAGGTTGAAGAATATTCCTCTATGTGTATATACCGTGTTTTGCTTATCCATGAATCCACCGATGAACACCTGGGTTGCTTCTGTGTTTTAGCTATTGTGAATAATGCTGTTGTGAACATGGGTTTACAAATATCTCTTCAAGGCTCTATTTCCAATTCTTTTGGGTATACATCCAGAGGTGGAATTGCTGGATCATATGGGAATTCTATTTTTAATGTTTTAAGGAACCACTCTACTGTTTTCCACGGTAGCTGTGCCATCTTACATTCCTAGCAACAGTGCACAACGGTTCCAATTTCTCCACATCCTTACCAACACTTGTTATTTTCTTTCTTTTTTTTATAGTAGCTATCCTAACGGATGTGAGGTGGTATCTCATTGTAGTTTTGATTTGCATTTTCCTAATTATTATTGAGGTTAAGCATCGTTTCATGTGCTTATTGGCCATTTGTGTATCTTCTCTGGAAAAGTGTTAGTTCAAGTTATTTGCTCATTTTTGAATTGGATTGTTTGCTTTCTTTGTTGTTGCGTTTTAGGAAGTCTCTATTAATTCCTTGTCAGATGTATGATTTGAAAATATTTCCTTCCACTCTGTGGTATTTTTACTCTGTTGATTGTGTCTTCTGATGCACAACATTTTTATGTTTTTATAAAGTCCAATTTTTTGGCCAGGCGTGGTGGCTCTTGCCTGTAATCCCAGCACTTTGGGAGGCCGAGGCTGGTGGATCACGAGGTCAGGAGTTCAAGACCAGCCTGACCCACATAGAGAAAACCCTGTCTCTACTAAAAATACAAAAATTAGCTGGGTGTGGTGGCGGAAGCCTGTAATCCCAGCTACTTGGGAAGCTGAGGCAGGAGAATTGCTTGAACCCCGGAGGTGAAGGTTGCGGTGAGCTGAGATTGAGCCATTGTACTCCAGTATGGGCAACAAGGTGAGACTCCATCTCAAAAAAAAAAAAAAAAAAAAAAGTCCAATTTGTATATTTTTTTTGTTTTGTTGGCTGTGCCTTTGTTGTCATATTCAAGAAACCATTGACAGATCCAATATCATAAAGCTTTTGTTGTGTTTTTTTTTGAAGAGTTTTAAGTTTTAGGTTTTACGTGTAGGTCATGGATCCAGTTAGGTTAAATTTTGTGTATGGTGTTGAGTAAGGGTCTACCTTTATTCTTTTGCATTTGGTTTTCCTGGCACTTACTTGCTGAAAAGACTGTCTTTTCCCCATTGAATGGCCTTGGCACCCAAGTCAAAAATCTTTTGACCACATATGTGAGGGTTATTTCTGGACTTTATCCTACTCTATTGGTGTATACATGTCTGTTCTTATGTCACACACTGTTTTGATACTGTAGCCTTGTAGTAAAATTTGAAATCAGGAAGCTTGAGTCCTTCAGCTTTGTTCTTTTTCAGGATTTTTTTGGCTATCCAGGGTCCCTTGAGATTCCATATGAATTTTAGCATAGATTTTTCTATTTCTACAAAAAAAAGTCGTTGGGATTTTGATAGGGATTGCATTAAATCTATAGATCATTTTGGGTAGTATTAATTTCTTTAAAATGTTAGGTCTTTAAATCTACAAACATGGACTATTTTTTCTGTTTATTTACATCTTCTTTAATTTATTTGAGAAATGTTTCTATTGCATGAGTTTCTCACGTTCTTGGTTAATTTCTAAATATGTTATTCCTTTTGATATTATGATATGGAATTGTTTTTTAGTTTCCTCTTCAGATTTTTTACTGTTAATGTATCGAAATGCAATTGTTTTGTGTGTGTTGACCTTGTGTCCTGCTACATTGCAGAGTTTATCAGTTCTTACAGTTTTTATATGTGATCTTTAGGGTTTTCTATGTATAAGATGATACCATCTGTGAACAGAGATCATTTTACTTCTTCCTTTCCAATTTGGATGCCTTTTACTTATTTGTTTATTTTGCATAGTTGCTTTGGCTAGGACTTTCAATACTGTGTTAAATAGAAATGGTGAAAGTGGGCATCCTTGCCTTCTTCCTGATGTTAGAGGAAAAGCTTTAAGGCTTTCACCATTGAGTGTGATGTTTGCTGTGGTTTTGTTTGTTTGTTTGTTTTTTTGTTTTTTTGTTTTTTTAAACTTATGACTTGTATTATGTTGAGGTAGTTTCCTTCTATTCCTAATTTGTTGAATGTTTTCCTCATGGGAGGATGCTGATGTCAAATGCTTTTTCTGCATCAATTGAGATGATTTTGTGGTTTTTTTCTTCCCTCTGTTTTGCTAATGTGGTATATTATATTGATTGATTTTCATATATTGAACCATCTTTGCATTCCAGGAATAAATTGGGGCCTCTGATTTTATTTCCCTTAGTCCCTGCCCATTTCCACATGTGCCAGGGAGGCAGCAAGGAAGAGTGGAAGGTGTGTAGCACCAGCAGAATTAGTGACAGTTCCAGGTATGCTTTTGTTAGCTGTTGGGCCTTGGGCAATAGCATAAGCCTGAGCCTCTCTTTTTCTAATCTGTAAAATGGCAGTAATAACCAACATCCCATGGAGTTGTGATGTTTCTTTGAGCTAATGCTTGTAATGTTGTCTGGTGAATAAGGTGTTTTATAAATGATTGGTGATATTAACATTATCACACCATCGCCATCATCATCATCCTCCTCATCATCATCATCCCCTTTGACCAATGTGGGCAGGGAACAGGAATATGCAACATGTAAGACACAGTAGCTCCCCTTTCTGTTTGACAGTCACAGATACACTGAAGGGCCCAGGGCTGAGGAACAAGAGTCCCTATCTTGATACATCTTGCCGTGACCTCCTCAACCCAAGCGGAGTAACAGGGCCATCTTAGGAATAGCACTTTGGTTTTGCAGGAGTCCATTTGGCCCTGCCTGTGTGTGTCAGTGCCCAGCCCTTCTAGAGAGATACCCTGAAGGGGCCCTTTGTGGGAGGCAGTGGCTTCTCCTTGAATGACCTTGGTGAAGGAAGAAGATTGGGCATGGTAACCAGAGGAGGTGGCTGAAGACCTTGTGGGCTGGGCCTTGGTCTGGGATAGCCGCAGGCTCCTGGTCTCTGTCCAGCAGAGACAGTGTGTCTTCTGGGCAGCAGCCCTGTAGCCAGGGAAGGGCGTGAGATGTTTTCTCCCAGGAACAGCAGCTGTCTGTTGACTTTGCCTTCTCAGACCCTGCCCTGGTGCATTTTCCTGTCTCTGCTTTTTGGCAGATCTGTGTGAGTGGGGCACACAGGGCATGGTGGAGGCACCCAGGGCAGCCAAGGCCTCAGAGGGAGGAGGACGACATGAGGCCTTGCTTGATGCTTCCTCCAAAACCAATTCTCTTCTCTCAGCAGCCTCCACCTCTCCTGGCTTCACCACCTGTGTCCCTCCTTCCCATTTTCCAGCTCAGTTTCTGTGGGGACTTGGCCCCTGGGCCAGCCTCTCCCATCTTGAAGGCTCTTTCTCTTTCCTTTGCCTGTCTCTCCCACTTCTTCCGGGCATCGCCTTTTCAGTTTCTCCTCCGCCGGACTTTCTCACCTCTCCTGCTGCCTCATGTCCTCTGTCCGTCTTGCTTCTGTGTCTCTCATGGGGGCACCCTCAGTTTGGACCTGGGAAGATGTGTCCCTTGCTTCAGCTGTCCCAGCCAGATGTGTCCTCCCTGGGCCACCTGTCTACAGCTCTGGATGACATAGGCTGTTTGTCTTGAGGCAGGAAAAGGCAGTGGCCGGGAGCTGGTGTCAGGTGTGGGCTGAGGCCCCTCCACACCCTGTGACCACATGAGGACCCTGGAGCCTTCCAGTGGTTGGAGGACAATGTTAGGAGGAAGGAAGGGAAGGGGGAGGAAGTTACTGCGGCCCTCTCCCTAGCCCCCATCTCTGTTTCTCTTTCCATTTTCCTGGAAAAGGTAGAAATGAAGGAGGAAGCCAAGGACAGAGTTGGGGAGTGATACAGTAATGATACTAACAGGTGATGCTTCTCCAGCAGTTACTATTCCCCAGGCACTGTACCCAGCTCCGTCCACAGGCCATCTCTTTTCATTGCAAATGACAGCAACAGAACTCCTTCTAGTTTAGGTGAAACAGGGGTATATACAGTTTACAGAGCCAGACTCAGGAAGGGTGGGACCTCTGGTTTGGGAACACTGGAGCCTGGGGCACAGCTAGGAAGCTTTCCGGGCCCCTCCTCCCTGCCTCTCTCCCCTGCCAGCTCTGTACCTGTCAGCTGCTGGCCGACTTCTCCCCCGACAGACTCCTCCTCCTCCCATCCAGCAGGATGCTGAGGTCTTTTCTGCTGTGTCTTTTAGCTACAGGGGAGAAGCTGAGATTGGCAGGCTCCTGTAGACCAGCAGGGTTGGAGTAGGGGCGGAGCAGGCTCTCTTCCAAAAGGGGATGCCATTCACAGAAGAGGGGACTGATGTGGGCACAAAGACCACCTCATCAGACGCTCACTGCTCCCGAGATGCATGCTTTTACCCCCGTCTTGCAGTTACAGAAGCCAAGACTCTGAAAAGCCAAGTAATGTTCCCGAGACCACAGAGCCACGAGTGGCAGAGAGGAGGGAGAGCTGAGTGCTCAGAGCAAGGACCCTGGAGCCAGGTTGCTTGGGATTTAATCTAGGCTCTACTACTTTCTAGCTCTGGAATTTTGGGCAGGTTACTTAACCTTTCTGGCCTCAGTCTGCCCATCTGTGTAAAGGGAATGATCATAATAATAGCTACTTCTTAGGACTAGGGTAGAATGAGTTATATACGTAAACCATTTAGAACAACACTTGGCATGGCATGAGCACCTTATGAATGTTACATATTGTTATCAGAGTGTTTTACAGTTTACAAAGAACCTTCACATGTATTATCTCACTTGACCCTGATCATAGCCTTGGAAAGTGGACAAGGGAATGGACTGACAGATACTGCACTGATTCTGTGCTGCCTACACCCAATGCGCTCACCCTCGGCCTAATCAGCTGCAGGGTTCTGCAACCTGTTTTAAAAAATCCCCCACCCGAATAAACAGCTCTCTGTCCAACAAGGGAGTATCAGTGCTTTCTCAGGGGTGAGCTGGCAGGATTGTACATTCTGCTGTCTCTCTAGCACATGAATATGTGTGAAGCTAGAGATGCTGGGAGCTTGGTTGGTAAATGTTCATCCAGAGGTGGGAGCCCCTGCGTTGTGACTCTCTGCAGAACTGGTTGGACTCTCTCGGGTAGTTGTGTCTTGCGGCCTCAGCCTGCAATGACTGGGATGGGAATGAGAAAACAGGGTGGCAGCTACCTAGGGAAGCTGGGCCCTTCAAAGAACCACAGTGCAGGTGGTCCCTCATGGCTCTTTGCCCCCAACTGGATGTGATCCCTTGCTGTGAGGTGGGACCCGAGGGCTGGAGTTTGGGGCTGGCTCTGGGATCGAAGGAAACCCATTCATAGCAGGAAAGCTCCCTGCCCTCCACCAACAGCCAGGCAGACAGAGCAGGGCTGAAGTCCAGAATCCTGCACTTACTCTCCAGGGCACCTCTCTTTCCCTGCCTCAGTTTCTTTCCCTGTAAAATGCGTTTGACGATAACAAAAGACCTTCGGCAGACGTGAAGCCCAACTCCTCACTCTCTCACACAGCAGAGCAAGCGGGTGATGAGAACAGGCCTTTCCCATGACCCCAGCTGTGCGGTGAGGGTGAGCTTGGTGCAGGTGGCTATTGCCATAGCGTAGATCTGAGTGTAGTGTATGACCAGACTAAGGATGAAAACAGGGAAGCCCCGGACTGAAAATGATCACAGACAGACTGGTCAGATGTACTGGGAGAGAGGTGGACTCTTTCTATTCCTAAGACCTTAGCAAGTCTCACTGGGAGGAAAACAGGGGGAGGGCAGTCTGATTGATTTGTGCTAAGCAAGAGCTTTTGGAGACAAGGGACTGGCTCCGTAGGCTGTTTAAGGCCTCCTTAGGTCTTGGATTTCATGAAAGGGCCACAGGTGCACATTACCAGTGTGCATATACCATCGGGTTATGTTTAAGGATGAAGTGAGAATAAATATTTAAATCACTAAGAATAGTGCCTGGCCTGTATAGTTTGTCGTGATTGTAATTATTACCTCTTGTATCCAGTACAGACCCCCAGACTGGGCCTCAAGTGTGGGTTTTCATCTCAGAATTTTTAGTTCCTCTTAGTTTCTTCTGTGGCATCCGTAGAAGGGCTCCTATGATGCAGGCGGACCTCTGTGTCCAGCCTTCTGGTTCAAGGCCGCTGCCTTGGGAGTGTGCAGTGTGAGTCAGAGGTGGGCTTTGTAAAGGCACAAGGAGCTCCAACCCTGGACCTCCCTCCTCAGGGGATTCACATTCACCACCCAGTGGCTCCACAGTGTCCTGCCAAACTGGGTGTGGCTGGACTTGGGGTTGGGACACACTGGCTTGGGGCGGGAGTCTTGCACAGTGCTAGGAGGCAGGAGCTGTATCTCGTAGCCCCATGAGCAAACGGACTTTTGAGCAGCCTCCCAGAAGGGGTTGAAATTGATGCAGAATTGGCCGGGTGTGGTGGCTCACATCTGCAATCCCAGCACTTTGGGAGGCTGAGGTGGGCGGATCACCGGAGGTCAGGAGTTGGAGACTACCCTGGCCAATATGGCGAAACTCCGTCTCTACTAAAAATACAAAAATTAGCTGGGTGTGGTGGCTCGCACCTGTAGTCCCAGCTACTCAGGAGGCAGGAGAATCGCGTGAGCCTGGGAGGAGGAGGTTGCAGTGAGCTGAGATCACACCACTGCACTCTAGCCTGGGACAGAGCGAGACCGTCAAAAAGAAAGAAAGAAAGAAAGAGAGAGAGAGAGGGAGGGAGGGAGGGAGGGAGGAAGGAAGGAAGGAAGGAAGGAAGGGAGAAAGGAAGGAACTGAAGCAGAATCGACCCTCCGTTTTACAAAAACAGAGGATGAACCTGGGCCTTGGCTCTGGGTCCCTGTGGCTTGGGAACTTTGACAGGAGAGTGTTTAGGGCACAGAGTTGGGGGTGTGAGGCTGAGTGTGGTCCTTACCCCTGTTTCCAAGCTGGTGGTCACATGGGACCCAAGGTGAGGGGAGAAAGCAGCCCTGACATGGAGAGGGAGTGAGGGGTGCCAGGCTCAGCCAGGAGGGACCCTGGGAAAGCCCCCTGGAGCTCTGCTGGACATACATCCCCCGAGTGGATGATGACTGTCCTTTTGTCCTTCATTTTCCTTTTAATCCTGCAAGAGAACTTCAGCCAGAGCATCTGAGATGGGAAGCAGAAAAAGGATGGGCAGTTAGGAGAGGAAAAGCACAGCTGTGTGTGAGTAGGGAGGTATTTTGGTTGGATGCCAAGGGTACCTGGATGCCCCAGCCTGGATGGGAAGTAGGGAGACGCTGGAGTGGGGCTGGGGTGGGGTGCCAGGGAAGATCAAGGAGAAGAATATCCAGCCTCTCTAGTACTGAGGCCTCTCTGGGATTCTTTATCATTTGTCTGAAAGCATTATGAGGCTTCAATTCCCATAAAAATAAAACACATTCCAAAGCCAAGCCCAGGGTTTGGGCATTCTCTGCTGGTTTGTACTGACCACTCCCCCAAGTCCCATTCATGAGCATGGAGAATAGAGAACTGACGGTAAGGCTGATAGAGTGCAGGCACGGCCCTTTCATGGAAACAGAGGGCTAAGGAGGCCTTAAAAAGCCTTCAGAGCCAGTCCTTTATCTCCATGAGGTCTTGCTTAGCACAAATAGATCAGACCACTCTCCCCGTTTTCCTCCTAGACAGTAAGACTTGCTAAGGTCTTAGGAATATAAAGATTCCTGGGCTGGTTGTGGTGGCTCATGCCTGTAATTCCAGCACTTTGGGAGGCTGAGGTGGGCGGATCATGAGGTCAAGAGATCGAGACCATCTTGGCCAACATGGTGAAACCCCGCCTCCACTAAAAATACAAAAATTAGCTGGGCGTGGTGTCACGTGCCTGTAATCCCAGCTACTCGGGAGGCTGAGACAGGAGAATAGCTTGAACCTGGGAGGTGGAGGTTGCAGTAAGCCAAGATCGTGCCACTGCACTCCAGCCTGGGCTACAGAGCGAGACTCCGTCTCAAAAAAAAAAAAAAAAATTCCACCTCTTTCCCAGTACATCTGACCAGTTTGTCTGTGATAATTTTCAGTCTGGGACCTCTCTGTTTTCATTCTTAATCTGACCTTACGCAATGCAGATCCATGCTGCAGCACTAGCCACCTGCGCCAAACTCACCACATCACCTGGGGATAATGGGAAAGACCTGTTCTCATCACCTGTTTGCTGTCCTGTGTGAGAGAGTGAGCAGTTGGGTCCCATGCCTCCAGAAGACCCGTTCTAGACATGATTCCATCCCTTGCCTTCCCTGAAGCCAGCACCGTCCCCTCCCATCTCCAGTCCACAGTTGTTTTTCAATCCAAGGAGGCTGTCAGTGGCTTCCCTCCTGCCCTCTCATGTCCCTGGCCACCCCATTCCTGCAGGGCCTCGCCTTCTTCCCTGGCTCCAGCCGGGCTGCCCCACTTCCCTTTGGCATTGCTCAGCCTTCCTTTCCTGTGTTCCTCCTGGCCGCTGCTCTGCCAGCCCTGTCCTGCCCACCTCCCAATCCCAGCACATCAAAACAGCAGTCAGGAGTGGGAGGTGTATGTTCTGAGCCCTGCCCCGCCCCTGAATAACTGGATGAATCAGATACCTCATCTCTCTTTGGGCCCCAATGTTCACAAATAAAAAGCAGGAGCCCAATCACTGTAACCGACTGTGATGAATTGTGTGATGCTAACTCCAGCTGGTAGACCTCACATCTTGGTTATACTCAATATATACACAGTCGAATCTTTTTTTAATAGACTTCTTGTTTGCAAAGATCTAGATACGTCATAGGCTAAATCATAGCCCTTCGCATATAATAATAGTCTAGGATAACCAGTTAGACTAAACTGTGGGGCCTAGGCATTCTGCGACCCCATCAAAGGCCCCATTCTGGGATGATCTGTCTGAAGTGAGACCTCATCTTTCTTTGGGGCATCCTGCTAAGACCCAGGCCCGATGACCCCTCAGGGCTTGTCATCCGTGGGCTGAGCCTGCAGGAAGGCAAGCAGGTGGGATGCCAGGGGAGGCGAGTGAAGCTTCAGGAGCAGGGGGAGGGAGGGATGAGGGTGAGATAATGAAGTTTCACTGTAATTTGGAGCCTCTGCATTTTCAAGGGAGGTTGTTTCTGAGTTATTTTCACAATGGAACTGGGTATTCTGATCTACCTCACTGCTGTGTGGAATCAAAAATAATAGAGCATGTTGCTATATCATCAACTAGTGGCTTCTCTTTCTGAGCAGTTTTTACCCAGCAATTAAATGAAATTATGTGACTCAGTATGGGAAGATAATTGCCGGAGAAACTCTTCTGATTGCTTTCTCCCGCACATGCAGCCAGCAGCCAAGCAGGAGGATCAGAGAGGAAAATTAACATGGAAGTGCTGCTGCCACCCGAAACCTCAGCTGCTTGCCAATGTGGAGATAAACGAGAGCATGGAAAGGAGAGGAAAAATGAGCGGAAATGGAATTTGTTCTCATAATACACTCTAGAGGAGGCAGCAACATGTGATTGGTTCCATTCTCCAGATGGGGAGAGTGATCCAAATGGTCTAGAGGGGAAGAGTTGGGCAGCAGGAGAGTGATGCAGCCAGGGAGTCCCCCACTCCAGCAGTGATGATTTCTCAGGGCCCCTTTGCCGGCGAGCCAGGTCCTCAGGCCCCCAGGCAAAGGTCCAGGGCCCAGTGCCCATGCAGCAGTGCACGCCCTGTTCCTGTGCCCTCTCCACTCACTTCAGCCTTGGATCTCCCTCCCCCAGTGACTCCTCCTTCCTCTCTTCCATCTACTCCTTAGACGCTCTCGCCCGGAACTGAGATTTATCATTGCCAAGCCTCTTATCCTCCCCACCCCAGCCAGCCTCCAGCAGCCCGGCTTCCTCCCTGGAAGGAGGGAGAAAGGAATGTGTGGTCACTGGGAGGGTGGGAGGTGCGGAGGGGTGGTATATGAGACGGAAGGGAAGCCAAGCTGGGTGCAGCAGTGAGACAAAGGCATTCTGTGGCCCTTCAAAGGTTCTGTGTGTGTACTTGGCCACTCCACTCAGGGGCAGCGCCAACAGTATCACCGATGAGATTTTTAAAAATGGGTTTAGGGCCCACCCCCCCCCCCCGCCCCCATGGGGGCCCATGCTGAGGTGTGGTTGATGTAGCCCAGGCTGGGACAGCAGCTTGGAGGAGTAGAGAATTGGTCACTTTTCAAATTTGTGACAGTATTTCTTTTCACACTGTAACTTGATCAGAAATATTTTCTTTAGAATACAAAGGCAGGTCTTAACTCTTTAGCTTGGCACTCAAGAGCCTCTGCAATCTGATTCCAACCCTCTTATCTGAGTTCTCACCACCTACCCCGTCATGCTTTACTCCAACTGGGTTGTTCACTGTTTTGGAAGGTATCTTACACTAGAAATGGCAGCTACTTGGTAGGTTGCTGTCACAGCTCCCTCACAGGCAATGCAGACATTACTGGTGGATGAAGGCCATCTCCTGTTGGACCTCATTTGGGGAAGCCACTTTGGACGGCTACTATGGAATGAAATGCCTTAAGGCGAAACTTGAACTGATCTTGAACTTGAACTGTATCTCATTTGTTTTTCCTACTTCCTGTTTCCCCTCTCACTGCTTTTGCTCATGCTGTCTTCTCTGCCGGAATGGGTTTCCTCTACTCTCTCCCTCCCCTTGTCTATCAAAATCCTACCCTGCTCTTAAGGTTCAGCTGGAATGTCAGTTCCTTCATAGAAACTTCCCTGGCTCCCTGTTGAGCTCTCTGCTCCCCCTTCTCTCTGTCTTTCTGGACTATTGTTGCATGGCGTCTCTACCTCTTGGGAAGTTCTCTTCATATTTGCTGATGGATCAGAGCCCTTTGCCGCCAAATCCTACCTCTCCTTGGTAGCTGAGGCTGTATCTTGTTCACCTACTTATCCTTTGCAGATACCATAATAGTATGGTCCTTTCTAGCAGTTCAGTGTTTACTTGTATAATGGATTTGAACCTGAGAATCAATGGAGGTGATTGTTGGAGTTTGAAAGGAAGGCACAGCAGCAACCTGAACTGCTGCCCATTGTGCCTGGTGGCGCAGAGCCGTTGACATGTGCTTTCCCTATTCCCAGGGGGCAGGAGGAGCCCTATTGCCAACACCACAGGCCCTCTTCCGGCTAGAGCTGGTCAAGAGGACACTATGGGAAGCCTGGTCCATTTGTCCCTCCCTCTGTTGCCTCACATCCAATATTCACACCATGGCCCCCAAGATTTGAAGACCTTAATGTGTTGTTTCATCTTCCACATCTTGACTCCAGTCTCACTCCTCACTGGCTGAGCAAGGAGCAGGTGTAATTTGGAGATGGGGCTTGGGCTAGGAAGTAGCAGTAAAGTGGAGAAAGAAAGAGAGAAGGAGAGAGGGAGGGAGATGTTTTACAAATAGCAGATGCTCAAAACTTACTTTATTTCATACTTTGATTGAAGATATTTTAGGACTGTATGACTGCCTGAATCATAAGGGGACTTTCCATTATAAAATAATTAATCCCAGGTTTATTATTACACAGCTTGGTTTAAAGAAGGAATGAAAATCATCCAATCATAAGTCACCATTACTCTCCCCACACCAAACACTACCAAAAAGACAAAACAAAACAAAAATCCCATGAGATAACTGGGCCAGGCATGGTGGCTCATGCCTGAAATCCCAACACTTCAGGAGGCTGAGCCAGAAAGATCACATGAGGTCAGAAGTTCGAGACCCAGCCTGGCCAACATGGTGAAACCCTGTCTCTACTAAAAATACAAAAGTTAGCTGGGCATGGTGGCGCGTGCTTGTAGTTCCAGCTACTAGGGAGGCCGAGGCAGGAGGATCACTTGAACTCGGGAGGTGGAGGTTGCAATGGGCCGAGATTGTGCCACTATACTCCAGCCTGAGCGACACAGTGAGACTCTATCTCAAACAAAACAAAACAAAACAAAAACTAGCACTGGAGTATGTGAAGCATAGCCAGAACTTAAGCCATAGTTGCACTTAGAGTGAACACTCGTTGACATTATTGCATTCTGTAGGCTAATCAGCATTGAGCCCATCTAGGTTGGGAAGCCAAACCTGAGACTACCTGCATGAAGCCGAGAACCATTGAGAGGGACTAAAGTGATCTCAGGTTGGTATCTGCTGGCCCCAGGCTGCCCCCAGCCATGAAAAAGCAAAACAAATGCTCTCTGAAAGAAAGTGCCCCATTTTAGGACTGTCAGTTTCCCACAGATTAAAATGTAGCAAACATGAGCTCACAATCAAATATATTACCAAACACAAGAAAAAACAAGTCACTGTCATTGAGAGGCACAGAAACAAAATGTAGATTTTGACCCCCAAGGATTTAAGAGTTTGGAATTATCAGATGCAGAATATAAAACAACTGTAAGAAATGTTAAAATAATAAGAGATGAGAACACAAAATGAGTGAACAACAAAGACTAACACAAATGACCAGGCAATTTCAAAAAGAACCAGATAGAACCTTTAGAAATTAATAATATGATCATTGAAACACAAAAGTAAATGAATGGGTTACGCAGCAAATAAATACAGTTAAAAAGGAAGTCAGAAAATGGAAAACTAATATGAAATAATTACCTGGAATGTAGCACAGAGAAACAAGGAAGTGGAAAATATGAAAGAGCAGTTAAGTGATATGGAGACTAGAATGAGGATGTCTAACCTGCTTCTAGTCACAGTCTCAGAAAGAGAAAATGGGAAGAATGGAGGAGAGGCCATATTTGAAGAGATAATGGCGTAAAATTTTTCATAACAATGAAAAGGATGAACCTATAGGTAAAGGACTTTCAAGTCTGATGAAATCCACAACAATCAGTTCTATGTTGTGTTTCAGACTTGCAATGAAACTCACAACAGCAAACACACATACACACACGCAAATAAAATAAAAGGAGGCAGAGAAGAAAGACAGGACATCTATAAAGGAATGATGATATAAGCAGCAGACTTCTCAACAGCAATCATGGAAGCCAGATGGCAGTGGAATAACATCTTAAAAGTGCAGAGCAAAAATAATTATCAGCCTAGAATTGTGTACATAGCCAAACTACCTTTCAAGGATAGGATTGTATTAGTTTTCTACTGCTACATAACAAATGATCACAGACCCAGCAGCTTAAAGCAACACATATTTATTATGTCGTGGCTTCTTTAGGTCAGAGGTCTGGCACAGCTTAGCTGAATTTTCTGCTTCAGCATCACACCGAGCTACAGTCTAGGTGCTGGCTAAGGTTGTGGTCTGATAAGAGAATTGACTGGGGAAAGATCTGCCTCCAGACTCCCTCAGGTTGCTGGCAGTATTCATCTCCTTGTGGCAGAAGAACTGAGGTTCCCATCTTCTTGCTGGCTTCTGGCCAGGGGCAGCTGTCAGCTGCTAGAGGCTTCCCACAATTCCTTATCCTGTGCTCCTCTCCGTAGCCTGTCTCATGACATAGCAGCTTGCTTTTTCAAGCCAGCAAAGGAGAAAATTCTCTAGCTCCAGCCTGCAAGATTGAGGCTTATATGATACAATATCATCATCTGAGAGCTGTCCTTTTGCCACTTTTGCCACATTCTGTTGGTTAGAAGTATGTTGCAGCTCCTGCCAGTATTCAAAGGAAAGAGATTACTCAAAGCCTTCAAAGCTGGAATGACTGGGGATCGCCTTAGGGTCTCTTGCCACAAAGGTGAAATGAAAACATTTCCAAATAAACAGAAACAGAGTTTCTGACTAACAGATCTTCATTAAAGAAAATTTTGAAAGATGTTCTTCAGGAATAAAGAAAATGGCTTCAAGGATGACTAACATTCAAAAACAATGGTGAGCAAATGAGTACATATGTTGTAAATTCATTATCTGTTGCTGCATAGCAAATTACTTCCAAACTCAGCAGCCTAAAATAGCAAATGTTTGATATTTCACACAGTTTCTGAGGGTACAGAATCAGGGAGAATCTTCACTGGGTTGTTCTGGCTCAAGGTCTTTCATGAAGCCAGAAGATCTGTTTCCGAGCTCACTTATGTGGTTCATGGCAGGCTGTATTTCCTAGCAGTCTTTCGGAGTGAGGCCCCCACATGGGCCTCTCCACAGGAGTGCCTGAATATCCTTAAGACATGGCAGCTAGCTTGACTCAGAACAAGCAATCTGAGAGAGAGAGAGAGAGAGAGAGAGAGGGGCTGTGTTGTTTTTTATAACCTCATATTGAAAGTGACATACCATAACTTCTGCATATTTTACTGGTATACAGACCAACCCTGGTGCAACGTGGGAGGGGACTGTACAAGGATCTGGATACCAGGAGACACTGGGAGCTATCTTGCAGGCTGGTTACTACACACATGGTTGAATCCAAGCAAACAGTTTTCATGAAGTACAAATATTAGTATCTATTTTATAGAATTTTAAAAAGAACTGAAATATTGTCCAATAATAGCATATGTATCAGGAATGGGGTGATTTGTATTTTTGTGTTTTCAGGGAGGGTATTCTGCCTAATAACTACTATAGGTATTAACTCTGAATTTTTTTACATTGAATACACATGGAAAAATTAAAAAGATAACCACTAAAAGGTTAAAATAGTTTCTATAATTTCTAAACCGTAGAGGGAGAAAAGCAATAAGAAAAAAAAGCAAACTAGGCTAGGGGCAGTGGCTCATGTCTGTAATCCCAGTACTTTGGGAGGCCAAGGCGGGCAGATCGCCTGAGCCCAGGAGTTCAAGACCAGCCTAGGTAACATAGTGAGACCCGCCCCCCCACTGCCAAAATAAAAATAAAAATAACTAATCCAAAAAAAAGAAAGAGCAGGGAAAGAAAAAGAAACAAGCACATTCCCGCAGGGAAAAAACAGATGGCAGAAAGCAGGCCAAATATATCAATAGTCACAATAAGTAAATTAAATGGAGTAAACTTGACAATTAATACAGAAAGCTTGACAATACAGAATTTTTCAAAGATCCAGCTCTTTGCTGTTTATGAGATGCACACACAACACATAAGGACACAGAAAGGTAGAGAGTAACATGGAATTTAAGGCAGGGAGGATCACTACATAATTCTAAAAGACCCAACCCACAGGACAGTAACAGTTTTAAACTATCTATTGTCTAAGAGACATGTTATCGGCCAGCTTCAGGTCTGTTCTGCCCATGCTCAGTAAATCTCAGTAAATCAATCACTGTGACACAGATTTTGCAAAAGAGAAAAGATTTATTCAGAAGGCCACCAAGCAAGGAGGCAGGAGAACAGCTCTCAAATCCGCCTCTCCAAAGATAAGGCTTAGGGATATTTACTGGTAAGGGAAGTGGGGTGGTGTGAGGCATAGGGAAAGGTGATTGGCAGTGGGGAAGAATGAAACGGCAGATTCATTCTGAGCAAGCGTAGTCAGGGTTCGTGGCATTCCATAGGACATATGTGCAGGAAATGGTGGCGTTAGTATGACCTGAGGGTGGAGTTTTTAGCCCTCTGATGTCAAAAGGCTACCCTTTGGGGCACTTGCACACGTCCAGTGGAAGGGTGAGTGGTCTCATCCTGTTTGAACAGGACCGGAGCTAGCCCAAATTCCTGAAAAACAACTGAAGTAACCATTACCAGGGTGGCCTATGAATGTTATCTATAAAGTAACCAGTGAAGGTTAAGTTTCAGCATTCAGTGGCAAGGCCTTCAGCTACCACGGCCTTCAGCTTCATGGAAAAAGGGAAAAAAAATAAAATAACAAAAAGCAAGCAACCAAAAGCAAGCAGTGCAGGCAGACCTGATCAGATTAACCCCTTGGTTTTAAAATATGGGGATACATTTATAAATGCTGCCACTTAGCTGTAGATTTTAAAGTGCCGATCTTGATTTTTGGTAGGTGAAACAGTCAAAAAAGAAAAAAAGAAAAAGAAATTTAAACACAGTTGATAATCTTAATTTATAAGCATATAGAACTTTCTTCCCAACCATGAAGGAATTCACAATTTTCCAAGCATACATGGAAAATAATTCTTTTAATAACTGACCGTGTACCAGGTCATAAAGCAAGTCTCAGTACGTTTCAAGGCATCTGTACATCATACAGACCATGTTTTCTGACCTTGGTGCACTTAAGCTAGAAGTCAATAACAAAAGCAAATAAAAATCACTGTGTATTTGGATATTTAAAACACATACTTCTTTTTTTTTTATTCTACTTTAAGTTCTAGGGTACATGTGCACAACGTGCAGGTTTGTTACATATGTATACATGTGCCATGTTGGTGTGCTGCACCCATTAACTCGTCGTTTACATTGGGTGTATCTCCTAATGCTCTCCTTCCCCCGCCCTCCCCACAATAGGACCTGGTGTAAAACACATACTTCTTAATGCATAGGTAAAGTAAGAAATTGTAATGGAAGTTTAAAGTATATTGAGAACTAAACAACAATCCAACCTTGATGGAGTACTTTCACCCCATTATAGAAGCTTTGAAGTGTGGTTTTTCATTATTGTTTAGTTCTTAGTATTATACTTTAAAAGCACTTAGAGGGAACATTGCAGTCTTAAATGCTTATATTGGAAAATAAGAAAAGCTAAATATTAATGAACTAGGTATCCAACATAACAAGATAAACATAAAAAAGAACAATAGAAGAAACCCAAAGATCGTATAAGGGCAGAATCAAGAAAATTTTAAAACATACAATAAAAATAATTAATAAAACCAAGAGTTGGTTTCTCTGAAAAAACTAATAGCATCGTTAAACCTCTGGTGAAACTGACCGAGGAGAAAGGGAGTTGTCACAAGTAACATCAGGAATGAAAAAAACGGGCATAACTTTATGGCAATACATTTGAAAGCAGAAGAGGGAAAATGCCTTTAAAAATTATAACTCGCTAAATTCATTAAAGAAGAAATAGGTATCTGGAGAGTGCCATAACCATTAATTAATTGAATGGGCCATTTAAGATCTTCCCACAAAGAAAATCCCAAGCCTAGATGATTTTACAGGTTAGTTCCACCAAACACTCAAAGAACAGATTATTCGAATCATCTGCAAACTCTTCCAGGGAACTAGCAGGAGAGTGGATACTTGTTTTGTGAGGCCAGTACTGCCATCCCCAAACCAGGCAAGGTTAATACAATAAAATAAAAACTGCAGACCAATCTCACTCATGCACATAGATGCAAAAATCCTAAACAAAATGTCATTAAGCCAAATCCATCTGTTTATTAAAAAAAAAAATTGGTTTCATCTCAGAAATGCAGGGATGATTTAACACTTGATAATCCATACATATAATTTACTTCACTGGTAGATTTAAGGACAAAAACCATAGAAATAGAACACTCGTTTATAATTAACATAAAACAGAAACATCTTGGAAACCAGGATTAAAGGGGAACTTTCAAAGCATTAGAAAAACTCCATTTAAAATCAGTAGTAAGACTGTGTGTGAGTGTGTACGTGTTGTGTGCATGTGTGTTTGCTATTGTTTCTATTCTGCATTTCACTGGAATTCCTACCCGGTCCACTAAGACAAGAAATAGAAATAAACGGTGTGAGAATTAGAAAGAAGGAACAATATCATTTAAAGATGATATATCTACAGAGAAAACCCAAAGGCATCTCTAGGTAAGTTATTACAAATAATTCGAGAGTTTAACAAGATTATTGGGTTTAAGATCAATATGTAAAAATCAGTTGCTTTTCTCTCTACCAGCAAAAATTAGAGAACACACACAAGGTGACATTTAAAGCAGCAATAAAAATGATAAGGCACTTAGGAATGAATCCAACAGAAAGTGTGCAACACCTATATGAAAGCATTTATGGAACTTTATTGAAAAGGACCTAAAGAAATCAAAAGATTTATTTATAGACAGGAGACTCAAGATCAGAAATATGTCATTTCTCCCCAGGTTGTTCTATAGATAGATCCATTGCAGTTCCCATGAAAATCCTAACAGTTTTGGATGAATTTGAAAAGCTAATTCTGAAATTCAGGACCAAAAAACCAAGAGTAATGAAGACATTCCTGAAGAAAGAGGAGGAGAGGGAAGAGGAGAAAAAAAGATGGGAGCTTCTCTTACAATGTGGCAAGATTACTGTGAAGCTGTCATAACTGAAACACAGCAGTTTTAATGCAGTACAGACAAATTGACCAATAGACCCAAAGAGAAAGCCCAGAAACGGATGCACACCAAATAGAAATCAGATATGTGACAAAGGTGGTAGAGCACATCATGAGGAAAAGGGGAGGCAGTCTGCCACTGAAACCAGGTTACAGTACCAGGTATCAGCATGGGAGAAAGTAAAACTAGACTCCTACCTCACACCATACACAAGCATCAGTTCTGGATGTCAAGTAGATTTAAATGTAAAAGACAAAGCTTTAGGGGTTTTAGAAGAAAACTCTGATCTCAGGGTGAAAAAAGATGTCTTAAGACACAAAAATCACAGCATTCAATTATGTTAGAATTAAGAAATTATGTTCAACAGAAGACAATTTTTAAAAGTGAAAAAATAAGCCACCAACTGGAAGGAGATATTTGCCATACTTAATGACAAAGGTTTAGTATTCAGAATAAGAAATTAACAACAAAAATAATGTCAACTCACTTGAAAATGGGCAAACGACATGAAAAACATATCATTGATGAAGAAACAGGAATGACAAACATGGAGCCCAACTCTATTACAATGTAATCTCATTAAAACCATCTTTTACCTCTAGATTGGCAAAAATGAAAATATCTGACAACAGAAAATATCCACAACAGGTTGTAGAGCTATGGGGACAGTGATATGCAGCTGGTAGGATATTATCATGGAGATGACTGCTGTGGAGGACAATTTTAAATCATTGTGTAAAGTGGACAGTTTGTATACTATACAACCCAATGAATGACTTCAGTCCTAGGCTTATGTCTAGGACGTAACTATTCAAACTGCCAAGTGTGACCCATTAAGGAGCGTTGAAATATTTTTTGTAAAGAAACAGAATAAAATAGAAAATAAAGTATCTCATTCATACTAAATATTATTTTGTGATAATTGCTTCTGGTACACATCAATATGTGTTAGTGCTGGGTTGCAATGTAGAATGTATTTCTTACAGGAGTGGTGATCAAAGAATCGAAAAACTGTTTCCTCAGAATTATTGCATGTGTGCCTGAGCAGTATACACAAAAATGTCCACAACTCCATTGTTTGCAATAGCATAAAATTGAGGGGAAAAAAACACACATCCATTAGCAGGAGACTAGAGTGATACATGATCATTTACCTGCACAATGGAATATTACACCACACTGAAAATGAATGCACTATAGCTAAATGTAACAGTGTCAGTGACCCATAGAGGCATAATGTTGAACAGAAAAAGCAAGTTTCAAAAGACTATAAACATGATATTATAATTATGAAGTTCAAAAAAGCTACACTAAACAACATAATATTTAGATATATGTACGTGTTAAATATATTTTTAAAACGAAGAGCAAGGTGAATAACCATACAGTGGAATATTATTCAGCCATAAAGAGAAATAAAATACAAATACATGCTACAATGTAGATGCACCTGACAACATTCTGCTAACTTGAAAGCCAGACACGGAAGTCCATGTATTTTATTATTTCATTTATGTGAAATGTCCAGAATGGGCAAACCCATTGAGACAAAAAGTAGATGAATGGTATCAGGGTCGAAGGGAAGGGGAGTTGGGGGTGACTGCCAATGGATACAAGTTTCTTCTTGGGATGATGAAATGTCTTGGAACCTGAGATTGGTCACGAACGCACAACTTTGTGAATGTTCTAAAAATCACTGAATTGTACAGTTTAAAATGGCAAACTTCCTGGTGTGTGAATTGTATATTTTAAATTATGAAAAGAACACTTACTATGAGATCTATCCTCTTAACATATCTTGAAGTGTGCAATTCAATATTGTTAATTATGCTGTACAGTGTTATACAGCAAATCTGTAGCACTTACTCATTTTTCATAACTGAAATTTTGTATCTGTTGATTGGCAACTTTTTAAAAGAAGAGCAAGGGAATGATTAAAAATACATATTTTCAGCCAGGCGTGGTGGCTCACGCCTGTAATTCCAGCGTTTTGGGAGGCCGAGGTGGGTGGATCTCCTGAGGTCAGAAGTTCGAGCCTAACCAACATGGTGAAACCCTGTCTCTACTAAAAACACAAAAAATTAGCTGGATGTGGTGGTATGTGCCTGTAATCCCAACTCCTTGGGAGGCAGAGGAATGAGAATTGTTTGAACCCAGGAGGTGGAAGTTGCAGTGAGCCAAGATCGCACCATTGCATTCTAGCCTGGGCGACAGAGGGATACTCAGTCTCAAAATAAACAAAATAAATAAATAAATACATAAATAAAATTAAAAAATATATATTTTCGGGATACTGGCCACCTCTGGGAGAGAGGCAGGGGGATAGGGTGGAGGGAAATAGAGGTCACTGCAGCAGTCTTTGTAAAGCTCCATTTCCTAAGCTGCTGGTTATTGGTGTTTCTATTATTGCTATGCCTCATTATATGTGTGTGTTACATATATTTTTATACATATAAAATACAGTGTAGCATTCAAAGGAAATACAAATGTGAAATGAGATAGCATTAAAAGCAAATTACCGCCTTTTGATAAAGGCTTTTTGAATCAAGGTTTGGGCCTTGACGTGGCTATGGATGCAGTCGTTCTGACCCCTGGTGGCCGAGAGGTGAAGTGCAGTGGTGGCTGCTTGCTCAAGGCCAGGGGGAGGTAGGTAGTGACCGTGCTGGGGGCAATCAGGGTCCTGGACTGGGTGGATGTCCAGGGGTTCAGGCCACTGCCAGTTTCACCCCACATGGAAAACAGACCCAGCCTTGGGATTTCCTGGTTCAGCAAAAGCCTCTCTCTCCTCTCTGGCTCTTAACCATGCTCCTGAAGTGTGTCCTGCCATTGAAATCTATCCCTGGGTGCCACCTCTTGGCCCTGCCTCCTGCTTCCACCAGGATAGCCCACCTGGGGCCATCCACCCAGAGACCAGGACTGATGAGCTCCTGAGGAGAGATCTCCGCATCCTCTGGGGAAGCAGAGGCTGGGGTGCTGAGGCTTATAGAACCAGCCTTCAAACTCCTTTTATTGAATCAAACCATCTTTCTGGAGGATTCTGAACCAAAGCCTGTGGGAAGAGCTGACTTGGGCACTTTTGAGGTGTGATGTGAGGGGTACCTGAAGGAGGGCTGTCAGTGCTTAAGGGCCCAGGAAACCGCAAGTCTCCTCCCCACCTAGCTGGCTAGACTAGAGGGACATTGGTTTACTGGCCCCATTTAATCTGATATTAAGAGACATTTCTGACAGAGTATTGGCTGTCAGAATGAACTAGAGATGGCGACAGAAGGCCTTAATGAAATAAAGATGGCCACAGAAGGGTTGCCTGTAGAGAAGGACACAGATGAGATACCAAAGTCACGTCCCACAGGCAGTGTGGTGGGGGAGTTACTATGCTGGGTTAGGATCTAGGCCCTGCTACTCACTCTGGTGCCTGTCAGCCTCATTAAGCTTCAGGTTCTCAGCCTGCATTAGTTGTAGCGATTGCTAATTGTACTAACTCAATTGTGCCAATTGAATTAATAGATGCAGAGCATTCTCTAAGAGTCCAAGACATGTCAACTGGTGGTGGCTCACGCCTGTAATCCCAGCACTTTGGGAGGCTGAGGCAGGTGGACCACGTGAGGTCAGGAGTTCGAAACCAGTCTGGCCAACATGATGAAACCCCGTCTCTACTAAAAATACCAAACATTAGCCTGGCATGGTGGCACATGCCTCTAATGCCAGCTACTCAGGAGGCTAAGGCAGGAGAATCGCCCGAACCTGGGAGGCAGAGGTTGCAGTGAGCCAAGATCGAGCCACTGCACTCCAGCCTGGGCAAGAGAGTGAGACTGTCTCAAAAAAAAAAAAAAAAAAAAAAAGAAAAAGTCACCTGCTTGTGCTTAGGTTGTTTGAACCCTCGTCAAGTCATGAGTGCAGAGTAAAGCTGGGGATATGACTTGGTCCCTGGTCAGGCTGATGCCTGAAGCTGATGAATGGAGGCTTCTTAGCCGGAGAATCATTTTTTCCTCCCTCTGTCCCCAGACGCCATGGAGTTGGTGCTGGTCTTCCTCTGCAGCCTGCTGGCCCCCATGGTCCTGGCCAGTGGTAAGTACCCCTCTGGGACCTGGCTGTGACAAGATGATAATCCTGTCCAGCCCTCTCTACTGGAAGGTTCTGGGCCCCTTGGAACATTAGGGCTGGGGGACTCTCAGGTTCTTCATGTCTGGTCACGGACCTCTCCCTTCAGTCAGCAGAGGAAGTCGTGGAGGCAGCAGCTATTTATTCACAGACCTCAACACAGCCTGCCCCCTTGCCCCCTCAGGGTCCCGCAGGGCATGGTGTTTAAGCCCCGCAAGCTCACCGGGCCTCTGCGGTCTTGTGGCCTGAATCCTGGGAGTCAGACCTGCACGTCAGTCTCTAGACCATAATTAGCCAGTGTTGGCCTCATGCAAGTCACACGTCCTTCCTTGGTCTCAGTTTCTCCGTATGTCACAAGAGGAAAATTGACAAAAAGGGGCAATGAATGTGGATGTTGCATGACTCGGAGCCTCACTGAGGCTCAATGCCTTCATTGCCCTTGGCCCTCAGGTTCCCCTAACCCCCTAACTGGCAGGCCTGCCCTACTGTGCACCTCTAGGCATCTCTGCTTAATGGGCCTTGCTTCTCCGGAATCCCTTTGTGAAGACGGAGGTCTGTGAGGCAAGGTTAGCTATTTGGGAGCCGGGTTGTGTAGCTTTCTTTCTCTTGACCAACTGTTTGTTTTTGCAGCAGCTGAGAAGGAGAAGGAAATGGACCCTTTTCATTATGGTGAGCAGTGGGGACCCTGGGTGCAGGGGTCAGGGGGATGCAGCCCTGCCTGGCAGGAGGGATGGGGGGAACAGACACCGTCTCCCTGGCCCCTTCCTCTCTCACCCTTGGTTCCTTTGGCAGATTACCAGACCCTGAGGATTGGGGGACTGGTGTTCGCTGTGGTCCTCTTCTCGGTTGGGATCCTCCTTATCCTAAGTAAGTTGGTTCTTTTGCTCACTCTGTAAGAGCAATGACTGAGGCTGCTAAGCAGGTGGGGGCAGTGTGAGAGCCTGGTTGGTCCATCTCCTGGAGAGGAAAGGAGGCTGCCTGTCCTCCATGTTATCTTCACGACCCAATAGAGTGTACTGGGCACATAGTAAGTGCTCAGTGAAACACTGAAGCGGGAACAAAGAAAATGTCATATGACAATGAGCACAGATAGGAACCGGTAGGGAGGCTTCCCAGTGCTGTGTCTATAGGGCATGAGTGGGGCAGTCATGGAGGAAGGAGACAGGCACTGCCCTAGTGTGCGAGGGATGTGCCCCTGAGTTTGTTGTTCCCACGTGAGCCTGATCTGCACAGATCCCTCTTGACTCACATGATCAAGAGGGCTGTGGGGCTGTAGCCATTCCAGCTGTGGAGTGTATTTCCTTTGCCCCAGAAGAAGCTACCCCATCTGAGGGCCACTGTGTGCAGCTGTGCAAACTGTGCACTGCGCAGGTCTAGGGGGTGCCGTTTACATAGTCCCACAACCTGCACAGACCCTTGGCCCTGCTATGGCCAAGCCAGGAGCATGACCTTGGATGGTTTCTTTGCTTTTCAGGTCGCAGGTGCAAGTGCAGTTTCAATCAGAAGCCCCGGTAAGGATGCTGTGGCAGTGGACACTGGGGTGATACTAGGTGGGACAGGAAGGGACCCCTGGTGTGTGACCCCCCAAATGGGCATTCTCTTGGATTCTTGTCTCAGAGGCAGAATGTGTGTGTTGGGGCATAGGGCTGGGAGTTTGGGGACTGCCAGGTAGACTCTGGGGCAAAGGAGAGGTCCAAACATTGACGGTCAGCCCATCCTGTCTCTTCTGATATATGTGGGGGAGGGGAAGTGGACAAGAAAGTACTGGAACCTTTTCTGGAGGCCCTTGGGACAGTTGAGCTTGGGAGAAGGGAAGCAGAGGGCTTCCTGGCCTCTCTTGGTGCCCAGGTCCTCTCTACAGGACCTGCGACACAGTCCCCGCTTGTCACCTGTTCATGAGGCTCTTTGAGCTGAACAGACACTTGGACCTTCTTTCTACTCCCACACAGAGGTCATACCCCATTAATTTACTACAATAGCCAAGGGTAGCTTGGACCCCAGAAGTCCAAAGCCTGTGACAGGACACACCCAAGGCCCCATGTGGCCTTAGGCTCCCCTTCCCGTGACTTGGTAGAAGTCGAGGGCTGACATTGAAGAGTGCCTGTAAGTTCCCTCCGAGTCTGATCCTTCAGTCCAGACCTCTCCCTCTGCCCCATGCACCCCACAGCAGAGTGAGCTCCAGCCCCTCAGGGAACTGGGAGGAGCCTGACCACAGGCGGCTGTGCCCCAGTGAGGAGCAGAGCGACGCTCTCTGGGTCTGCCCTGGAGATCTCTGACAGGGCTGTGCTTCTCCTTCTCCTGCAGGGCCCCAGGAGACGAGGAAGCCCAGGTGGAGAACCTCATCACTGCCAATGGTAACTGTCCGTGACCACCTGCCCAGATGGAAAAGATGGAACAGAGGGACCCCTCTGTGGCCCAGGAAGGGACTGTTGCCAGGTGCATGGCCTCGCTAGAGTCAGCCAGACATGCTCCCGCAGTGCCAGGAGAGGGAGTCTCCAGGGCCTCTGCAGCATTGCCCCCTCACTCCACCAAACAGGCTACTACTAGTGTCACCTGCTATTTACAGAGCATCTGCTTGTGCCAGGCACAGACCCCATATCATTTAATGTGCACACAGCCCCGTGAGATAGGCATCACTGTCCTCATTTTATAACCGAGGGACTCAGAGAGGTTACCAGGTTCCTGTAAGCAGCAAGTAGCAGGGCCAGGATTCACCCTAGATCGTTCTGACTCGAAATCCCATGGCTGTCACCTCTTTGCTCCCCCAGAGTCAGGCATAGACACGGCTGCTGTTGGGGGTGGCCCACTGGGGTGAGGAGTCTATATACTATCATCCATTCTGATTTTCTTTCCAGCAACAGAGCCCCAGAAAGCAGAGAACTGAAGTGCAGCCGTCAGGGGGAAGGTGAGATGCTCACTGCCTGGATCGGCCTCTGTCACCATCACCGTCTGCATCAGGGCCTGGACAGGAGTTCAGGCAGGAAGGATGGGGCTAGCTTTTGCAGTGGGCACAGCTTTTACTATGGGCCCTGCCCTGAGGAGCCTTCAGGAGTCTGAAAGGGGCTGTGAGAGAGACCAGGACCAGAAACACCCAAGGTGTCCCACACATGTGCATGCAAACAGCAGGAAACGGGGCTTCCACACAGCCCAAAGGCCGAGCGCATAGGGCATCATCCCAGCTGCCACATGGGGAGAATTAAGAGTTAGTGAAATGCTGCTAATCACAAAGTGGCATAAAGATAACGGCTTTCCGTGCTGATTCAGAAAGTACTTTAGGGCCACTTTTTTTTTAAAACACCTTATTATGAAACTTCCCAACCCCACCCAAAAGTAGAGCAAGTAATATATGATCCTTCCCTCTCCACATTTCGGGGCACTGATTTTAGCATCTACTTCCATTGTTCACCGTAGGGGTCACAGGAGAGTAATAACTGGCAAATGCTGTACGGTTTTCAGAGTGCAGCCACACACACAGACTCACTCGAGTCTGCCAGAAACAGAGGATGGGACAAGTGGGGTTTAGCCCATTTTATAGATGAAACCAATGTCAGAGGGAACAGCCCCATGGAGAGTGACAGACCGGACTGTGAACTCAGGCCTTCGTGGCTGTAGTTCAGCGCCACTGCTCCCCTCCGTCCTGTGTGTCTTGCTTTATGACATGCCCTGGAATATCCTAAGGGAAAAGGTTTGTCTTTTGTCAGCTCACTTCTGCCTTTTTCCCCCCCCCCCCATACAAATAAGGCATCATAGAAAGGTATATAAGTTTATCTTAGATTGTAAGTTAAAAGAGGTTTCTGGATGATGAAGTGCCCGACACACCAGCTTCTACTGTGGTCATAACAGTGCAGTGCCTGTGCAGCATTTAAATTCTTTCGTAAGTGCTTTTGCATCTTCACAGCAGCCCGTGATGGGCAGAGCTCATTACTCCCGTCTTCTGGATGGGGCTCTCGAAGGCAAGTGATCACCCTAAGTGTGAATGGACGAAGATCCTGACCTAGGAGGCAGGTGCCCTTCCTGGTAGCTTGGGGTCCTGTCTATTTCATCACAGACTGAGAATCTATGGGAAGACTCAGAGGAGGCAGCCTGGAAATGAAATGTCTTTTCGTTTTTTTTCAAACTAGTTCTTTCTCAGAAACCTTTTATCCTAAGGCTCAGGACTGTGAGCAACCACTGGGGAGGCCCTGGGTTTAACAATTTCCTTTCCATGTCCACCAGGCTCCAGCCCATCTGGGAGAGGCTTCCTCTGAGGTTCACCCCTCCCCTGTGTCTTCGTCTCCTTTCTCTGTGTCTCAGAAAGGCTGTCATACCAGGAAGTTCAGTGGGCAAGTGCTCAAGGAAGGGAGAGAAGCAGATAAGGATACCAGAGGCGAGCTAAAGTGTTTTTAATTTAAATTCTCCTCCTCCTCAGCCTCCGGAACCTGAAGGTGGCTGCTTGAACCTTTGGATGCAAATGTCGATGCTTAAGAAAACCGGCCACTTCAGCAACAGCCCTTTCCCCAGGAGAAGCCAAGAACTTGTGTGTCCCCCACCCTCCTATCCCCTCTAACACCATTCCTCCACCTGATGATGCAACTAACACTTGCCTCCCCACTGCAGCCTGCGGTCCTGCCCACCTCCTGTGATGTATCTGTGTGTATGTGTGTGAGTGTGTGTGTTTGCTGACTGGTCTTCGTGGCTACTTGTTCGTGGACGGTATTGTGTTTGTTAGTGAACTGTGGACTTGCTTTCCCGGGCAGGGGCTGAGCCACATGGCCATCTGCTCCTCCCTGCCCCTGTAGCCCTCCATCACCTCCTGCTTCTAGGAGGCTGCTTGTTCCCCGAGACCAGCCCCCTCCCCTGATTTAGGGAAGCGTAGGGTAAGAGCACGGGCAGTGGTCTTCAATTGTCTTGGGACCTGGGAAGGTTTGCAGCACTTTGTCATCATTCTTCATGGACTCCTTTCACTCATTTAACAAAAACCTTGCTTCCTTATCCCACCTGACCCCAGTCTGAAGGTCTCTTAGCAATTGGAGATACAAAGCAAGGAGCTGGTGAGCCCAGCGTTGACTTCAGGCAGGCTATGTCCTTCCATGGTCAATTTCTTCCCTGGGGCTTCCACAAGGAGTCCCCATCTGCCCCGCCCCTTCACAGAGCCCCCGGAGATTCCAGGCCCAGGGCTTCTACTCTGCCCCTGGGGAATGTGTCCCCTGCATATCTTCTCAGCAATAACCCCATGGGCTCTGGGACCCTACCCCTTCCAACCTTCCCTGCTTCTGAGACTTCAATCTACAGCTCAGCTCAGCTCATCCAGACGCAGACTCCAGTCCCTGCCGTTGGGTCTCTGGCAGGCAATAGCTGAAGGACTCCTGTTCCGTTGGGGCCAGCACATTGGGATGGGTGGAGGGAGAGTAGAGGCCTTTGCTTCTCTGCCCACGTCCCCTTAGATGGGCAGCAGAGGCAACTCGCGCATCCTTCGCTCTGCCTGTCGGCAGTCAGAGCGGCGAGCGAGGTGGGTTGGAGACTCGGCAGGCTCCGTGCAGCCCTTGGGAACAGTGAGAGGTTGAAGATCATAACAAGAGTGGGAACTCAACCCACATCTTGCCCCTCCTGTCCTCTGTGTTCTCGTGGAAACCAACCAAACCGTGCGCTGTGACCCATTGCTGTTCTCTGTATCGTGATCTATCCGCTCAACAACGACAGAAAAAAGGAATAAAATATCCTTTATTTCCTAGTGGCTCAGAGGTGCTTTCCTTTCTGTGAAAGAACTTGAGTGTTTGTAGGGCCTGTGGAACTTAATGGGCCAGAGGGAGTCTGTCCGTGGTCAGAGGGAGGAAGCAAGGACTGGAGAGCCAGCCAGGCAGGCACAGAGCCCTTCAGCGGCTGTCACTGTTGCCTCCTCCTCGCTTCTCTTCCCTCCCTTTCCTTTTCTTCCTTCACTTTCCTCCTCTCCTGCTCAACCCTTCCTCCCCGCACCTTCCCACCCTTTCTCTTCCTCCCTCCCTCTCTCCCACCTTCCCAGGTCATTGGGCTCAAGCCACATCCCATAGCAGGACCTGTACATTGCACACCATCTTGGAGCAAAAAAGGGGGTCACAATGGCTTCTCCAAGTACTCAGTGGCCTGGAGTAAAACATCCTAACATTTCTCTTTGGTCAGTTCTGGGGCCACTACCTAAGGACTTGAAAAGGAAGCCAGGGGTGGTGACTCACACCTGTAATTCCAGCAACTTGAGAGCCTGAAGCAGGAGCATTGCTTGAGGCCAGGAGTTCAAGACCAGCTGTGCAACATGGTGAAATCTTAGCTGGGCATGGTGGCGCACACCTGTGGTCACAGCTACTCAGCAGGCTGAGGCAGGAGGATTGCCTGAGCCCTGGAGTTCCAGGCTGCAGTGAACCATGATTGCACCACTGCACTCCAGCCTAGGCAACAGAATGAGACCTTGTCTCTAAAAAGAAAAAAGGAAGGAAGGGATCAAGGGAGTGACAGGGTGAGTGACGTGCATTATGAAATACTCCTTCCTCTATGGAGCCTTCCTGGGTGTTAGGTAGAATTGAATCCCTTCTTTTTTTTTTTTTTTTTTTTTTTTGAGACGGAGTTTTGCTTTTGTCACCCAGGCTGGAGTACAGTGGTGTGGTTTCGGCTCACTGCAACCTCTGCCTTCTGGGTTCAAGCGATTCTCCTGCCTCAGCCTCCTGAGCAGCTGGGATTATAGGTGCCCTCCACCGCACCCAGCTAATTTTTTTATTTTTAGTAGAGATGGGGTTTCATCGTGTTGGCCAGGCTGGTCTCGAACTCTTAGCCTCAAGTGATCCACCTGCCTCGGCCTCCCAAAGTGTTGGGATTACAAGTGTGAGCCACCACACCCAGCTGAATCCCTTTCTTGTGCCCCAATCACACTTGTTTGCTGCCTTTATATTCACACTTCGTACTTGGCATTCAGACTGTGGAGACCAGGCAGGTAATGCCAATATGTGAATATGCTGGGGAGACGATGGGGCATGGTGCCTGCAGTCACCTACAGTGTCCTTCCAAAGACATTCTGACTCAACTTTCTAAAAAGGACTGTTGGCTGAACAAACACAGATGCGGGCAGATTCTGCATGGAGGTTGCCCGTATGCAGCTTCTGCCTCTAGTGTTTTGTGTCTTTATTGATACAAGTCCTGGAGGGCAAGGACTGTGCCTGCTCTACAGAAGCCTGGAACATCTTGGTGTCTCAAAAAAAGAATCAACCCCTGGAACGTCTTAATATCTTCCATCTTGAAGCCAGCACTTAAGGAGTGGAACCCTCTGGGCCCACCTCCTTCCAGCCCCACCTTCTAAGACCCCAGTGAACCTGGCACCTGAAGCTATAGCAGGAGACAGAAGTCAGTGCTCCTTGGGGTTTTGATGGGCCTAGGAACCACCACCTTCCCTGCCCAGTGGCCACACAGGCCCTGAGTCCGCCTGGATTCTGCGAGTTGTTTAGAACCGAAGAACTGCACAGATCCGCTTGCTCGGTGCCTTCTCTACGTGTGCTCTTGCTTCTGCCTTCGGTCCCCCAGGCCTTTGGAAAGACTCAGGCTTATGGTGGAGCTCAAGCTCAACCTGTCAACCCAGTGATCATGGTGATTAAAAAATATCTGGTCACAGCTAGACCTGGTAAATGAGCTTATTGTTCAGGAACACTCGTGATACATCAGGGAATTGGCAGGCCTTGCAGCAATTTCAGAGCAAGGCCAGACTGAGACCCTTAGAGGCCCCAGGCATGCAAAGCACTGTGTGTGCTGCCCCCATACATTGTTAAAAACAGAACATTACACTTCAGCATAGGAACAAGGAAGTCCAAGGAGGGGGTTCTCATTTTTCTCATAATAATTAAGAGTAAGGAATGATGGTCAGCATCTCTAGCACATCATCTACAAATGGTTCTCCTTACTTTGCCAGCCTCTAAGCACTCACTTAGTTTTCCTCCTGGTAATCCAGCTGTGTTCTGAGATCGGTCAGAGGTACAATAGTGGCTGGTCCAGTTGGGGGTGGAGGAGCTAGGACTTGACCCCAGGCTGTGTGTCCACAGCGCTTGACAGCACATGGCCTCGTCTCCTTCAGAAAGCAGATGCTTGGATGAAGGGACAGTGATCAGATGGCTCCCAAGACTGCACCTGGAGCATGGCTGTCCCTTCAAGACGAACTAGCTGGACCGTGCTCCAAGAAGCCTCCTGTGGGAGTTGAATGGTCTGGAAACAAGACACATGAAGAGCAATCGAAGAAATGATGGTCAAAATAGTAATAATTAAAAACAAAAAAAAAACAAGAGCAGCTGACATTTATGGAACACTTACTATGTGTTTGTCTGGGGACTTCACACAGATCCACTGGATCAGAGCTCAGAGTGCTATACATCTCCGTGAGGAGGACCAGGAGTGTCCACTCAGCCTCCAGGCATGTGGCACTGGTTTGTAGCTGTGATTTGGTTTAATGAGGCAAATGTAGCTTGACTGTATAGGAAGGACAGCTGCCATGCTGTGTCATTTCCCAGAAGGGAATCCCGAGTTCCCTGGTCTCAGTGACCTCAGATGTCCCGCACGTTTTGCCTCCCAGTGACTCCCTCCACCCCCCGCCCCCCACCATTCCATTTCGAAGACCTCCATGTCTCTGCATGGAGGTTTTTGCGTTACTTACCCCTACAGTAGGAATAGGTGTCAGTCTGCCTTCTGGGACCCCAGGTGCTGTGGCCCTCCTACCTCTCTGGGGTTTTTTTTTTTTTTTGCAAGATGTAGATTAGAACTTGTCCAATTGTTCTTGGAAGAGAGTCAGAGGCAGAGTGCAAGCTGTAGGGAGCAGTGTGAGGGGAGTGCCAGGCGAAGCGCACTCCAAGGTCACTGGACTGTTGGCCCCTTCCTCTGGGAGGAGGGCCTTACCCTGCCTGGAATCATGGGCTTGGCGGGGTGGCTGGGCAAAGCAGGGGTGGGAGAGCACTCCAGCTCTGTCTGGTTCACCCCACCTTGCTCCTGGCTGCTCTGCCTCACCCTGGGCCCAGCGAGAGAAAGGTCAGGTGTGTTTGCCTGAGCCAGGGGAGGAGTTTTGGGAAAACCTGTCTCCAGGCCACAGAGAAGGAATGGCCACCTCTCTCCATTAGTATGATTCATTGCTGTCACAGCTGAGCTCCAGGGGGGCAGACTCAGCCGGCCCAAGCCAACCAGCTGTTGATTTGATGGGGCCAGCCCAGCCCCGGGCCTGGTTGCACAACATTGGAGCACCTGCCAAGGCAATGATGGCAGAGCAGGTGATGCTGTGATCACATGTCCTGAAGGACCTGGGTGGCAGGGACTGGTGGGGAGGGGCCCCCCTGCACTGTCCAGAAGAACAGATTCCTACCTCTGAGCCAGGCTTGGAGGAAGTCTGGTGGAGCCTGAGCCTCAGAACATCCCCGAGGTCCCCTCTGCTCTAACTGTGTGAGCTTGGAAAGACCCCAGCCTCTCTGTCAGTTTCCTTTTCTGAATAATCAAGTCCTTCCTAGCTTTGGGGTAAGCTGGGCCTCCTGCTAGCTGTGTAACCCTGGAAAAGCCACTTAAGCTTCAGTTTCACCACCTGTAAAATAAATGCATCAAAATCTTTTCTGTTATCTCACAGGGTCAAAGTGATACAATGGACATCGAAGCTCCGTGACAATTCTCCGTGTAGCTATTATGCTATTAATGTTGGCATTACTATCCGTTTCCTTGTCTCCTCATTCTCTGATGGCCGGGTTCCTCTTGTCTCTGTTAGACTTGGGTTCACTTTCTGACCTGTTTGCACACCACCTGCGGTGTCCTCTGTAAGATGGGCATCGCACAGCCTGCCTGGCTGAATTGTTGGGAGGCTCTAAGCAGCAATTTGGAACCATCGAGACCCTGGAATAGGTGGAATTGCTGCCAAGTGTGGAGAGTGAGCACGAGGCTCAGTGCAGGTACAAACATTTAACAGCTTACCCGACCTGAGGCCTCAAGGAGGCCAGGGACTTGGCAATCTGTGCTATAAATGAAGAGAATGGTGACACAGCCACATGCCAGCCATTCAAGCCATGTCAGTGGCATCCGGAAGGTCGTGGAGGGAAGGAAAGAGTAGCCAGGGGTGGGCTTGCTCCACGAGGTCTTCCCGGAGGCGGCGAGCCTCAAGCTGCTTTTCAGAGGTGAGGGGGAGTTTGGTTACCAGGAGGAGAAAACTAAGAAAAGCTGGAAAGAAATGGGCTCTGTGGTAGTTCAAGCCTGGACATGAGTTCTGAGAACAGTCAAGAATGCATTTCTCTCCAGGGTATTCACTGTGGGAGAGGTGGGTCAAATGGGTTTGCCCTTGTCACCACCTGGTGACCTTGACTCTTAGAGTACATTGCCCTTTGGCAGTTCTCAGAACCTCTGTGCACCATGGCTCAGGCCATCTTGAAGCCAACACTTAAGGAATGGACCCTCTGGGGCCCACCTCCTTCCAGCCCTGCCTTATAAGACCCCCGTGACCTGGCACCTGCAACCACAGCAGGAGACAGGAGCCAGCGTTCCTCAGGATTCAGGACCTCTGAGTGGCACGAATGGGGCCTGGGAACTGCCGCTTTCCCTGCCCAGCGGCCACACGGGTTATGCAGCTGAGGACTGACTTGGGCTGGGGGTCATGGCTTCCTAGGCCTTCTGGCTTCTGCTTCATTGCAGCCCTTTCCAGCTGCAAGTCAACACCAGGAGGAACTGATTTGGGGACCTGGAGTTCAAGGCTGTAAACTCCCACAAAGGCCAGAGCCGGCGGAGCTGGAGAGCCCCATTTTGGGAAGCTGGTGGTGAGGGCCTCTGCCTTTGATCGCCAGGGAGACAGAGGTCAGCTGAATTCCAGCCTATTTCCTCCCTGCCCCACCAACCCCGCAATGACCACCCCAAATGACTGCTTTGAGATTTAGGAGTCAGGAGACAAAAGGGAGGCCTGCTTGGGGGAGACAGGGGAGACGGAGGCCTCGCCACTGAGGGCACTGTCTCATCAGCTGTGACAGTGCTGACGCATCCAGGAGTGGGTGCTGCCTCTCCTTACCTCCCAGCATCTCCCAGAGCTTTGGGTCTTGGAGAAAACAGGAGAGCACAGCTGGATGCTCCTTTGTCTCCAGCCTGGAACCATCAGACAAAGGAGGTTTCTTGGTTTTGTGTGGAGACGAAAGGGAGGCTGGAGATGCAGGGTGAGTGGTGGCCAGCAGGGATCATGCCAGGGCAGGGTGCTCCCAGGAGCCTGCTTTAGAGATCACTCCAACTGGGGACTGAGCCAAGGGAAGGGATTGCCGTGAGTGTTCTTGTCCCTGGGGGGACCAGTTCAGAGTAAGGAAAACACAGCCATCATTTTTTAGGACCTTCTCTGGCCAAACGCTCGACCTACCTTGTCTCTGTTCCCACAACAATCCTGCAAGGTAGGTGTTATTACCCCATTTTCCAGGTGGAGAAGATCCAGAGGGGTGCCCTTGCCCAGGGTCAGGCAGTCCTCAGCAAAGTCTCAGGATGAAAGGGGATTTATGTATGGGTGTGTCTGGCCCTCAGGGTGCCTTGCATGGAGATGTCTATGAGGAGAGACCCTCCTGAGCTGAGCTGCTCTCAGGAACATGGGCCACAGGTGGAAGGGCCTCGACCTCTCTGTAGGAGAGCAGGTGTCTCAGAGAGGGGCTCCCTGTCCCAGTGCCAGCTAGGACCCATGACCTGAGCTAGCTGGGGGAGGACAGGAAGGAAGTCTGAGAAGGACTTAAACGTGAGTGAAGCGAGAGGGGTGGGACCTGCTTGACTTAACAAATGCCTGGGTTTCCCCCAAAGAACAAATAGGACAATTTCTGAAAATTGTTGCAGGACTGGAGAAGGAAGGGGAGGTTAAGGGAGAGGAGAGGGGGTGGGGATGGGGTGCAAGAGGAGTGAGAGAGAACCCTCTGAGAGGGACTCTGGGGGAGCTGTCAGCAAGGTGGGGGTTGCTGCCTCTGTGAGGGCAATCGGGTCTTGTGACTCCTCACAGGACAGGCGACAGCATGGAAGGAGGCTGCCTGAGAAAAGTCCTGGGTCTGCCTGCAGCATGGGAGAAATGATTTCACCTCTGTCCTGTCCCCATTTTTGCCTGATTTTTGCCTGGGACTGATTCATTCACTTTATAAAACTGGGTCCCACGATGTGCTGTTCCAGGCATGGGGGAATGAAGAAACAAACAAAAATCCTTGCTCTTCTGGTGCTTAGATTTTAGTTGGGAGAGGGACAAACAAGATAAGGGAAACACATACCTTAGGTAAGAACAAGTGCCACAGAGGAAAAGCCAGGCTGAGGCGGTGGGTGTGAACATTTTTATACAGAGATGCCCAGAATCGGGGCTTTGGAGAAAGCCCTGAAGCCAGTGTGCACTGAGCAGCAAGCCCTGTGGAGGCTGAGCATATAGGAAGTGGGAACCGCCCGTGCGGAGGTCCCGGAGGGTAAGGGGTGTCAAGAAGGCTGGCATGGCTGGAGCAGAGAGCAGGGCGGGGAGGTCGGGGACCAGCTCAGAGGTGCCTGGAGCCAGATTAAGAAAGGCTTTTTGGCCGGGTGTGGTGCCTTACGCCTGTGGGGGACCACCTGAGGTCAGGAGTTCAAGACCAGCCAACATGGCGAAACCTGGTCTCTACTAAAAATAAAAAATACAAAAATACAAAAATTACTGGGCTTGGTGGCGGCTCCTGTAATCCCAGCTACTTTGGAGGCTGAGGCAGAAGAATCGCTTGAACCCGGAAGGCAGAGGTTGCAGCCAACTGAGATCACGCCGTTGCACTCAAGCCTGGGCAACAAGAGCGAAACTCCATCTAAAAAAAAAAAAAAAAGAAAGGAAAAAAAAAGAAGGGCTTCTTTCTGGACACAGACAGATTTTGGCGTATCATCTGAGCCCTCCCTGAGGATTTTGAGCAGGAGAGGGAGCCACTTGTAAAGGGAGGGGTTTGGATGGGATGGCCTTGGTGTCCTTTCTAGTCGGGCCATCAATCACACAGGCTCTGAGATAGAGATGCCTTCCTTCGCAACACTGGGGGCGGGCAGGGAACGGAGTGTGTACTGGCAGGGTGGGTGGGGGGGATTTGGCTGAGAGCTCCACTTTTCCGAACCACTTAGAATATGTTTGGACCAGGTACCTCTAAGTCTTACCCAGCCTCGAGGTTTGTAAACTTCTCTATCCCCAGCTCGGGGAATTTCCACTCGGCTGCTCTGGGCTGAGTGGGCAGGTTTCCACTTGGGAGCATGGGACAGGCCCGCCTGCCAGCCGAGCTCTTACCTACCCCAGGACAGGGCTGGCCCTGCCTCCAGGGTGGTCTGGAGGGAAAGGTGCAGAGAGCCTGGAGTCAGGGCTGTGCTCAGGGACCCCAGCGCCGATCTCAGCCCATCCTGGTAAGAAATAGCACCTCTCTAGACCTCCTGGTCTCCATTTCAGCCCTGTGAGGGCTCCCTGGGATGTCATGAGTCCTCCCCTCAGGACAGGGAGTGTTGCAAAGGAGGGACAGAGAGGCAGGAGTCACAGTGACCAGAGCCCGGTCAGAGGCTGGGGCCAGAGCCAGCCCCTCCCAACCCTGCTTCTCTGTGTCCGCGTTGGGGTGGCCGTGCCAGGGCGGCCACAGGAACCTAAGGGAGACCCTGTGGTCCCAAGTCAGCTACACAGAGACTGCTCACTGCAGCTTAGCTGTGGGCAAGGCCTTGGTGGCCGAGGAACAGCGACTGCCTGGGCAACGTAGTGGGCTTCCCTGTGTGGTGGGACACCCTGCCTAGTGGGCTGCTGTGCCTGGTGGGGCTCCCTGCGGCTCCCTGCTGGCTCCTGGATCTGACCCTGCCCTAGGCCTAGCAGTGTTGTCTTCTGGCCATTCCCCTCTGATACCAACCAGCAGCCCCCAGAGCCTCATTAGGCTGCTGGTGTCTCCAGCTGAACCCTCTGAGGTGTGAGAGGTGGGCCTGACATCACAGCTGGGGTGAGTCACTGCGGGCTGAGCGAGCCACTGCGGGCTGAGTGAGGGGTCTCAGCTGCGGAAAGGGCAGGCCACAGGAGCAGCCCCCATCACAGCTCCGGCTCCCAGCCCCGCAGCTGCTCCCCATTCTCTGCCAACGACCAGAACGACACAGGAAGCTGGGACCGGTGCCTTAGGTCCCAGGACAGGGTCCTGGAAACCATTCCCACTCCCCCGAGAGGCTGCAGCTGGGCCTCCCAGTCTCAGGGGACGCCTAGCTATAGACTGGGTCTTGGGCAGGATACGTCCAGGCAACGGCCCAGCTGGGCTGGAGGACGGAGGTGCAGCGAAGTAACGTTCAGGGGACCCATCCAATGCCCCTGAAGGTCTCCCTCAGCTGCCACCAGCCCAGGGACCTGGGGAAGACTGGGTTCCTTGATTCCTCCTGGCTCCTGTACCCTTTTCGGGCACCCTGGGCCGGCTGCGGCATGGAGCCTCTCGAGGGAGAGGGCCAGGGCTGGGGCTGTGGTTGGCTCTGCTGCATCTGACGGCCTCTCCATCTCCAGGTGCCAGGTGGAGGTCAGAGAATCTCCCCTGGCTTTCACGTGGATCCCTTGCCCCAACCTGCCCTAGCAAGTGGGCACGAGGTAAGGGCTCCCTTGCCAGCCCCTCCTCCCTGCCTGTGTCTCTTCCTGTTTGTGGGCTCACCTGAGGTGCGAAGGGAGGGAGTGCCACTCTCCATCCAGGCCCCGGGCAAGCGGCACTTCCCTGCTCTCCTGCACTCCCGGAGACAGCCAGCAGCTCCTGCTATGGACAGGTGGTACCTGGGTGAGTCCTCTGAACCCCATTCCTCCTCCTGCTCAGGCTCTGACACAGGTGCCAGCCCCGTCCCTTTCAAGTGCACCCACAAGCTCCCCAGAAGTGCAGGAAAGGCAGAAGGGAAGAGAGGCAGAATGTCCCAAAGAGAGCATCTCCGTATGGAGTCGCGGGCCTGCCGTGAAACGTGGCAGAGCATCTCTGAGCTGCGAGGGCAGGGAAGGCAGCTTGTCCAACCACCTCATTTACTTGTCTGTCCATCCGTCCTTCAGAGATGCAGGAACTCAGAAGCCAGACAGCTGGCTTCAAATCTTGGTTCCCCTACTTTCTGGCCATCTGACCTCAGGCAAGTTATTTAATTTTTCTGGCCCTCAGTTTCTTCCTCTATGAAATGGGGTGATAATAATGCCGTCCTTACCTTGTAAGAGTCATTGTGATGATTAAAGAATTAATTTCTGGCCAGGTGCAGTGGCTCATGCCTATAATCCCAGCACTTTGGGAAGCCAAGGTGGGTGGATCATCTGAAGTCAGGAGTTCAAGACCAGCCTGACCAACATGGTGAAACCCCGTCTCTACTAAAAATACAAAATTAGCTGGGCATGGTGGCGCATGCCTGTAATCCCAGCTACTCAGGAGACTGAGGCAGGAGAGTCACTTGAACCAGGGAGGCGGAGGTTGCAGTGAGTCAAGATCACGCCATTGCACTCCAGCCTGGGCGACAATAGCAAAACTCCGTCTCAAAAAAAAACACAAAAATTAATTTCTGTAAAGTGTTTGAAACGGTGCCTTGCACACAGAGTTTAAAAATGCAACTAGCTTCCAACTATTGTTTCCTATTCATCTATCTATTGATCAATCTATCTTCCCTATCTATCTATCTATCTATCTATCTATCTATCCATCCATCTATAAGTGCCTCCCCAGGCACCTCCTCCCTCTGCAGTGGGAGCCCTTCCATCCACACTGCAGCTCTGCTTGTGACCAGGGTAAATATTACCTGGCACTGTTAATGTTTAATGCCCCCACCTCATCCCCGGCCACCCCGCCGAGGAGCAAAGACAGCAGGAAGAGGCAAGAGGAGACAGTCCATTTGGAAATGATTGGGTTGTCAACAGATAGATAGACAGACAGACAGATAGATAGACAGACAGATAGATAGACAGATGAATTTATTTAACTTCCCACTTATTTTTACACTCTTATTATTCCCGAAGAATCCACGGAGGCTTACAAACATAGACAAAACCCAGTAAGACGACACATTCCTGTATAGTAAAGGGAGCACCTTGTCTTGTGTGGAGATGGCAGTAGCTTTGGTAGCACACCTTCGAGGGTCTGGTCTGGGCTTTCTACCTCCGGTTTGCCATTAACTGTGTGTTTCAGGCAAGTCCCTTCACCTTCCTGCCCTCGGTTTTTCTGGTGTACCCAGTGGGGATCATGACACTGCCCTGGCCACCTCCAGGGACTATTGTGGAAAGCAAAGGAGCAGCCTCAGTTTCTTTATCTGTAAAACGGCGCTAGCAGGAACTAAGTGATGCAGTGCATGCCAAGAACCTGGCGCATGGCCCATCTTCCCCAAACGCTGGCTCTGCTGGGATGTTTGCACAGATATATATTCCTTGGCTCTGGAAGCAGAAGGAAGCTGCACACCTGATCCTCAGGGCCATGACATTCTCTCCAGCTCACTCATTCGTGCCCATTTTCACTGGAGAGTGGCTGGCTTTTCCATGTCCCACAGCAAACATTTGCCAAAAGCTAATGCCTGTTATTTCTTCAATCAGCACACATATAACAGTAACAATGATGCCACTCACTGTGTGCCAGGCCCCAGGATACGCTCTTTGCATGCATTATCTCACTTCCCCTCACAACCACCTTAGGAGCTGGGTACTGTGCCCATTTTACAGATGGGGAGACTGAGGCACAGAGAGGTGAAGTAATTGACTGAGACCACTGAGGGCCAGGGTGTGAACTCAAGTGTCAAGCCCTGCCCCTCCTTGGGGAGGATTCATAGATAGAGTGGCTCCCTTCAGGAGGGCTCAAGCACCCCTGGTGGCCGCTGGCCACCGACCTTGGCTGTTTGGGGGCATTGGGCTTCAGCCTCTTCTGGAGGCCAATTCAATGGACTAGAACTTAATGAGGATTCCACAGTACCCACGACTACCCAGCACAGGAGTCCCGGGGTGAAGGAGGTCACAGTGGAGTCGGGAGGCTGCCTGCGAGGTGTGGAAAGCAGCTGCCTCCTGCAGCAAGAGGCCTGACTGTCATTCTCCACTTCCCCCACACTGGCTCTGTGACCCTGGGCGAGGCCCCCACCTCTCTGTGCCTTAGACACCTGCCTCATCAGTAAAAAGGGAAACATAAAGCTTAAGGAGATAACAATGAGGAAAGTGCTTGGTAAACCATAAAAGCAGGGGATTCTCCCTGCGATGAAAGTCTTGCCCCGTCCTTAAGGATCCTGCATGCGCCATGGTAAACTGGCGAGGAAACAATCCGAGAGCCAGGCCAAATGGTGGTAGGAAGAAGTACTGGGGCGGCAGGGAAGGAGAAATTAGTTGGGGATGACTGGGGCCCTTCCGACTGAGGTGTGACCTGCAGGGTGCAGGTTGATGGATGAATAGGAAGACAGATGAAGAGCCCTTCTGGAGGATCTACTGCTGGTGGGCTTTGGGGGTGCTCCAGGGATGTGGTGGGGGAGCAGTGGGCCAGGCTTCTAGGGACCACTGCAGGAAAGCCTCCAGCGCCACATAAGGAACAGCAGCTGCAGCGGTGGCATCCACGGTGGCTGGTGCGGTGGGCCCTGCCTGGGCTGGGGGCCCTGTGGGACCCCTGACGCTGCCCCCGGAAGCTCCCAAGTACAGTGTACACTGAAGAGATTGTACAATTTCCACTTTCCTGTTCCCACCGCCCCAGCTGTGGCTTCCCCAGCTGGCAGAACAGCACCACCGATGACCCATCCCAGCCCTTCTCTTTGGAAATTTCCTTTGGGAGGGTTTAGAAACTCAGCCAGCTCCTCCCTGCCCCTGCCTCCCCATGCGCCTCCTCACCCTGCCGCAGGAGCCCCTCCATCCACACTGCCGCTTTTCTTGTGACCAGGGTAAATATTACCTGACACTGTTAATGTTTAATGCCCCCGCCTCGTCCCCGGCCACCCCGCGGAGGCAGCCAGACACTCTCCAAAAAGCAGAGACAGCAGGAAGAAGGGAGTGGAGACAGCCCATTCAGCTGGGGAAATGACTGGGTTGTCGATGGACGGTGGTGAGTGTGCTGGTGTGTGTGCCCGGGCGTGTGTGAGGCTGGGTGGCTCTGACTGGCCTGCCTTTGCAGGGTCAGCTGGACTCTACCCTTCCCTCTTCTGCCACCTCAGCCTTTCAGAGTACCCAGCCCCACTTCCTGTCGGCCTCCTCTCTAAGAAAATTTGCAACTTAAAAGAGAACCCTGCTTTAACCCCAAAGAAAGATAACTTGAGTGGCAGAACGGCAGCAGATAGAAGATGGAGAGCTGAGCGTCCCTCCTCGGCCTCCTGGCACACACCCGCCCTGAGTTCAATGCATCTTGCTAGACCATCTGAACTTGGGCAGGAGGCAGACGGGGTCCATCTGGCTGGGGAAGGAGCAGGCCCCTCTGGTCAGCCTTCCTAGGCTGGATTTGGGGTGAGAGCCCCCCAAGTTCAAGTCACACACCTCAAAGGCTTCCTGTCACAGGAACTGACTCAGACCTGGAAACCAAGAGGGGCACTTGCTGACAGAGGTGGGTTTTGAGCCAGATGCAGAAAGGGGAGGGTGCTGGGCAGAGAGGGTCTCGGCAAGTGGTTCAGGGCCAGGTGACCATGGAGGAGGAGGTTTCCTAGGGTGTGTGGGGAAGCCTTGACTTGGGTCTAGCTGTTGCTCTGACACTTTAATCCACATATGATCTTGAACAAGGCCTGAACCTAATCTGGGATGACAGCGCAGACGCTGGGTCCCTCATGGTCTCCCTGAGCACCCAGCACCTCAGGCCCGTCAGGATGGGCACTGACTCTTCCTGGCCTGTCCTTTCCTGGCCCAGGGACTGGCTGCTGGGGACAGCTGGGCTTGCCAGACCCTGAGTCTCACCACTGCCCAGGGGCACAGTTTGCCACAGCCTGGAAGGCGCTGACTTGCGCATTCCTTCCTCCTGGGCTCTACTTCCCTGGTACAAGAAGGGGCTCCAGCAGGGCAGGAAAGAGTAGTGGCCCTCAGATGTGGCAGAAGCGTCCCGGCCAGGCCACCTTCTGGCTGTGCGGGGTAAGTGTACTCGGTTGCAGGGCACCACTGTAAGACCTGCCTGCTGAGCAGCTCCAAATCCGGGGGAGGCCACTGGAGGCAGGGGCAGGAACTTGCCTCTGATGGGCTCCTTCTCTCCTGCCATTGAGAGGCGGCAGAGCAAAGGGCTTATGCACCTCCATTCTCAGCCCCCTGCTGCCTGGGTTCAAACCCCAGCTCGACTCCTGACTTGCTCTATAACTGTGGGGGAATTACTTCTCTGTACTTCCATCCTCTTGTGGATTACACCAGAATGACATTGACGCCTCATAAGGTTGCCATAATGGTTAGATGAGTTAGGCTCTTGTTAGCTTTTGCCCGGTGCCTGACCAGCACTATATATTAATGTTTCTTAGCTAGATCTGCTTCCCCTGAGGATGGTAACGTAGGACAGGAGGTCTGACTCAGCTATCGTTAGGACTTTGGACAAGTCTACACATTGGGCTCAGCTTCCTCCTTCTGTCTGATAAACTTTAAGGTTCTGTTTTATTTATTCATGCATTTCACAAATACCTGCTAAGCACCTGATAGCCAAATGGTCCTGTGGAGAGAGGCCTCTGGGAGTCTAATGGGAGAGGCCTCTCCTGGCCTTTTCTACCATGGTAGGAATCAAGGAGCAGGAGATCGTCTCCCTTCCGGAGTGGTCAGAGGCCCCCCAGACAGCACAGATCCCCCTCTGACACTCGGTATCTGGGCCCCAGTTGATTGTGTCTGAAGCCACCTAGAGCAGAAGCCTGCTGGCAATGGTTTTAGCAACACTCTGTTCCCAGCCTCCCCTCGCCCGCTTGGACCCTTCGGGGTCCTCTGGGAAGGGAAGGACAGGGAATTCCAGCTGTTCCTGTGGCTGGCCCACCATTGGTGACTCCTCTCATCCTACCTCTGGCTCTCTCCTAGGCGGCAGCCCCAAAGGGGATGTGGACCCATTCTACTATGGTAAGCCTGGGACCCTGTTCACCCTTCCTGAGCCCTCAGGACCCCTCCCACCAAGCAGCGGCCTCTCCCAGTCCCAGGTCCATGCTCTGTGCCCCTTATCTCCCCCCGTGACCACGGGCTGCTGCGGGCGGGCTGCGGGGAGAGATGGCTGCTGGGAGAGACCACCCATCCCACTCTTCTTGCCCTCTCTTTCCCGAGACTATGAGACTGTCCGCAATGGGGGCCTGATCTTCGCCGGGCTGGCCTTCATCGTGGGACTCCTCATCCTCCTCAGTAAGTGGGGTGGCCTCCAGGGAAGGGGTGCTGGCCGGGGCACGTCTATTCTCAAAGCCGCTGAGCAGGCTGGCTTTCCGGAGTCCCCAAGGAAGGGGTGAGCCTCCCCACCACGCACACCCCCTGCAGGATGTGGGAACAGGTGCCCGGTGGGGTGCCAGGCTCTGGGAGCACAGTGTAAGGTTCCCGCTTGCTCAAGTGCACCCTCCAGTGGGCCCGGAAGGAACCTTGGAGGTGAGAGTGAACCTGCGGGGTAACTGGAGGGCCAGGCAGGGGCACTAGGCCCCCCACTGCTAACCATGGTCCCAAACTCATCCGTTAAATAGGGATGATCCCACCTGCCTCACAAGAGGAGGGCTAGCATCCAAAGACACAGCAGTCAGGACAGCGCTCTAAGAATGGTCCAGTGCAGACTCGGAGTGTTCTGGGGGAGACAAGGAGACTTATGTATCCTCAAGCCCCGAGGGGCACACAGCAGGAGCTTAATAACTGCACATTGACTTGTTTTGGTCCAACCCAAAGAAAAACACACAGAAAACACAACCCATGGAAAGAAGATACAGGAAGCACACCTGTGGGCTCTGGAATTCCATGCACTTGTGCCACTGCACCCCACCCGAAGGCTTGGACACAGTCCTGTGGGTCTCCCCATTTTCCCGTGTTGCCCATGGCAGCTCCCGGAGGGCGGTGCGGGGTGGTAGCTGAGCACATAGGCACAGGAGGCAAGTGGCCTAAGCAAGGGGCTCTGCTTTGGACTTGCTGCCATCCTTCTCCAGGTGTTCACCGGGCAACTGTGCTGGGGGCACCCTGATGGCCCAGTGTCTGCTGCTGCTCTCGATATGCCAACAACCCACCGTGGATCTGCTCCAGTAAACATTTGCTGACTGACTGACTTAGGTTCTTGAATGCCTGTGATTCAGCCTTACATAAAAAGAAAGAAGGCTGGGCACGGTGGCTCATGCCTGTAATGCCGGCATATTAGGAGGCCAAGGCAAGAGGATCTCCTGAGACCAGGAGTTTAAGACCAGCCTGGTCAATACAGTGAGATCCGATCTATAAAAAAAGCTTTTTAAAAAAATCAGCTGGGCATGGTGGCATGTGCCTATAGTCCCAACTACTTGGGAGGCTGAGGCAAGAGGATTGCTTGAGCCCAGGAGTTTGAGGCTGCAGTGAGCTATGCACCACTGCACTCCAGCCTGGGTGACAGAGTAAGACCCTGTCTCAAAAAATAAAATAAAATAAAATAAAATAAAATAAAATAAAATAAAATAAAATGGGACAGTCAAACGTGGCCTCCAAGACTGACCCTGCAGTCTTGACTGGCAGGAGGGAGGTAGGAGAGACTGGAAGAATTTTGAGTCTTCCAGGGTCTCCTTGGAAAACGAGTCCATGGAAACAAATCTCCTTTTCTCTTTTCAAGGCAGAAGATTCCGCTGTGGGGCCAATAAGAAGCGCAGGTGAGGGCTGCCCGGGGTGACCGATGAGGGGCTCTGGGCTGGGGAAGAGGTGTGGGCTGAGGATTTTGTCTCTGCCACTGTGGAGGGGTCCCCAGCCTCAGGGATCCCTAGACCCACCCCTCCCCCGGTCCTCTCACCTGTTGCTTTTCCTTCCCCCACCAGGCAAATCACTGAAGATGAGCTGTAACAGCAGGTATGCGAGGAGGGCCCGGGGAAGGTGGCGGGAGGGGAGGGCAGGCTTAGGGGCAACCGTGAAGAATTCTGGCTCCTGGACTGGGTAGGGGAGAATTTTAGGGTCACCCACACATCAGCCAGGTGGTCTGTCACCTATGGTGTGTTTCAGATGATTGCCAAGGGCCTGGCGTGCAGTGTGTGCCACAGGAGATCACAGAGGAGCCCTGGAGAAAAGTGAGATGGACAAGGAGGAAATAAAACCCCAACCTCTGCTGCAACCTGCCCAGCCCCAACCTGCCTTTGTCTTCTCAGCCTCGGCAGTGCCACCCACTGCACAGGGGCCAGCTGGGAAGCCAGGCCCTGCCTCTGCTACCTCCCCTTCTTCCCTGGGCTGTAGACCTTTGTCCCCGTCACTGCCAGTGCTTGAGCAGAAGGAAGCTCCAGACTCAATGTGACCCCCAGATGGTATCGCCACCTCCTGCCCCTTGCCACCTCATGCTCATAATAAAGTTAGCGTCAGAGACCGCTGTTCTCTCGCCTGCCTGCCTATCTGCCTCCTCTGTCACCACCAGCCTCTCCAAGTTCAAGTACAAATACAGCCGGGTCTCATTTGTTTTTTCAAGTAATTGTTCAGGCACCTGTCTGCCTGTAAAAGCAAGAAGTTCAGTGTTGTCATCTGTAGGCCACTCCTTGTACCCCCTGAACTGGCAGGAGCCCTGGGGACAGAGGCCTCAGCCTGGCTTTTATGCACCTGGGATGTCTGAAAGGCCCAGGGGGTCAAAGCCACGGCCCTGTTGGATACCCACGAGGCCTCTGCCCCAGGCGCCAGGCGCTGCTGCTGGGATCCTGGAAGCAACCCTGCCTAGGAGTTGCTGTGGAGAGGCCCCAGGCTACCAAGATGAGCCTGTGTGTGGTCACATTCCTGTGCTCTGCCATTTTCCACATGTACACCCCTGGGCCAGGGTGGGTGGGTCCAAGGGGCCTGCTGCTGGGCCTTCGCACATGTCCTGAAGGAGCCAGCCCTCTTCCCAGTCCCCTCCTGGTACTGAGCTCAGGCCACCTCTTTCCACTCTTGGGGCCACCTATTTGGAGGCTTGGTTAATTCCAGGGCCTGGGGCCAGGGAACAGATGGTGAGAGTGAGACCATCGACACACTTGCTCTAGTCCCCGTCCATGCAGGCAGGGACCCACTCAGGGCAGCCTCAGCCTGAGATGCTGCCAGGTCGCTCTGCCCACCAGTGCCCAACTCCTAATGCCCATGCCCCCTTTGCTATGAGTCCAAGGCTGAGGTCATGGAGGGAGGCCTCTGGGAGCTTCTGCACTCAGGAAGGAGCCCCCTTTCCTCTCCCTCCCCTCAGAGGCCTCTAAGGCTGGAGGGATTGTGGGATTCTGGCACCACCTAGCGTCTGGCTTCCTCATCTGGGCCTGCAAGCTTTTGAGGGAGGGGAGAGGAGAACTGGCAGGAGAATCAAGCTACTGCAGCAGGAAATGAACAGGGCATGTTTGGGGGCCAGAGGCAGGATGGATCCCGCTCCACCTGGGAATTAAGCTGTTTGTCTTAATCCACTTCCCCCAGTCCCTGATAACCACCAACTCTCCTAAAAACACAGAAGGCTTGAGCAGGGAAGGGTCCTTAGAGAGCAAAACAGACCATCTTCAATTTACAGAAGGGGAAACTGAGGCTCCAAGAGAGGCCGTGGCTTGTCCAGAGTGACATGGCCAGCCTGAGTCAGAGCCAGAGGTAAAATTCAGGTCTCTGGCTCCCCTTCCAGAGCTCTTCCCACCATACGAACATCCAAAGGACGGGGAGTAGTTGGTGGGGCAGGGAGGTGGACTCCCCACTGACTGCCTGGGGGTTTGGAGAGTGAAGGGGAAACAGAGAAGGTCTGGGGTTGGGGGGAGAAACTCCAGAGGAGACCAGGAGCCACACAGAGGAAGGCCTGGTGACTTACAACTTAGCACCAAGTCCTTATGATACCCCACTCCAAATGTGGACTCATTGGTGTCGGCCAAACCCTTAAACGGAATGCAGTTTTTCTATGCAGGAGATAGAGGCACACACTTGAGCTCTCCCTCGAGGTTGGGAGAAATGAACACGAATGGGGCAGGTCCAGCCAGGGGGACTTTCAGGAGAAGGGGGCTCCCAAAGCCTCTTGGACGCAGCAGCAAGGCACAGAGGAAGAGGGATATTCCAGACCTGTGGCCCACATAAGAGCACTAGAGAAAAGTCAAGTTTCTAGAATGTTCCATACAGAGGACAATCCAGCCTGCCACCCTCAAAGGGAAATTTCACCTGCTCTGGATGAGTCACTTCCTTTCGCTGACCCTGCCTCAAGTCCTCCCTCCTTATGAAATGTGAGGCTTTATCAGGTCTGAACCTGAGGGGCTTTTCAAACCAACACGTACCCAGATTCCCCCAGCCTGGTTGAATATGAGGCTTGGGGGGTGGCCTCTGCAGGCCGAGGCTTAATGAGCCCCATGGCCCCAGGTGGCATTCAGAGGCCTGGGACTTGCTTCCTAGCCAGGACTCTTGTGAACATTTCCCTTCCCTCTCCAGAAAGGTCACGTGGGCTGGCAGTTACTGAACTTTCGCTTCACTTTGGGATTTTCCACAATTCAGACCTGCATTGAGTCACAAAGATGCACCAAGCCTGGGAAATGACTGGGTGAATTACTCTTAATCACACAACTCCGACCACGACAGCCTCCGTCTGAGGGCGCAATTCCCTTTCTGACCACCAGAGGGAGCATGTGGCTTGCGCCGAATCCCCTCCAATTGCGTGTTTTCAACTCAACCTTTCCAAGGGCCTTTGCCGGGAGGAGGGGCTCCTGGCTCCTGAATGGTCCGTCTGGTGGCCTGATTTCCTAGGAAAGCCCTCAGCTCTTCTCATTCCGCTTGTTCACCCCCCCAGGTACAGCACTTGCCCCACTCTGGGGTAATTCTTGGCTGTGGAGTCTTAAGTGCTCATTCCTTCCCAGAGGCAGAGACCCCACGTGATCTACATATCTTCCCCAAAGCCTGGGGAACGGCGACGCCTCTAACCCTGTAGTCTGAGTAAATCAACGACAGTAGGACATGGGGAGGGGCAGAGAAGTCAAGCAGGGACGTTTGTGGGGAGGGAGGGGAAAGAGGCTTTGCCTGAGTAGCTCTTCTCACCCCAGCTGCAGTGAGTCTGATTCAACTGATGGGACGTCGGTGGTGGTTCTGCCTCCCCAGGTGAACTCAAAGTGGAGCAAAAGGTGACAGTCACGGCTTAGTAGGTGAGCATGGCCAGGCGAGGGTGAGGGGAACGCAGGAGGTGGAGCAGGTGAGGGCCCAAGGGAAACTGGACTTGTTTCACGTTCTGGGGAGAGGACAGGTAGCTCTGCCCCGCCAGCCCCTGGGAGAGCAGTTCCAGAGCCCCCAGGCCCAGAGGTGCTGGCCTTGGGCAATGGGGTTGCAGGGTCTCTGCTAAGTCCGCTGAGTCCTGGCCTTCCTCACAGTACCCATGAACAGGAAGAGCTGGGCAGGAAGCCCAGGGAGGGCCAGGAGAAATAGCCTGTGAGCCAGCAGCCAGTCCCACCCCTATCCCTTGCTAAAGCGTCCACTGCCCAAACCCACCCAGCCTCTGCACAGCTCCAAAGAGCCCTGTGGGCATGGGGGCAGAAGGGCTTCTGCTGGGTTCTGGCAGGCCCTCCCTGACGGGGTGGCCTGGACTTCCCCATCAGAGGAAGTAGAGCCTCAGATAGGCCAGTCTCTAGCTCCTACAGGCTGATCTCCTGTCCAGGGTGAGGGTGCCGCTGGCATAGGCCTCCAGTTTTTCTAAATGCTTTGGGACATCAGGGGAAATCTCCACCCCGCCCCAGCAATTCTGAACTCTCTCTTGTACAGGGAGCAAGGAAGGGGTGCTCCAAAGAACTGAGCGTCTCCACTGGTGCTGCCTCTAGTGAAGGAAGTGGGCTGCCTAGACAGACAGGGCTGGGAGTGGAGGGCGTGAGGGGTGTTGTGTGAAGAAAGGCGCAGGGCAGGGGGTGGTGTAGAGTCTCCTCCCAGGCTCTCCCGGCTTCAACCCTCCCTCTGCTCGGCACGGCAGGGGCTGCTCCGGGGAAGGTTAGTCGCCTCCCTGTTGATCCGTGGCCCCAGGCAGCTGAGCTCTGAACTGCAATTCAGCAAGGGCCTCTGGGGCCGGTAATCTGTGCCTCACCAAGCGCCCATTCTTCATTCCTCACAGGCTGCCTGACAAATGCCTGGGCAGCGGAGATCAGAGGCAAATGCCACGGCAGCTCGGCCCTGTTGTCAGAGCGAGTCACTGGCTGGGAAGATGGATTGGGCCTGGGCCTCAGAGCTAGGGCCACAGCAGCCTCCTTCCAGGACATGGGGAGGGCAGTGTTGAGCCCAGGGCTGCCCTGGGAGAGCCACAGAGGGGCCCGAGTGTCCTAGCCTTGGAAGAAACCCGGGGCTCAGACTCAGTGCCCGCTCCCAGGTCTGGCTGCAGGAGGAGCCACAGGCTGCAGACACTTCATAGTTTGCCGTTGAGTGATTGAGGACTTGGGAAGAAATCCGGTTTACAACTTCGAACCTTCATTCCCAGAGCTTCAACCTGACACTGGAGGGGCAAAGAAGGTGGCATTGGGAGGCCGAGGGAGGGGTCTCCCCCAGGCGTGGATGGACCTCATGTCTAGAATGGACTGGGACGAGCTGTGTTCAGGAGTGACAGCTCCCCAAGCCCTGTTTTGGCAGATTTGATTTTCAGTTTGTAGGCATGGGGCCTCAGATGTGAAGGGAAGCTCAGAATTCAGGGAGGTTCGGGGTCCCCTGGCAGGGCAGGGGACCAGGGCAGGGCATCCACCAGGGGACCCCGAATCTCCCTGAATTCTGAGCTTCCCTTCACAGGGTACAGGTGAGACCAGGTCAGGAACACTCCTAAAACAGTGGAGGCCCAGCCTGGCCTGTCCCGCTCCTATGGGCTTGCTGGGCTACCTGCTGTCACCCTGAGTGACACCCCGAAGTTCCTCAGCCCCAGGAGGCCTCCAGTCACCATGGCTGCTACTGTCTCTAGATGTCTAAACTTGGTTCCCTTTTCAAGAAATGCTCACTGTCACTTCCCCAAAGGGCTTCTTTGGTGTCACTGAGAGGAATTCCCCCGGTGAGCAGGGCAGCAGGGAGGGGAGAAGAGGGGAACGTCCTGAGCTGGGGAAGCACTTTGTGGCCCCGGAAGCCCTGCCTGCAGCTCTGCACAGACCACACTGTGGAAGATGGAAAATTGGCTTCACTGCCAGCTCTGCTCTTGGCCTGCTGTGTGACCTTGGGAAGGCCCTGGTCTGTCTCTGGACTTGGCTTTGGAAAAAACAGACACAAGACAAAAGTCCCAAGCTTCAGCTCACACGTCAAGGAGCTGTAACTTTTCAGGGGAAGGGGTAAGGGGAGAGCTGTGGCTGACCCCGTTGTTCCCTCCCGCCCCTTGGATAGCTGTTCTTAGAGAAAAGCTGGGTACACCCCCACAGTCCCTGCAAATACATGCTTGGCGTCCTCCTGTCAGTGAACACAGAGGCGCCCAGCAAATGATGAAGGCAGACAAAAAGACACACTTGACAAAGCAAAGGAGATGAGGCTGGCTTGGCCCCGAGCCAGGAGCACGCTGAATTCTCTTGTGGTCTCTGTTTCCTGAATGGCCCATCAATCAGTAACCGAGTGCGTGCCAAACCCAGCCCACACAGGAGCCCGGTGTCCTCTGCTCTGCAGTAAATACTACTTCAGGCCTTATGTCCGAGGACCATATGCTCCCAACACAGCTGATAAAATCATCCAGGAGTAGCCTGGAGGCCGCAGACACCCGCCTCCGGGGGCAGGAGTGAGACGGGCCAGGCTGGGCCTCTGCTGTTCCGAGAGTGTTCCTGACCTGCTCTCTCTAGCACCCTGGGCACCTGCCAGGGGACCCCGAATCCCGTGAATTCTGAGCTTGCCTTCACATCTGAGGCCCCACTGCTTATAAGCTACATGAGGGCAGGGATTGCATCTGAAAGTTCACCCACTGATCCCAGTACCTCGCCCCCCTTTGGGCACCTAGTGCACCCTCCATACATGTTCATTGAGTGCACATGTGACTGGTGGCCTAGAGGAATGAAGGAGTGATTGATTACCCAGCAGGTGGGCCGCCCCTGCCCCTGCTCCATGCCCCCAGGAGCAAGGAAGTTGTTGGGCCAGGGTAGGCAGCTGGGGTGGTCTGAGGTGTGCATGATCCCTTCTTCCTTGGCCTCACAGTTAAGGTCACAGGCTTTGGAATCAGCAGACCTGGGTCTGAGCCCCGGCTTAGCCAATAATGAACTATGCATGTGCAAGCTCCCCTGGAGACTCAGTTGCCCTAAATGGAGAAACTATCTTTAGCCTGTGGATATGCTTTGCGTGAGGTCGATTATCTCTGAGGCTCTTTTTAGCGTTAAGGCAACGCTGCGGCTTTTTCTGTCCCCGGCCAGGTATCACTGCCCCTTCCTTCAATGCTTCTGCGTTTGAGAAAGCTCCGTCCCGTGCTTGCTTCTCAGGACAAATTGTGCAGGGAGGACAAAGGCCCCTGAGTCCGCCCTCAGACTGGCCAGGTCTAGGGAGAGGCTGGCGCAGCCATGGGCCCCAGCCCCACGCACTCCCGGGCACCACGTGGGCCACAGCGTAGACTTGGCTGTTCCAGCCTTAGGGTTGCCCCGCCTCCTGGGCCTTCTGCCAGCTCAGCCGTGGAGTCCTCACTTCAAAGTCAGCGGAGGGTGGTCTATGACTACCATACCCAAAGCAGGGCCAGTTTGTGAAAAAAGTTTCTTGATTATAGGTTTCTCCTTTGTGTGTGTGTGTGTGTGTGTGTACGTGTGAGATTGTGTGTGAGTATATGTGAGTTCTGTGAGTGTGAATGTGTGTGTATGTGAGCTAAACGTCTTACATCCAAATACTAGGAAATACGAAGTGTGAATGTATGTGTGTGTGTGTGAGAGATTGTGTGTGGATGAGTGTGTGCACGTGTATATGAGTGTGTGAATGTGTGTTGATTGTGTGAGTGGGCAATTGCGTGTGTATGTGTGTATGGGAATGTGTGTGCATGAGTGTGTGAATGTGTGTGTGTGAATGTGTGTGTGTATGTGAATGTGTGTTAATGTGTGACTGTGTGTGAATGTGTGTGTGAATGTGTGTATGTGAATGTGAGTGTGGGTGTATATGTGAATGTGTGTGTGAATATGTATATGTGAATGTGTGTGAGTGTATGTGAACGTGTGTGAATGTGAATGTGTGTGTATGTGAATGTGTGTGAATGTGTATGTGAATGTGTGAATGTGTGTATGTGAATGTGTGTGTGAATGTGTGTGTGAATGTGTGTGAATGTGCGTGTGTGAATATGTGTATGTGAATGTGTGTGTGTGTGAATGTGAGTGTGAATGTGTGTGTATGTGAATGTGTGTGAATGTCTGTGTATGTGAATGTGTGTGTATGTGTATGTGAATGTGTGTGTGAATGTGTGTGTGTGTATGAGTGTATGAGATTGTGCATCCATGAGTGTGTGCATGTGTATGAGTGTGCATGAATGTGTTACTTGTGTGATTGTGTGTGCAATTGCGTGTGTGAATATGTGTGTGTATGTGAATGTGTGTGCATGAGAGTGTGTGAATGTGTGTGTGAATGTGAGTGTGAGTGAATGTGTGTGAATGTGTGTATGTGAATGTGCGTGTGTGAATGTGTGTATGTCAGTGTGTGTGTGTGACTGTGTGTGTGAATGTGAATGTGTGTGTGAGTGTGTGAACGTGTGAATGTGTAAGTGTGCATGTGAATGTAAGTGTGGGTGTATATGTGAATGTGTGTGTGAATGTGTGTGTGTGACTGTGTATATGAATGTATGTGTGTGTGAGTGTGTGAGTGTGTATGTGAATGCGTGTGAGAGAGTGTGTGCGTTGCTAGTTGTGCTAGAACTGGGGAGAAGCAGAGCAACCCAGGAGGGTGCGTGGGTGGACCTGGCATCTGGAGCCCTGCGCAGCGATTCGGCCTCCTCAGCTGAGAATCAGAGGTCTGTTTTGGAGGACACCATTCATCTCCTCCAGTAGTTCTTAGAGGCTGGCAAGGACACAGGCTGGGGCAGGGAGTGAGCCCAGCCTCCGGCTTCACTGCGAGACATGACTGGGGTGAAGGGCAGGACCTGTGTAGTGGAGAATTTGGCCGCTGTCTATGTTGCACTGCACAGCAGCCTGCCGCGCCACCATCCCGTCCTGTGGCACTAGGGGGAGGCAGACACCAGGTTCCCTGTGTGAAGGCCTGGAGCTTCCTTCCGCGGAGGACCGAAGAGTCACATCCAGCAGTGGGCCAGAGAGGCGGGATGTCCTCTCCAGCCATCAGAGCCACGCCCTTCCCCCCCCCCCCCCCCCGCCTTCCCATAGCTCCCACCCTTCCCACACTGCACTTTCCAGGAGTGCAGACGCGGCAGCTGGCCTCCCAGGACCTGTCCCAAGACTTCTCCTGAGCCCGGGGTCTCAGGGCAAGCTTCCAAGGTCGCCTCTCCTGAATCTGAGGCATCCCCAACAGATGTGGAAGATTCATTCTCTCTGGAAGGATTTTTCCTCCTCTCAAACTTCGCAGTGGAAATGATATGAAGCAGGGGCGGGGCAGTGGCAGAGCTGCTGGAGCAGGATAGACAGGCGTGGCCACGAGCTTGGCTCGGTCACTGACCAGCTGGGCAGCCCTAGGGAAGTCCTTTAGTGTCTCGGAGCCTCGGTTTTCTCATCTGTGAGATGGGGTTTGTGATATCCAACTCATTAAAGAGACTGAATGAGATCATGTGTGTAAACGAGATAGGTACGCCACAAAGTGTTATGAACATGTAAAATGGGTGAAGGACGAAGCAATGTTCACCAAGGCTTCTGCTGGGCTGGGTGATTGCGTGTTTTTCAGCCATTTATTATTCAGCAAATTTTTGTTGACTATTAAGTATATGCCAGACACTTTATTAGTGTTTTTGACAAGCTTAAGTGGATAGTGTTTATGAAACTACAGAACATAAACCTTCTAGTTTATCTTCTAGTCCAAGATTTCCCAAATGCCAGCCCCCAGACCTATGCTAAGCTTCTTACATCCAAATACTGGGAAATAGAAAAAACAGATCCAAGATTCTGTAGCCTGGGATCTCTCTCTCCTCCTCACCTGTGCCTGTGTGCATGTGTAGCTGTGTGGTTTCGGAGCCACTGAGACCCGCAGATGGTAAATGCTGTCAACGGATAGCATGTCCCATGCCAGGGGCTTCGGGCATGCGCCTATTAACTTTTCGAGAGGGGCAGGGACTGCCCAGCCACAGTCTCAGGACTCCTCCTAAGGGTTTGACCCATAGGAACATGTCGGCAGATTGCCCAGAATATAGAGTCTGAAGGCCTTCTAATTCTATATTTTGTCACTTAGTGGCTCTGTCATTTAGTGCCTGCATAATTATCAGCAAGTCACTTGCTATCTAAAGCCTCAATTTCCTCACCTGTAACATGGGGATATTGATGCCTGTCTTGCTGTGGGATCTTCATGTGAGCATACTTTGAAAACTGCAGGCCGGGCATGGTGGCTCACACCTGTAATCCCACCACTTTGGGAGGCCTAGGCGGGCAAATCACGAGGACAGGAGTTCAGGACCAGCCTGGCCAGCAGAGTGAAACCCCATCTCTACTAAAAATGCAAAAGTTAGCTGGGTGTGGTGGCATGCACCTGGAGTCCCAGCTACTCGGGAGGCTGAGGCAGGAGAATCATTTGAACCCGGGAGGCAGAGGTCGCAGTGAGCCGAGACCACACTTTTGCACTCTAGCCTGGGTGACAGAGGGAGCAATCCAAAAAAAAAAAAGGAAAAGAAAACTGCAAAGCTCCACTTTTTTTAACTCCAATGAAAGCCAGAACCAGACTGAGTTTTCAAAGGAGAAACCCTTCAGGCTGAATTTTCTTCCACTTCTTCCAAGTCCAGCTGTATTTAATATTGAAAGATACTCTCCATGGAGGAGCCCCTGTCCCGCCCAAAGGTTTCTCGTACTCCGTCTTTGGGCGACACCTGCTGGCCATGGCAGGTACTGTGTCCTCCTCTAGCTAAACAACTCCGCGGAGACAACTTGCCCATCTCCTTAGACATTCACAGCCATGCTGCAGGGTCGGTGTTCTGTTCCCACTTCCACAGATCAAAAAGGTGAGACTTGGTCCTCCCAGCTCATGAGAAGTGCAGTGAATCTCTGACTCCAGGTTCTTGGCTCCATCTCATCCCTACTTCTTGCTCTTAGGCCAGGCGGAGTAGGGAGTCATCCCCTCCCAGGCAGAGGAGACCTCCCACCCCACAAATCATTCTGAAGTAGGCACTGAGATTAGGGGCAAGGCCAGGGTTGGAGCCTAGGACAGACCTGGTCAAGAAAGACTCATCCTTATGTCAACAACCCCACCAAGCAGCCACCACATCCAGTTCCCCATCTGCAGAGCAACTAGGCCGATGGCAGGGGCTTCAACGATAAAAATTCACTCTGAGGAGGCAGAGAGATGCCATTTGCTCAGGCTGCATGGTGAGGAGCTGGGGACAGCCTATCCCCTGGGCCTGTTGCCTCTATGCCCACTGTGTGGGGCAGTGGCTAGCCTGAAATCTGGCGTGTGGCTTGGGGGAAGCGGGTGCCCCTGGTCAAGGAACTTCTCAGTCAGGAGGCAAAAAGTATTGTGATTGAGAATGAGGACTTGGCCTCATCCTTGAGAGATGCACACAAAATGATCAATGGATGAAATTATATAACATGAAATTTGCTTCAGAAAAATTCATGGTGATGGGAGAGGAGCATGGATGAAACAAAAAACTGGCCATGAGTCAACTATTGTAGCATCTGGGAAATGAGTGCATAGTGATTCGTTTTACAATTCTCCCCACTTTTGTATATACTTGAAATTTTCCACGTTCAAACTTTTAAAAAATGTAACAGCAGAAACACTACTACCACCATCAATGTGAATACACAGAATTAGACTGCCTTGAGCATCTGACTGCGTGAATTGGAGAACTTAGTTAATTTCTCTATGTCTCAGTTTCATTGTCTGTAAAATGGGGTTGATAATAATCATACCAGTCTTATAGGGTTGTTTTGAGATTATGCATCTGAAGGAATTAGCATAGTGCTGGGCCCACAGCAAGCACTCAATTATAATCACTGTCATTAGTAGGAATCCAGGGCTCTGGTTATAATTTGCCAAAAGAAGAAGATACTTTGGCTGATACAGACAAACAATTGGCCAGCCAGTTCAGCTTAGAGTTTGGATCGATGAGTCTTCGAGGACACAACTCTGAACTGCCGTGTGCCGGGTGTGTGGGTATCTCAGATGGGTAGACACACACCGCAGAGTCAAGCTTTCCTGAGACCCCGCAGGGAGGCCTTTTCCCTGCCTCTCTGCACATCTTTCCCATTGTTCAAGCCCAACTCACATCCTCCCTTTCTCTGAGCTTAAGCAGCTCTCTTCACAGACTCATCGAACCCCTGCTGTAGGTGAGACTATAAAGATCATCTAACCCAGCCACATCATCATAGCTTCATTCAACAAACAGTCATCAAAGACCTGCGTTGGGTGCTGAGGATGGAGTGATGAACAAGGTGGGCGAGAGACTGAGGGCAACAGGGCCTGGGAGGGAGGTAAACACCACAAAGCTGAGCACAGGCCAGGCAGTCAGGAGCCCTGGACCTAAGCCCTGACTCTGCCATGTGACCTGGGATGCCCTTCACCTGCCAGCCACTGTTTCCTCCTGGGAAGAACAAGGAACTTGCAGGAGATGCTCCCCAGGTCCCTTCACACTCTGACCTGCCAACTCTGAGCATGTAGGCCTCCCTATGTTGCTCTTTAAACATCTTCTTCTCCACTGGAATCCAAGCTCCGTGAGGGCAGGGACTCTGTGCTAGACTTTCCAGGGATCAGGGAACTCCTTGCACGGGGACTGGGCACAGACTTGCCAAAACAATGAGTAAACCAATAAAATGTACTTCCTCCAGGCCAAGTGTGGACCGGAAACGGTGAAAGAACAGAGTTTTTAACCGGGAGAAGCGGGAAATAGATCCCCAAAAACCTCACACTGTACCACTTGGAGATTGACGATGCCCACCAGTGTGTTAAAGCCTGCAGTAAAAAACAAAAACAAAAACAACTCCCACAAAAACCTATTTACCTTTGCTTATTCCAGTCTTTTCCAAACCTATTTGAGCATAGATCACTTTCTGCACCTCACCTGTTACCTTCTTGTGAAACACTTGTGCAATGCTATATTAGATCTTTTCTTTGTTTTCAGCTGGCTTTATTAAAAATAAGGTCAAGTTTGGTAAAGATGCTAGGTTTCAATGTCATTGTGGCCTGAAATAGGAACCTTATTGCTGCATTCTTAGCTGAGCTCTGCCACCCTCACTGGGGCTGAGCTAGGACCTTAGATGACATTCTGAGCCCCCCATTGTGTAAGTAAGTACCGTTCGACCCAGGCAACACCTCATTTCCCAACTTTCACCAAATGATGAATGGGATCATGTTTTCTCTCAAATCATCCACATCAGGATTACAGGCCGAGGAGGCCAGTTCAGTAGAAGTTCATGGGATAGTGGTCCAGAGTGATTGGCATGTCAGCCCAGGAAAGCCAACAAAACACTGGACAACAGTAAGAGAAGATCAGCTACCTATTGAGGGGGTGATGTTGCTGGACTGGAGCTGCTCAGACCTCATCTGGATGCATGAGTCTATTCAGTTTTAAGAGAGATTTTTATTTTTTAATTTTATGAGACAGAGTCTGTCACCCAGTCTGGAGTACAGTGGTACAATCACAGCTCACTAACATCCTCAGCTTTCCAACCTCAGGCGATCCTCCCACCTCAGCCTCCTGAGTAGCTAGAACTACAGGCATGCGCCACCATGCCTGGCTATTTTTAAATTTTTTTGTAGAGATGGGTCTCTCTATATCGTCCAGGCTGGTCTTGAATTCCTGGGCTCAAGTGACCCTCCCACCTCAGCCTCTCAAAGCGCTGGGGTTACAGGCGTGAGCCACCATGCCCAGATCAGATATTGCTAAAGTTGAATATAAGCAAAGAAGGAAACCAGAACAGGGAAAGGTCTATAAATTTAGTCAGAAAAGAAAAAAGATATGCAGTCTGGCAAAAGGAAGGTGTGGGGGCCTGCGGTAGCAGTTCTCGAATATTTGAATAGCTGTCATTTGGTTGAGATTGGGCACATCCTTTGAACTGCAGAGAGCTAAGGCAGATTTGGGCTTGATAAAGAAAAGCATGTGTGCATGACTGTGGGCAATGAAATTAGATACATGTCTGTGTGGGGAGCAAGCCCCTTGTCCCTGGCAGCATTTGAGAGACTGAGTTGATACCTGTTGGGTCAGTGTAGAAAGCCAGTGGGTGTGAGATGGTGCCAGGTGAGGTGAGCTCTAAGGCACTGCCCCCTCTCAGATTCTGTGACAGAGGAGCCAACATTCCCCATGGTCTCCAGACAACATCTTTATTCAGCCTCCCTGTCCCAAACTGCAGCCCGCTCACCACTGGGGCACCCCAGGAGCCGTGGCTTTGGCCTCCAGCAGGTGGAATTTCTGGGCAGCACATTTCTCCTGCTCAGAGTGGCTGGAGGGCTTGCTAGCGTTTTGTAGCAACTCCTGGACTTTGAGGAGGGTCTCGGTCCACAACGCTGGTGGCCAGTCACAGCGACAGGAGGGATGCTGCCCTGCAGAGAGAATGTGGAAGGCATTAGGACAGCACCAAGGTGTCTCCCGTCCCGAGATCCTCCAGCGCATGGACTGGCAAGTCCAGCCCGTGGTGAAATGACCAGACTTTCTAGGAAGAGAACTTTCATCATCTAAGTCAAGGTCACCACCATGGGCCTGGGCCTTGACTTTCTCTTCTCTGGGGAGGAAAGCCTCTGCAAGGGGGCTTCTGTGTGAACAGCACTGTACAAACACATGATTGACATACAGACTCAAGACCTCTGAGGCAAGGGGGGAGCCCTGGCTAGAATCCAAAGAACCTAGTCCCTGGCCACAGTGTGACCCAAGGAAAGCTCCTGGGATGGATTCAGGTTTTGCAGGGCTGGAAGCTTAGACCATTGAGGGCTGGAAGCTTAGACCTCTCTAAGGAAAACAATACACAATTTTGAATACAAAATTAGGTAAAATATGATTATTAACATATTAATAATCAAATGTGATTATTAATTTAGAACGATAAAAAGAAATTGCAACAAGTTACAAATCTTGAGAAAACTGATAAATGCCATCATGAAATCCAGACAGCATAATATTTGTATTAACTGACACACCTCAAAAATGCTTTCTAAATTTAAAAAAAATTTTTTTACATTACTTCTGCTCACAGCTTTACACAGGCTGGCTTCTGGCTCCATGCATTTCAAACCTTGTCTTTCCTACACTACACACACACCTCTGGTGCAGGCACCTGAGGCCACAGTTATACTGTGATACAACTTCTGGCTCTGCAACTTCATGTCACAAAGCACGGTGAGTTGGCCCAGTCGGTGATAGGAGAGTTCCTGCAAGCCTTTCCCTGCCCTGGAAGTATATGCATGGCCTGCCAACCATATAAACACATCCCACCAATCCCAAGCCAGAGTCAGATCCCCTCAGAATGTTCACCAGACCCACCAAGAAGCCAGAGCAGAGAAGGGTAGCAGCCGTGATTGACTGTAGTTAAACTTTCTACAAATGTTTTCATATCTGACCATGTGAACACGTTACTAGGGCCCAAAAGGAACCTGAAGCTTGAGCTGTGTAAGTGTCATGGTATAAACATCCCAAATCTGCTTCTGGGGCTCCTCTGATATTCACTCTCTTCATCTATATAATGATCAAAACAATTCTGGCATGTGTATCCAGATCCTTTTTGGTGAGAATCTGAAATGGACGAAAACAGAAAGCCTCTGGAACCTAAAAGCGCTGCCTACAGGGTTAAGATGACAACTGTGAAGACCACAGTGATGCAGGCTGAGCAGGAACTGTTGAGACTTCTTTGGTTTTAGGGGTCAGCACTCCTGCGGGGTCTAATGTCCTGCCAAATGTTCACTCTTAGAGACTGGAAACTCTCACACGAGAACTTTCGGCTGGGTGCGGTGGCTCACGCCTGTAATCCCAGCACTTTGGGAGGCCGAGGTGGGTGGATCACCTGAGGTCAGGAGTTCGAGACCAGCCTGACCCACATGGAGAAACCCTATCTCTACTAAAAATATAAAATTAGCCAGGCTCAGGGGCGCATGCCTATAATCCCAGCTACTTGGGAAGGCTGAGGCAGGAAAATCACTTGAACCTGGGAGTTGGAGGTTGCAGTGAGCCGAGATCACGCCACTGCACTGCCGAGATCACGCCACTGCCTGGGCAACAAGAGCAAAACTCCATCTCAAAAACAAAAACAAAAACAAAAAACAAAACAAAACAAACTTTCAAGCTTAAGGCTTTGATCCCAGCTAAAGGACATCTCTCTGGAAGGCATGGCATGTGAGGCTGTAATCAGATATCTGCTACCTTGTAAGAATGAGCCCATCTGGTCACTAAATCAACATTTACTGAGTGTTCCCCTAGAGCCAGGAGGCACCAGGCTAGGGCCTGCATGTATAAATCGAAAGGGTCAGAGCCCAGTGTCTAGAAGAGGAGACAAGTCAGACACGTGCATAAATAGCCACAATTCTAGACAAAGGGATGAGATCCATGGACCAAGTAGATGTCTGAGGCAGTGGGAGCCCAGAGGAGGCCTGGTCAGGGATAACTGGGGGTACCTGACCAGGCCCTGCTGAATGGGAAGCCTTAAACAGGTGAAAAAGGGGGCACTGGGTACTTGAGAAGGGTGAAGGTTTTCCAGCGTAGAAAACACGTTCATAAAATGTGATAAGCACATTTGTGAGTGACCCATGGGCCAGAAGAAATGCCGGAAGACTTGGGAAGCCAGCAAATTTAGCTCCACTCATTGCACCTTCTTTTTTTCCCTATCTCTCTCAGTTTTCATACCTTCCACACCACCACTCTCCAGAGAGAAATGTGACAATGAGCTTCAGCTCCATCAAATCCAGACTTCATGGACCCTCTCTGGGTTGGCTTCTCAACCGACTTCAGAGTTGTGAGCTGAGAAAGAACAGCGGGAGAGAGGCACAGTTTTCCAGGGACTCCTGCCTTGCTGGGGGCTTCCACAGCCCCTGAGTAACCATCCTGAAGTCACTGCTGAGACAGCAGCCTGAACAAGGGCAATGGGACCTCAGAGACAGCATCGGTACTGTCAGAGCCCCAGAGCTTTCGACCCTTTGCTCCAGTGAGCTTAGAGCAATAATATTATCCAGAATGATGAGAAAGTAAGTGGCAAACATACCTAGACATCTTCTGAGACCAGCAGACAGAATTTGGGTTTAAGGAGAACCTGGGTAGTTTAATGACACATGCTATTTTTTTAAATATAGGCATCATACTCTATGAATTGTAATGATTCATCCCATCTCAAGAAGATGGAATTTTAGATGTATGTGGATATATTTGAAGCCAACACTGTTTATTTTGTGTAATGTTTTTGTGCCTATTAGTTTCTGAATATCTGTGCATGAAAGCTTCTGTTTCTCTGCCTGCACACATTTGTGGGTACACCCTATACACCTATGTGGGGTGGGAGGGGGGAATGTGCATATTTGTTTGCATTTACCTTGTGTTTGGTCTTAGGAAGAGATCTTGGTGATCATTCTAGCCCAACTCTTTCACCTCACTGGTGAAGAAACTGAGGTCCAGAAAGGCAAAGGTGACTTGTCACAGATCACACAGCTGGCTATGGAGACAGAGATGACACAAGAACCTAGGATTTCTGATTTGTAGATGAGGACCTTTTCTATAATATTAAAATCAATTATAAATTGCAGGGAGGGAAGCAGGGAGATCCTTGTTTTTTCCTCCCCCAACCGATAAGGAAGTACTAAGAAGGTCAATCTTGAATTAGCTATATAATACCAAAAGTTAAGTTTTTCACACTGACCTGGTTCAGTATTGATTCCTTTTATGAACACCCTATTTATACTCAAGTTGTCAAAGAATTCCAGAGGGCATATGAAGCCTTTGTTAAAATAATTATATGCCTTTGTTTTTGAAGAAAAGTATCCAAAATATATAAGCTTATTGTTTGAGTTAAACAATAAAAACATCTGCTGTTTCTCATGATGGCTCTAGTCTTAATATAACATGGCAAAATAATACCCCCTAAATATCCATGATTAACCTGAATTGGAGAGGGCTCACCTCCCAGTGACTTCATGTAGCTGCTTCAACTGGCTTTGGTTAAAAAAACAAAAACAAAAGCACAAAAGCCAAAATGTAGACAGATCATCACCCAGCATTCTGATGCAAGAAAATATTAAAACGAATCACTGCTTTTAAATGGATAGTGTGTTCCTACTAGAAAAGAATCCCACAAATTTGAGGCTTAAAAAACATGGAGCATATGCATAGGTGCCAATGCAGAATTTCTGGATCGTGTTCAAATCACATTTAAGCACAGGTGTGCCTGTCATTAAGTGTTTATGTTTACCTGTACACATGAATGTTTGCCTGGGCAACTGTGTTTGTTCTCACTCTGGTGTGAATATATTTGTGTGTGAGTGTGAAGTTTTCCAGATAATTTTGGGAACTGTCCCTTCTATCAAAATAAAATATAGCCCCTCCAAAATGTCAGCTGAAGAGGAGGCTGTCAGGGTTTAAGGTGGGTGGGGGTAGAACACGCTGCCTGACTCTTTTCCCCAGAGTTTCATTTTTCCCTTGGGATTTCCTGGCCTGCTGGATCGCCCACCCCTAATATAACTCCTGTCGAAGAGGAGACTTCTGGATATATCTGAGCCAACCTGTCATTTTCAAAGATATTTCCCTAGATACTAAGGAAGAACAAAATCAATGGGAAACACAAAAAGCATCAGGCCTGACCTGCCTATTTTTCAGGTCCTTCTTTTGTTAGACATTTCTCCAGGCCCTTCCAGCCTCAACGTGCACCTTCCGTGTTTCTGCAGCCTCTTGCCTGGATTTCCAGCTCCTTGGCTCTGGCCTTGTCACAGCATGGAATGCACGATATAATCCCAACATCCCACAGTTCCCTCCTCCCAGCTCCCACAGGTCAAGGTCCTTGTGAGCAAAGCCATTCCCATTCATGATAGTTACCTGTGCTCACGATGTGCCAGCCATGGGGTTTGTCTTAGTTAATCCTCGCTATGACTTTCCAAGGCAGATGCTGGGGATGTCCCCATTCCACCGGTAAGGAAACTGCAGCTTGGCATGCATACATTTCACAGGCACACAGCTGGCAATTGGTAGAGCTGGGCTGAGAACTCGTCTCTTGCTGTTTCAAAGCCAGGCTCTTAACCATGACATTAAAAAGCTTCCTTTTGCCAGAGGGGTCCTCAGGTCTGCTCTCCCCACCTGACCACCCCTTTATTTCCACATATATGTCACCTCCCAGGGACAGCCAGACTGTAGTCACCGGCACAATGAATGACCTCACCCTTCAGGTGATGCACATGTTGTGGTTCTTTAAAGCCCACTGCGTGTAACTAGCATAAAACCTCCTACACTCAGATTGTAGAGGTACTTGGAGTGGATGCAAAGAGGAGGGTCCTTCTCTACTTCCAGCGTGTGGGGCACGGAGCAGCTGTGCTGATACCCCCAGGCCCACTCAGATCCCCTCCCAGCAGACAGCAGCCCCTTTCATCCTGTCTGCCTTAGCGGTTTATTTTAGGCATAGTCTGACCAGGTGCTCTGGGTCAATAGGCTTAGTTTTAAATAACTGGATTCTTCTCAATGACCGTTCCCTTTAGAAGGGAAGCAGCGTGGTAGAAGAATGAGCCAGCAGCCTGGCGGCGGTGGGAGATGGGAGCTAAGACAGAAGACTGGAAACGTGAGGGCTCTGTTACTCCCTGCGTGACCTCAGATAGGCTCATGGCTTCCCCACTCTGGGCTTCAGTTTCCTTATCTATAAAGCAAAAGATTGGTCTGGGTCATCTCGAACACCTCCTGCAGTCTGTCCCCCCATCTCTGTTCTATGCCTGTGTTTCCAGATGAAAAGACACATCCTGCAAATTGTTTCAGGGTGGTGATTTCGCATGGAGGAGCTGAGCCACCGAGGGATGCAGCAGCTTATAGAGCAAGCTCTGCTCTGGAGTCGGGAGGCCTGGGTTCTAGTCTTGCTTCTGATACAAACTCGGTGGCCTTGAACAAGCTAAGCCCGGTTTTTCTCACCCGTTTAAAGGATGAACCTTGAAAACATTATGCTGAATGAAATAAGCCAGGCACAAAAGGATACATACTTTATGATCTCACTTATGAGGTACCTAGAATAAGTAACTTCATAGAGACAGAAAGAAGAATGGTGGTTGCAGGAGCTGGGGGAGGGGAGGAGAAGGGGGAGTTATTATTTAATGGGTGCAGGATTCTGTTTGGGATGATGAAAAAGTTTTGGAAATGGTAAGTGGTGATGGTTGCACATCGTGAATGTATTTGATGCCACAGAATAGTACACTTCAAAAGGTTAAATGGTAAATTTTATGTTATGTGTATTTTAACATATAAAAAACACACACTTTTCAAAATTTAGTTAAAATTTCTAGGGATATTTTGGCAAAACCTGGGAGTGAGGAGTTCCAATTCTCCTGTGTGAACTTAGGCCACACATTTCGAAGAAGTAAATTTTCTTCCTCTGGCAAATGCAGCTAGCCAGCGGCCCCCTTCTTTCCCTCCAAACTTTGCACTCCACACCTTGGAGTGTGCCCAGGTGCAGCCAAATTGTCAGGGCATACTCAAAGCAGCTTCCATGACCCTGCAAAGGGAGCTCCAGTCCTGGCTCACGGGCCATTCTCAGGGGTACCTAGATCCCTTCTCTGAGTTCTATGTACCCTCTTATTTTCGAATTAAGACAAAAGGAGGGCTTTCCAACCATATTGACCTTTTACAGCAGACCTGGCTCAGCCATGCTTGAGTCCCCAGTGCCTGAGCCAGTGCCTGACACAGCAGGTTCTCAACATTCATTTGGTCACTGAGAAGACGCCCTCACTCCAGTCCTATTCTATGCCAACTTCATAAAGATGAGTGTAAGGAATAAGCCAATTTCTGTCAGGCAAGAAAGCTATAGGGGTGGGTAGGTGAAGATGAAGAAGGAAGATACATAGGTAGAGTAGACATTAAACTGCTCATTGCAAATAATTGTTTAAATAGTCACAATGTGCCAAGTGCTGAGGAAAATTTGAACATAGTGCCAGGGGGTGGCTGGACTCATCTAGGGCTCTCCGGAGGGCAGGCTTGCGGAAGTCAAGAGGGGTTGGAAGGGCAGCTACGAACTTTGGGGTGGGGAGTAGCACCAGACAGCACTAAAAAGCCTGGGATTCTACCCAGAGCATCCATGCTCCTCCCGGGGGGTAAGCTGAGTCCGAAAGAGGCAGGAAGCTCGTGTCCCAGGTGACTTAGGCCAGTAGAAACCGGGCGTCCTTGGCCGAGGCATGGCAGGCTCTTGGCACATGGATGACACATGCCTGTGTGCTACCACAGGCTCCAAGTCGGTGGGTGACAGGGACCCCTCGCCTCTCAGACAGCGGAGCCGGGTCGGGGCCTTCTGGCCCGGGCCGCCGCCCCTGTTCCTGGGCTTGTGGGGCTGGGGTCCGTCTGGGCTCCGGGCTCGCGCGGCGCTCACCACCCGGGGTGCCGCGGGGGGGCGGGGAGAGCGGCCGCCTAGCCCAGCCCCGCGGATGACAGGAGCCGGGGAGCCGAGGAGGGAGGAGCCGCCGCCGCAGCCGAGCGCTGGGCTGAGGAGCAGAGAGAGCGGGGCGCGGAGTGCGGGCGGCTGGGAGCGCGCTGAGCGGGGGAGAGGCGCTGCCGCACGGCCGGCCACAGGACCACCTCCCCGGAGAATAGGGCCTCTTTATGGCATGTGGCTGGTAACTTTCCTCCTGCTCCTGGACTCTTTACACAAAGGTGAGACCTGCGCGGGCGGCTGGGCAGCGGAGGCGGCGGGGCCAGGGTGGCGCGGCTGGCGGCGAGGCGGGGTGCCTGACGGGCTCCAGGTGCCTGGGGGGACCAACGGGGTGCAAGGCCTCGGGTGGGGCGCAGCGGGGCGGGGCAGGCACCCTGACAGGGGCCGAGTGAGAGTCAGCTGCCGACCGCTCCGCCAGTCACCCGCGTCTGCCGTTTTGGGGCACGCCCGTAGGGGTGGTGGCGAAGGAGCCCCTCATCTCTCGGCTCCCCGCCGGGCGGCAGTTCTGCCCTGGACCCCTCCCCCAGCCCCTTGCCCGCTTCCTGCGGTTTGGTGGCGCTGGGACCCCGGAGTGCCCTCCGAGTCGAGGGTTCCTCAGGCCGTGACTCTTGACCTAGGAATCCTCGCTTATTCCGGCCTCGGACTCGGCGGTTGATGTCTCCGCTATGTGCGTGCGCCCCTCTCCTGCCGCGGACCCCAGCCCTGGCGCGAATGTTGGCGCACCGCATGGCGCTTATCCGCGCATTGGCTGGAGGCAGGGTGGGGATAGTGAGAGTCCGGAGAGCTGGAGGTCCCTCGGATAGCAAGTTTGTTCTCCAAACCCAGAGGTCACCCTCCTCCGGCCCCACCTCACCCCTCTGCCCCGGGCGCTAGCCCCGGCTTGGTGCGCCACCGTGGCCACCTCGGGCAGCGCACCCCAAGGTGCGAGATTCTCCGCTTCCGCGCCTGGCCAGTTGGACCTGGGGACAAGTCTTCAGGCTGGGGGGCGTGTCCTTCTTCCTGGAGAGAGAGGGTTGCTGGGGGTGGGTCCAGGTGGCCGGCATGTCCAGACCTGTGGCTGGGGCGCAGCGTACCTGATCCGCGAGGTAGCCGGGACCAGGAGGTTGGAAGAGGGCAGACATTTCCGACTGAAGTCACCTGTGCACTGAGTCGGGACCAGGCAGGCGCAAGTAGTCGGGCTTCCAGGCTATCGCAGAGGACGTGCCCCGGGGAGCGCAGATGGCGGGAGATGAGGCGGCCGAACTCCGCGCCCTTGCGCGGTAGAGCACACACGCTCCAACAAGCTCAGCATCACCTGTTCAGCCCTCTAACTTTTCTCCTTCGCTCCCCGGGGCGGCTTCTCTCTTCCTTTGCCCCGGCTGTTGCCCTGGTCGGGCGGCAACTCTTGACCCCCAGGCGATGAGGAAGGGCACTCCAGCGGAGCGTTGGCGCCCGGGGAGGGTTCCAGCCCTGCCCTGCTGGTGCTCCAGGGGTCTGGAGTCTGCAGCCTGCCGGAGCCCACTGCGATACACCGCGGGCTGGGGGAAGGAGGATAACCCTTATTTGTACATACCGCCGGGTCAAAGCTAGACTCAAGGCCAAGATACTGCTGGCATGGCATTTACTGCGCGATCGGATTGCGGGACAAGGAAGGGTGGCATCCAAAATCGTGGACAAAGTAGTTGAGTTTTTCAGGCCCAGTGGGGTCCCCCCGGGTTACACACCAAGGCTGGTCTCTGCTGTTTAACCCCTTGCCCCCCGCATCACACTCCTTCATCCTACCTTAGCAGAGCAAGAAGCCTGCCTCCTGTTCAAGCCCCACCCCCGAACCCCAGTCTCCCTCTCCCCAGGTTCTTCCTGCCTCCCTCCGCCCCCGCAGGCTGGCTCGGCTCGCAGCTTTAATTACATTAATATTAAAAATACATAAGGTGAGGAGCGGCTTTCTCTCTCGATAGCTCTCTCTCCAACCCCCATCCCCTTTCCCAATTTGTCAGGCGAGAAAGCACAGGCCCAAGCCGCTGCCACACTCTAGCCCGGCTTTGTCCCCAACTCCCCCATGCCTCCACAACACTCTCTGGAGACATCTTCCAGGACAGCCCATTCCCCAGGACTGCAGGAGGCCCCTCAGCAAATACCGGAAGGACGCTCCCCTCCCCCTTCCAGGAGCCTGGCATTAATAAATGAAGCCGAGCTATTTGATAGGGCGGGAGCAGATGGGGGTGGGGGTGCAGAAAGGCCCAGAAGGCAACAGGACAGCCAAGGGGCAAAATCTTGTCCAACTCGAGAGGGAAGTTGCCAGTGGCCTTGGACCTGTAAGCGGGCGGGAGGTGCCAGTTGTGGCGGCCCCTCAGTGGCCTTTGGGTCTGCAGAGCCTGGTGCCCCTGCGATTCAGAGGCTCCAGCGTCTGCTGGGCGCCAGGGCACCTCGCCAGACAGGCCTTTCTTTTCCTTGGTGCCTTAATTGGGTCTTAGGTGCCAGGCTGGTCCCCGGGGCCTGTTCTGCTTGGGGTGGCGTGGTAGGGGGTGGCAGAGGCGGCTCGGGGAAGATGTGATGCGGAGACAGCAAGAAAGATGGGGTTTGGTGTATTTTCTCTCCCGTTGCCAGTCACCCCCGCGGCACCAAGGAAAATGTAAATGTGAATGTTCGAGCCTGTTACAGAAAACAATATCCTCTTGCAATAATTTGTACGTCCATCTGTGAGGAGCGGGAGGAGGCAGGGAGAGAGAGAAGAAAACAGGATGAGATGGAGCATCCTCTGGATGGAATTAAGCAGTTATTGAATGTGTTTTAAGCTTCTGTTATTTCCATTCCTCTCAAAATACCTGTTTTTAAAATGATGCCTGAGCTCAGACCGATTCCCTAGAACTAAACTGGGAAGGGGTTTTAATCATCGGTTATCAAGTCTCCAATAACTGCCTTATTATTGCCAAAACAAATCCAGGTTTAGGCAGCCGGATGAACCCCGGCGAGGCGCTCTCCGTTGTTCCATCCAGCGTGCCAGCATCTGTGTTGCCTGCATTTGCATTTTTACTGTGTAAAAGAACAAGCTTCCCCAGCACTAAAATTCCTGTTTTCTAAAAGCCAAAATAATGGATTGCATTGATTTTTTCATTTCCCACCCCAACTTCTCCGATGGGGACTCATGGTTCTTCTCTCTTGAGAAGACCAAATTAAAAGCCTTCGTCAGGCCATTAAGAAAATCTCCAACATTCTGTTCAGTGTCTAATTAAAAAAAGGGAGGGGGGGCGATGGGGAAATGTGTTTTTAAAATCTTGAAATGGCAAACACAACTTAGGGGAGAGAGGTGAAGGGCCAGTGAATACTGGGGAGGGGGTGAGTGGCAGAGAGACCCCGGTTGCTAGAATAACATGAGGGAGATTGGCAGTGCCATGATGCCCGACAAGCCTTTCTGATGCTTCTTTTTTCTGGGCATCAAAGCCAGCTGCCTTTAATATATTTCTGCAGTGGAATGGGGAGCTCAATTAGAAACAAAAAGCAAGTAAGCAGTGGACCCAAAGGCAGCGCTTAAGTTGAACAGATCCCAGGGGACTGGCCAGAGAGGCTTAGTTTTCTTAGGATGAGGATCAGAAGGGAGGTGGGCAAGCAGGCAGGGCTTTGGCCCAGGGAGAGCTTGCTAGAGAAGCAGGCCCCCAACAGGCTGGCTGGGAGCCCCCAAACACAGGGCCAAGGTCTGCCCAGAGCACCCCATGGGCTGTTAGCCTATGACAGAGAGGTGCAGAGCTCAAGCCTTGCTGACCTTCTCTGTGTCTTAGAATTCCATCCTTGCCACTTACTTGGTACCCTGCTCTGGCTGGTGAGGGATGATTTAATTGTAGATGAAGAGAGGGGAGGGCAGATGCTCAGAGAGCTTTTCTGCAGGGATATGAGTTCCAGGCTGGGAGGTTCTTCCTCCATGATCTTGGAGGAGTTGTTTTCTGGGCGACCTCTGAAGTAGTCAAGAAAATATCCCCTAGTTCCTGAAGCGCTCTCTCAGCTCCCAGCCCAGTGGATTCTAGCGGGTACCCAGGTGCATGAATAGGGTGTGAGCTACAGGCAGCAGCGATGGCAGGGCGCCAGGAACCCAAGGGCACGCCCCAGATTTGCATATAATCTGCATATGGATTTGTATGCTTACCTAGCCAGGCCAAAAGCTGTGCCCTCTGTGAGTAGCATCTTGATCTCAACCTCAGTAGCAGCCAGCAGTGGCTTCCTCCTTGCATGGAAGGGGGTGGGGCCGGAGCTGGGAGAAGGACTGGTATTGGTAATGCTTCTGTCTCCTAGATTTTGTTGCCTCCCATATGCGCCTCCAGTGCTCAGCACTGGCTTCACCATCTGGCAAGGCAGCCCCAGAGCTCCCACCACCCCTATCCAAGGACAGACAGTGGCACTGGGGATATTGGAGTAGGGTGGGTAGCAATGGGCCAAGACATCGTAAAGTAGACCCAACTTGGGATGTGGGTTGCGCCTCTCATGCTGCAGGAAGAAGAGGGTGAAGGGAGGGGCAAACTAGCTATGGAAATCCAGGGCCTGCATTAGCTTCCTGGTGGGTGCACCCCTAGAATGCAGGGAACTGGGTGCCTAGGGCTGCCATCAGCAGGTGGTGAGGCAGTGGCTGATGGCATGGGGGTAGGAAGTGAGGCGGAATGTTCTTTCACCCTCCTGGTTTGTCAACACCTAGCCTGGGAGGTGGTTGTGGCTTCAGAGGGATGAAAGAAATAGCACCAGCTTCTCATTCCACCTCTCCTAGGGCAGCTTCAGGTATGTGGGTTGGTTCTGGCAGGGCAGAGGGAGGACAGGCACTGCGGTCACTGAGGGAAGGGCGTGTCAAGAGTCTGGAGTGATGCTTGAGGAGTGAGCACTTCAGGAGAGCTGAGCGGCCCCTCCTAGCGAGCCAGCTGGGATGCTGCAGTGGGAGTGTGGCCTCGGGAGTGGTTTTGTCTGCATTTCCAGGGCCCTGAGAGGATACTACCATGGCAGGTGCTGCTCCAAAGCCTTCCCAGAGTATTTTTCAGCACATCCACTGATCCAGAAGGGGCCTGGCCCACTGGAGTCCACAAAGGTTTCCAAGGGATGTGGTATGGAGGCCTAAGGGGTAAGGTGGAGCCTCAGGGGATGGATGGAGGTAGAGACGGGGAGGGCCAGAGGGCAGAGCTTCAAGCACCACCTGCCCTGTTCTCACTGCCATTCTTTCAACCAGAGCTTTTATTCATTCTCCAGTTTCATATATTGGAGTAGAATGAAAAATAAAAAAGTTTACAACCCACTAGCGTGGTAGAAATTTGGAGTCAAGGCAAATCTTTCATTTACATCCTGGCTCTGCACTTACTGGCCATGTGACTTTGGGCCTCTCTGAGCCCCGCTTTCTCCAGCTTTGAAATGGGATTAAAGAAAATAATGCATATCAAGTAGCCAGAACATAGTGCTCAATAAACATTAAACCTATACTTTTTCCTCCACATTGCCTGTACCTTCCTCTCCTTGCCCCCTCTCCAGAATGCGTCATCAGATCCTTCCTTAAGCAGTTTAATTAATCAACCACATTTTTGGCCAAGCCAGCTGGCTTAGACTTTATAACGATAAGAAAGACTGAGTAGTGGCCAGGACAGGGGACGTCAACTCCTTGCATCCATCACCTAGTTGGGTAGCATGTAGGACTCCTTCAGTAAGATAGCTGAGGCCATGTGGGCACCTGAGTGCCCCTTGGGTGCCCAGCACACTCCCTTCCCCTGGCCATCAGTGGAGACGGAGAAGGCTTAGGTTGGCTCCAGACTTGGATTTGAGGTGAGGCAAAGGTTGGTCTCATATCTGCCAAAGGAAGGCTGGGGTTGGTTGTTAAATCTCTACCATGGTTGGCCAGAGTAAGAACTATTCTGGAGTTCATGCCATAAAGCCTGTGTAAGCACTCCTCACAAAGCGAGCCCTCATACTGTTGCTGGATGTATTTCTGTGTCTCTCCCTGCTGAGATGAACCTCTGTTTCGCAGGCAGTTTTGCATACAGAGAACACTCTTGGCAGCCTGTGACCTTGAGACTTCTCTTCCCTCCATGACCCAGTCTGTCACAGGGAAGCAGCATGTGACCCAGAGGTCAAGTGCTGCCTATGGCAGGCCATGGCCTGTGGGATCCGACATGTTGGGGAGGGTGTGGGCTCCACAGCCTGCGTGCCTTGTTAAACAGATGTTTGTCGGGTGCTGCTTTAGCGTGAATGGCATTAGCCTTGGGGACCACCTATGCCACTCCAGCTCCTACTCCCCTCGTTTGTTCAGCTGCCCTGCCCCACTCCCTGTGCCCTGTCTCTACATGATGCTTGCACCGACAGTTTCCAAGGTCACCATCTTCATTAACAACAATTATTCAAATGCTAGTTAGTTGCATATCCATTAAACTGATTATAAAGAGATGCATGTGTGTTTGCACATGCATGTGTGTGTGAGTGTGTGTGTGTCTGTGTGTTGGAAAGAACATTATCCATGGGCCTAAAAAACAAAGCTCAGCCTGTCTTACCTGGGCAAGTTGCCTAATGGTTCATGTATCTTTATTTTGTAATCTGTAAAATGGGCAAAATTACCCGTCCTGGCTATCCTACAGAGCAGTTGTTACTCTATATGTGCATAAATAAGAATGAGGGGCACAAAAATGTACATCATGTGACAGTGCTTTGTATATGGAATGAGGCAACATATGAACACACACATGTAAAAACCACAGCAAACCCGTTTTAGCCTTATGAATGCTCTGCTGAAATGTGAGGCATAATTACTGTCATTTCATCATACAGGAACGATGAAGGTCTCACAGCTGTTTGTGGCTGTCTCCCCCTCCGCGGGCCCCAACATATGGAGAATTTTCCTAGCTTTGCTTTTCAGCATCATGGGGAACAGCTGATGAGGCACAGCCAGGCTGGCAGTAGTCTTCCTGGAGCAAACTTGGCAGATCCCCTGTGGCCCCAGTGGCAGTGGGAGTGGGAAGAAGCCTATCTCTGCTCCCCTCCTCCCATCCCCCTCCAAGGTTCTTAGATGCAAGTGTAGTCCATAGTCCTCTGGACCAATTCCCCCGAAGGGACATTCTCCCTGCAGGGAATCCACAGTTTTTGTGGGAAGAGCAGTAAGCACAGTCCCATCTTATGTGACCCCATTTAAGGTCACAGCACTCATTGGAATCCCTGAAAACTCGCCGCGTCAAGGCTGGTGGACACCCTGCTTCTAGGGTGACCCTCCCGCAGTCATGGGGTATGAGAGAGTCTGGGACCCCTGCGTTGGGGGTGGGAGAGGGAGATTCAGGTGATCACCTTGGGTAAAAGTCTTGCAGGGTTGGAAGGCATCTTTAAGGCTGTGGAATCTGTCCCCTAATCAGAGGTTGACCCCTTCTGCAGCTTTCCCACCCGGCGTCTTTTTCTCTCTGCACTAGTACTTCCCGTGACAGGGACTCCTTCCTTGCAAGGCAGCCCCTTCCTGGCCACACAGCTCTGACTATGACAGAGCTCACCCTTAGAATGAGTCAAACCTTGTTGTGGTCTTAGACCTTCTACTCACTGGTCCTGATGTCACTGCTTCAGCCACACAGAGCAAGGCAAAGCCCTCTTCCACTTGACAGCCCTGTGACTATGACAGGCAGATGTCCTGCCCATTTGAGGCCCCTCCTCTGGACACGCAGCATCCCTGGTTGTTCTGATACACCCTCATATGACATCGTTTCAGTGCTTCATGGTGCTCCTGAGTTCCGCAATGGCTAGTTTTCTGACAGCAGGGTGGCCAGAACTGAGAGAACACTGGAGACAGCACTGTAGCCCCAGCTGGGATGCTGGTGAGCTATGTCCCTGGGGTAAATGACTCCACCTCTCTAGGCCTTGTGAATGGAGGAGATTGGACAATAATCTCTTAAGTCCCTCAAGCATTAACAATCTAAATCTAGGATTCTCTGGGGACAACTGTGCTGTCTGAGCCGACTCCCTGGAAAGAACTTTTGGCCATAAGGGACCTTCCTTTGACAGGCCCTGTCTAGAAAGGGCTGGAAGATTAAAGAGTCTGTCCGACAGTCAGCTGTTGCTCATAACTTCTCCTGGAGCTGATGGCGCAGGGCCTTGGAGGTTGAAGGATAGCTGCGTCTCCACTGGACCTCGCAGGTTTCTGGTTGCTGGTCACAGAAACCCTGTTTGTGCTAAGAATCTTAAAAACAAACACCAAAACCACCCGTGTTTCTGATGGACACAGGGAGGACACGGGAGCTGTGCTTTGCATGGGGATTGGAAGTGGGGGTGCTTTTTGGTCATCTCAATGACTAGGGTGGGGAGCTGCCGACATTTAGTTGGGGGAGGGATGGAATGTCTAATGACAGGGAGATTCCCAAATAATTCTGAATTATCATACCCCAGTTGCTCTCTTTTGTCAGAAAATCCCCCTACAGTGTGCTCACACTGTGGGGATGGTCTCAATCTAGCCTGTCACGTGCCTGCTGAGCCACACATCCTGGCATAAAGATGTGAAATGCAGCTCTGCCACTATGAACTGTGCAACACCAGGAAATTATTCGACCTAAGAGCCTGTCTTCCTATCTGTAAAATGGGGTCTTGAACAGTAGCTACATCCAAGAGCTGTTGTAAGAACTAAATGTGCAATAATGCAAGAAAAAGGCTTCCCACCATGCCTGGCACAGAACAAATGCTAAAAAGAAATGATGAAGCCAGGCGTGGTGGCTCACACCAGTCATCCCAGCACTTTGGGAGGCCGAGGCAGGCGGATCACTTGAGGTCAGGAGTTCGAGACCAGCTTGGCCAACATGGTGAACCCCCATCTCTACTAAAAATACAAAAATTAGCCAGGCATGGTTGCGCATGCGTGTAATCCCAGCTACTCAGGAGGCTGAGGTAGGAGAATGTCTTGAACCTGGGATGTGGAGGTTGCAGTGAGCCAAGATGGTGCCACTGAACTCCAGCCTGGGTGACAGAGTGACACCCCGTCTCAAAACAAACAAACAAACAAGGCACTGTGATGGGGAAGGTAGTGGTGGAGCAGGTGTACCAGATTGGGTGGACATCACAGGCAGAGAGCATAGGACTTGGCCCGCTGCTCCCTCTTGTCCAAGGACCGTACCAGCTCAGGCTGCCTGGTACATGCTCTGATGCTGTCTGGGAGACTCAACCTTCTCCTTCCCAGGGTCTGGGCTCACACTATTTCCAAGATGTGGATGCAACATAAAAGGTTTTTAGTGAAGCAGCAAGACACCGTCTGGCTGGTCGTCCTCTGGGTTTTGAATGAACTTGGTGGGTGAGCTGGTGGGAGGATCACCCTACTGGTTGATCCTCTCTGGACCCAATTTTTCCACCTCTGGGATGAGAACAATCAGAGTGAGGGCACAGAATACATCTCCCATGAAAACCTTTGTGTGGAAATACAGTGAAGTAATCAACCTTGCAAATCAATCCAAGAAAACTCTCCAGCTCACATCTGCATGAAGAACTCTGCGTAAGGCGTGGGAGTTAGCAAAAGCTGTGTGGCTACTGCAATGCTCTGTTGCTATTGATTCTACCACTATTGTTTGCTTATCTTGATTGCCAAATTAAGTTAATTAATGTGGTGGTAGGGTCTTGTCAGCCAAGCAGATGACAATTGTCTGTCATTGGGGAAGGAAATACAGAAGTCCAGGATGGCAAATCTACTTTTCCGAAGTACTGTTACTCTCAGTAGAGACAGAGAACACCAGTCTCAGAAATAGAATTTCTGGTCCTATGACAGACTTGGTGAATCTGTTATCTAAGACTGCATTTTTAACAAGCTCTCTAGGTGATTCTTATGCATATTGATGTTTGAGAACGACAGTTTTAGGTTATTATTATTATCATCATAGGTGAGCAGTAAATATTTGTTGCACAATGATTCACTTTTCCCACAAATACTTACTGCTTGCCTGCTATAATGATAATGCTTGTAACGACAGCCACAAATACTTAGGTGGTGCCAGGCACTTACATACACCAAAAACTGTCCCAAGTTCTTCATATGTATTAACTCATCCAACCATAATAACCCTTGAGGTAGATATTGTCACCACCTTTGTATAGATGGGGAAACTGAGGCACAGAAAGGCGAGGCAATCTTGCCTGGGGTTACACACACTGCTTGTAAGTGACAGAGTAGGGATTCAAACCCAGGGAGCCTGGTACCAGAGGGTGGGCTTTTCACCACTGTACTGTGTGCCTAGTATGTGCCCAGGAGACAGAGTGGTGACTAGACAGTCACTGCCCTCAGGAAGCTAATGGCCCTCACAGGAGAGGATACCTACTGTCCCCTTGGCCCTGACCCTTCCTCCTGTCCCCTGCCCCCTGCTCCCCTGAAGATCCACGACCTCTCCTACAAATGGTTGCCATGCCCGGGTGAGGCTGCCTCTTGAAGGATCTTGCCTGTCTCTGAGGGAATGTTGCAGGGGTCCCAGCGCTGGCAGATACTCCTGGATGAAAAGTCCAGTGAATGAGACGAGTAAATATCATAAAGGAAGAGAACAAAATGACTCATCTCCCAGTGGAGGTGGCGAGGTGTTAAGATTTCAGTCCCCTCAGGTTGTCCTTTACAATGATTACAGATGATGACATGGGGGTAATTCAGTGTGCACCTCAGAGCAACCTCAGTCAGCCAGCTCCTCCCACTGCAGCCAGACACCCCCATCCCACACAGGCAGGTGGGGTGGGAGCCCCAGGGGTTACATACATGGGGCTGAAGTTCCCTTTGCAAAACTAATCTTGATACCCAAGCGGTGGAGGGCTGGCAAGCGAGTTGATGCAGTGGATACTTAGGTTTCAGCGGTGACCCTGGGGGCAGGCAGCCCAAATGCCTGGGGGCGATTTCTGGTTTAAAAATATTGCTGTGCTATTTCCACACTTCTAATCTCCTAGCAATTTGGAGCCTGTTTTACGAAACACAGCATCGGGGTGGTGCTCAATGTTAAACGGCAGAGAAGATTAAATGGGCTGAAGTCTGGGCGTCTGTCACATGACAACCAAGCCCATAACTTCCATTTTCTATTAAAAATCCATTTCCCCCTTTAACCAGAAGAAGCTTTGCTGTTGATCTGAGTGTCTCTCTATTTATGAAGTGTTCCCCCTCCTCTTCTTTCTTTCGGTAAATATGCCTGGTTCTGTCTGCAGAGGGAAGAAAGAGCTGCGGGGAGTGACTGAGATTGGAAGGGAAAGGAGGAGTCTCTGTCAGGGGATTTGCTTTCCAAATTGGGACCAGCTTGGAGAGAAGACATGAGGGGAAACTTCGTCAGAGCCCAAACTTTGAACTCAATGATGTGATGGGAAAAGCTCGGGTTTGGAGCTGGTTGAATTTTGACTCTGTCTCTTCCTGGCTGTAGGATCTTGGAGAAGATGTCGACTCCTTCAGCCTCCTCTTCCTCACCCTTAAAATGAGGCTAACGGGCCCTCTGCCTCATACCTTTGTGTGGGGATTAGATGGCCAAGCCTGGTGCCTGGCACAAGAAGGCGCTCCATAAATGTTAGTCTCCTTTCTTTTGGGGACTCCACACCCTTAGGCCAATAAGATTTTAGGGAAATAGATGTCCAGCCAAAATGCCACAGAAGTTAGACATGAGGACTACAAGGACTTGGATAACCTCAGGCGCCACTGTCAGGGACTGTTGGACACCTCAAACCTTGCTTTCCCAAGCTTGCAAACCTCCAAGTATCCCCCACTGCCTTTGACCCCCACTGTCTTCCACCACTGAGGCCCAAACTCAATCCAGCTGGTTTCACCTCTTCTCCCCAAACCCAATCCAGCTGGTTTCACCTCTTCTCCCCAAACCCAATTCAGCTGGTTTCACCTCTTCTCCCCTCCCCCACCAAACCCAATTCAGCTGGTTTCGCCTCTTCTCCCCAAACCCAATTCAGCTGGTTTCACCTCTTCTCCCCAAACCCAATTCAGCTGGTTTCGCCTCTGCTCCCCCCCCTCCCCAAACCCAATTCAGCTGGTTTCACCTCTTCGCCCCAAACTCAATCCAGCTGGTTTCGCCTCTTCTCCCCAAACCCAATCCAGCTGGTTTCGCCTCTTCTCCCCAAACCCAATCCAGCTGGTTTCGCCTCTTCTCCCCAAACCCAATCCAGCTGGTTTCGCCTCTTCTCCCCAAACCCAATCCAGCTGGTTTCGCCTCTTCTCCCCAAACCCAATCCAGCTGGTTTCGCCTCTTCTCCCCAAACCCAATCCAGCTGGTTTCGCCTCTTCTCCCCAAACCCAATCCAGCTGGTTTCGCCTCTTCTCCCCAAACCCAATCCAGCTGGTTTCGCCTCTTCTCCCCAAACCCAATCCAGCTGGTTTCGCCTCTTCTCCCCAAACCCAATCCAGCTGGTTTCGCCTCTTCTCCCCAAACCCAATCCAGCTGGTTTCGCCTCTTCTCCCCAAACCCAATCCAGCTGGTTTTGCCTCTTCTCCCCAAACCCACCCACTGCTCCAGCCTGCAAGGTTTCCACAGGGCCCCCTAACATGCATGCCTCACCCACTGTTGTTGGGCTGTTTTCTCTGGGAGTGCCCCCCCTTGTCACCCCACCTATCCTGGTCTTCCAGCTCAGCTCAGCTCCTATCTCTTCCCAACGCTTTTTCTCTGGCTGCTGAATAACTTTCCCCTTCCCTCCCCATAGCTCTTGGCTAAATCAGTGCTTTCAGCTGGCCTCACGCATGGCCAGGTGCTATTGTTTAACCTCCTCTCCTGTTCCCCATCTCCTTTATAAGCTCCTGGAAGGTGGAGCAATTCTCCTTGTCTTTGATGCCTTCCACCGTACCTGGGATACTGTGGTGCAGCGCGGCTGGTGCTTGGTAAATATCTCCTGAGGCGATGAACGTCTTCTCTGGTCCCTGGATCAGAAATGACTGGGGAAGGAGGACACTGAAGGGTGCAGGAGTCAGGTGAGAGGAAGTAGCGTTTGGAGAGGGCTTGGAATTCTGCAGGGCTGCAGGGTGGAGCTGTGCCCTTTCATCCCTGTAGTAACCTTAGGCACCCTCGACCCCTCAGGGAGAGTGAACAATCCCCATCTCATATTAGAACATCCTCATGGGGAATCAAGAACTGCCCCATTCCATCCCACCCTCTCAGCAGCTCTGGGAGGCAGCTAAGATGGTGCAATCACATCCTGCCCTTTTGTAAAGGAGGCTCAGGAGGGCTAAGTGGCTTGCCTGAGGTCACACAGCAGGTGAGGGGTGAACCCCCAGAGGGGAGGTAGTTCTGTCAGACTTCAAGGCAGGGGTCTGGGGCCCCTCTGGGAGCTTGCTGGGGCTTTGTCACTGCTCTGAAGATTCAAATGAGTCTGAGAAGGTGGGGAAGCCCCTGCTGTAGAGGCCACACCAAACTCCATGAGGCCAGAGTGAGGACGTCAGGCTCCTACTACTCCCACTTCTTTCCCTGGAGTTCTGAACACACCCATTGCTTCTGTGGCCACTTACCCACTGCCCATATGCCCAGCCTTCAATGTGGCACATAGCAGAGATTTGAGGTATTTGCTGGTCTGTGCCTCAGTTTCCTCTTTATGTGTTTGCTCACTCCCTTCTCTTGGCAGGTAGGGCGAGGTTAAATTAATGCTTATTTAAGGGTTTCTGCATTCTGAGCTGACAGGTGCCTTGTGATGGTAAAATATGAACCCAATGTAAGTGCAAAATGCTATTGTTTTACACCTGAGGGTGATGTTTCATAATGGCAATGCACTGTCAGAGCCGTACGCAGAAATGAATGGTGTGTCTAATCCTCCCTTGCTCCCCCAGAGTCAGAAGACAGAAGCTCACATCCCAGGGTGGGAGATATATGAGGCTCCTTGCCTTTTGCTATAAATCTGCCTTTTCATCAGTCCTGACAGGTGGCTGGACAATCCCAGTCAATTCATCAATTAAATCTACCCATTTGTAGTTGCTGGGAACCTTGTGTCCTTGGCTTCGGCAAGATCCGAGGCCCAGGAGTGCAGGAAGGCTGCTGTCATTGTGGTTGATGCTCCTGGAGGGAGCAGAAGGGGCCTGGGAAGTGGCCGTCTCAGGAGGCAGGGAGAGTGGAATGGATTTCCAGCCACTAGAGAAGGAGAGTGGGATGTGTGTTTGGAATACGGTTGGGGTGGAGGAAGGGTTGGGGAAAGTACCCAGCCTGAAAAACCATATTCTGTGGTTTGATTTGTCTTCCATGGAGTTTCTGCAGTAGAGCAGGAGGTACATTCCCCAGCTCTGAGGCAAGGCAAAACTGGGTTCTAGCCTCAGCTCTGGGATTTGCACATTGTAGCACTTTGGGGAAGTTAGTGAACTTCTCAGAGTCCTAATTTCCTTATCGGTAAAATGGAAATAATAACAATAACATCCCCTAGGGAATTATGAAGATTAAATATAATATCTGTATAATATAAATACAGTATCTAGAATGGACCTGGCACAGAACCTGGCCTGTAGTTAACAATGAAGTCAGTGGTGGCTATTATTATTGCTGGAGGTATTGTCATTACAGAGGGCTACATCATACTTAGCCTTAAGAATTTACTTACCTTCTCACATGAATCAATTCCTGAATTCCTCCTTGTCAGGGATTCTCTCGGCTTCCTAAGTCCATTTACAGGCACCATAGAGTCTTTCTGTAATGTGATGGATTTTTGGCTCCCAAATCCATGAAGCTGCCAGGGTGAGAGTGCCTGATTAACTAGGTTTCTCAGGAGGCACCCAGGACCCCCGAGCAATGTCCCTGTTCCCAAAAGCAAGGTATTGTCTGAAATGCCCAGAATCCAACAGAAATCGCTCCCAGGAAGGAGTGTGCATGTCGTGTATGTGCATGTATGTGTGTGTGCACCTGTGTGTTCTTGGCCAGCTGAAAATGGAAGTTGGTGGCCAAGTTGTGTCTGAGGGAGGTGAAAATCCCCTCTTTATTATTGCAGTGGTTATACTGTGGTCATACATCACAGAATGGTTAAGAGAGTGACTGTAGGGTCAAATTGCCCAAGTCTGTGTCCCAGTGCCCTCACTTACTGGTTCTGTGGTCTTCAGTAAGTTGCTTTGATCTCTCAGTGCCTTAGTTTCCTCATCTGTACACTGGGATACTAATAGTACCTATGTTTTAGTGTTGTTGGGATAATTAAAAGAAGTCATATAAGTAAAGTCCCTAGCAACAGTGCCTGGCACATAGAAGATGCTTAACAAATATTTGCTGAATGGATGTCAGTAAGGAAGGCTTTCAGAAAGTGAGAAGAATCTTGGAAGTGGGACCTGCTAAGTGTGTATTCTAAGAGAAACCTCCTGAGCCTCAGTTTGCTGCCTGGTGAAATGGCATGATTTCATGCTCTTGGGGAACACTCTAGCCACAGCAAGTCAGTCATGCTTCCAGAGCTTCTAAGGGTCCTGTGCAGAGCAGACTTGTTTGGCCACCAATTTTGTGACTGTCACAAGAGTAGGCAGCATGAGGAGGAGAATGGCAAGGCCATGTGGCTCCCTTCTCCAAGAAAGTGTCTTTCAGCTGCTATGAGTGCAGTGCCTGGTGGGGACAGCAAATGCATTTGCTGCTAAGAGGATGCTCCTGACACCGCAGCAAGAAGCCCACGAATGTGTTTTCCAGCACGTCTGCTAATGGCTTCATCACAGCTTTTTATGAGACGATGTGAATTGCTCTGACCAATGAGGCTTAATGGCCTTCCTCAACGAGCTGCCTGGTATATTCTCCCCGGAGGCTCGGCTCAGAGTTAAGCCAAGAATATTAATATGGCCGGATGTGGGCCCTCCCCCATCCTATAAAGTTGTGGAAATTGAGGTCAAGTTGGGTCCCCTGCAACGTTCTTTAAACAAGCAGCGGAGTGGTTTGTTTGCTCGTTGATCTTCCTGGTGGAGAGGGAGTGGTTTCCAGCTAGAGACCTGGGACCCTGCCCTCTCTTCCTCTAGGTTGGTGTCCACTTGCTAGGCAGTGGATTTCTTAAAGGGGCAGGCTCCTCAAGAGGAAGGGGGGCACCCCTTGATTCCAACATTCAGGGCTACTGGGATAAGAGCAGGAAATATCTAGGCCTGATGCTGGGATAAGAGGAACAGATGGCTAGTCCTCCCAGTCAGGTGGATCTGCCACTGCCAGCTGTAATCATAAGAACATTCTCCCATGTGGTTGAGGGTTGGAATGGCACCATGTCAGAGATGGAAGGGGGTCTTTGCAGTCTCACCCATCCTCTCCCTCCACTTTCCAAGTGAAGGAGCAGATGATCTGAGTGAGGAAGGGAATTGCACAGTCACATGGTATCAGGGCTGAGTTTAGAAGCTGGGTCTTTTGGCCTTAGTCTAGATCTTATCCACCCACTCTTCTGCTGGCCCTCATTCAGTCCTCTGTGGCAACACATTTCTCAAATTGGCTATCAGGGTCTCCTGCACTCTTCCATCTTCCATTCCAGGCGAGCATCCCGGCTCCTGTAGCCATTCATCTCAGAGCATGGTCTTGAGACCTTTTGCAACTTTCATCTGTGGGACGGTAGAAAGAGCACTATAACTCTCTTTAGGAGCAATGGGGTCACATTTTAGTTCTGTAACCTAGCTGTGTGATTCTGAACAAATTCCAAAAATCCTGGGTTTCTTTTTCTTTTTCTCTTTTCTTTTTTTTTCTTTTTCTATCTTTTTTTTTTGAGACAGAGTCTTGCTCTGTTGCCCAGGCTGGAGTGCAGTGGCACGATCTCTGCTCACTGCAACCCCCGACTCCCGGGTTCAAGCGATTATCCTGCCTCATGCTCTCGAGTAGCTGGAACTACAAGCACGCGCGCACGGCTAATTTTTGTATTTGTAGTAGAAACGGAGTCTCATCATGTTGGCCAGGCTAGTCTTGAACTCCTAACCTCAGGTGATCCGCCCACCTCGGCCTCCCAAAGTGCTAGAATTACAGGCATGAGCCGCCGCACCTGAAGGCTGGGGTTTTCTATAGATCAGGAACTGTCTCTGATTCACCTTTGCCAGTGACTGCTATATAGTCAGTGCCCAATAGGCGCTTACTGAGTGACTGATGCTTGAAGGTCAGGTGAATGAGTGCAGCCTGTCGCAAGCCTCCGTGGCTTGTGTGGGTATTGTTAGAGCCCATGCTAACCAAGTCTCCCCTTGCCTCTCCTGCAGCCCGCCCTGAAGATGTCGGCACCAGCCTCTACTTTGTAAATGACTCCTTGCAGCAGGTGACCTTTTCCAGCTCCGTGGGGGTGGTGGTGCCCTGCCCGGCCGCGGGCTCCCCCAGCGCGGCCCTTCGATGGTACCTGGCCACGGGGGACGACATCTACGACGTGCCGCACATCCGGCACGTGCACGCCAACGGGACGCTGCAGCTCTACCCCTTCTCCCCCTCCGCCTTCAATAGCTTTATCCACGACAATGACTACTTCTGCACCGCGGAGAACGCTGCCGGCAAGATCCGGAGCCCCAACATCCGCGTCAAAGCAGGTAAGGGACAAGACGCCTGCTGCCCCAGCGGCACCGGAGAAGGCTGTGCCGTCATTCTGAGGGTATGTGTGTAACATGCTCGGGGCGGGGGCGCTTGCAAGAAGTCATTCACCCAAGAACAGTTTTGTTGTTCACTTTTGCATCTTAGTTTACCACTGGCTGTGTGTCCATAGGCATAAGAGACTCTTTCTCTCTTTCTCTTTCTTTCTCTTTTTCTCTTTCTTCTTTCCTCTTTCTCTCTCTCTCTCTCTCTCTTTGAAACAGAGCCTCACTCTGTCGCCCAGACTGGAGTGCAGTGGCGAGGAGACATCTTCCTAAGCTTCAGTTTTCTCATCTGCAAAGTGGATGCAACTGCCTACCTCTGTATCACCACGTGTGACGGTTAAATGAGATGGTGCTCATTTAAATGAGGTGCTCACTTCAGCCCTTGACTTATAGAAAATCCAGTGAGGTTTTCTTGAAGCCTTTTATTAAAAAATAATAATTAAAGAAAAGTGCACACATTATAAGTATGTAGCTTGATGAAATTTTACAAAGTTCAACTAACACTCAGATCAAGAAATACAACATCAGCACCTTAGAAGCCTTCCTCAAGCTTCTTTTCCCACACTATCCCTCTAAGAGCCACCACTATTCTGATTTCTAACAATATAGATATTTTGCTTATTTATGAACTTTATACAAATGGAGTCCAATGGTATGTATCGTCTAGACCTTTTGCTCACCATTCTGCTTATGGGATTTACCCTTGTGTGTGGTAGGAGGTTGGTTGTTGTCACTGTCATCTAGTGTGCTATCATGCAGCTAGAACACACTTTCTTTGTCCGTTCTACTGCTGAGGGGACGTCTGAGGATAACACATCTCATGAGAAAAGGCATTTTGGTGAAATTCACAATGGAATACTTTTAGCAGTGAAGGATTTTGGTCTTTGGAAGAGTAGATGGAGGTGAGGAAGTAGCGTTTCTCAGGTGGTCTACTTTAAGAAAAAAAGTCTCATTTATTTGGATTAGGGCAGGAGGCCAAGGGGACAGCTTAGATCAGCCATTCTTCACTAGGACATCAGGGTACACTGGCGTGTCATAATCAGTGGCAAGGTGGGTCTCGGATCATTATAAAGCACTGAAGTTTTGGGAATGGTTTTCAACTTAGAGACCCAGCCCACTGCAATGGTGCCAGGCCTAGGTCACGCCATCTTTTCCAGGGACTGTGTTGGACCAACCAAGAAGAGTGGTTCTGGGAAAGGCCTCCCAACCAGCATGTGGTGACAGACCCTCTCTGACTTTTTGGGGTCCTTTTGCCTTAGGGACACCTCTCATAAAAGCAAGGTTTAAACTAGCTGGGAACGGGAGTGTGTAGGGGTGGGGTGAGAGCTCTGCCTCATTCCATCGGTTGGTTTGGGGCTAGACCATGAGCTCTTAGAACACAGAGTTGCTCAGGGTTTCTCCCCGGACTCCCCATGGACTCTTTTTAAGAGCAAGTCCTTTGCACTGCTCAACCCCAATGCAACACCAAGTGCTGGACTAGGAGCCCTGAGGCCTGGATTTGGAGCCCAGCTCTGGCCTCCACAGCGTGGAGGATTGAGTTAAGGGGAAGGGACCGTGTTTCCTGTCACCTCCCCCTCATTGGGTTAGGATGCAGTTTTCATAGTAAGTGTATAAATGTGTTTTTACAAATGAAGAGATTAAGACAAAGAGAAGTTAAGTCACTTGTCCAAGGGCACACAGCCAGTTAATCAGACATGCAGCTATCATGAAAAGTGACATTATCAAAGTGCTTTCCTTGTGCTGGGCCTTTCATATGCTGCTCTTATGGTGATTTCCTTTTACAAATGAAGAAACTGAGGCTCCAGAAGGTTAACCAACCCTTGTCCAGGATCACACAGCTGGCCAGAGGAGGAGGCAGGGCCCACTTGTTAGATGCCATTAACCATAAACCTCTGCTGACTCCCTGGGACGTCACGGGTGGCGTGCACTCCAGCCCGCCCTTTCTACTCCGCCACCCTGCCTCCCTCCAAGGTCCATTCCCCTTGTTCTCCTCTGTGCTCTCCCATAGCTGGAGTCAGGGCCCTGCCCAAACCCATGGAAGGGCTGGACCACAGAGCCACAGAGCCACCAGTGCCTCTCCTCTCTTCTCTTTCTTCCACCTCAACTACATCTCCTCCTCATCATAGCCACAACTTGGAGAAGGGGAAAGAATAAAGGCCGAGGGAGGGCCAGGGAGAGCCAGGCTGACTGGAAACACAATCAATTAAGAGACTCTTGATGATGCCAGAGGGGCTGCAGGTGCATAGTCAGGGAGTGGGGATGGGCTGCCAGGGCCCTAAGTGTCACCTTGGCAACCATCGCAGGGAGAGGAGGAGGGCACGCTGCCCAGGTGCCTGCTGAGGGACAAGGTCGGGAGGCAGCAGGGCTCTGGATGTTCCAGCTTTACTTGGCAGAGAAGGGCGTGGAAGGATCAAGCGAGGCCTGGGAGAGGCCAAACGGAGGACAAGGCAGAGGCAGAAGCCTGGGTCCCATTCCTAGGGCTGGGTCTGCCTGCCTGTAGGGGCCAGACACATACAGTGGCTGCAGGTGGCAGTGCCCCAGAAGCCAGCTGAGGCAGGAGGTGGGCACTGTGGGGGAAGGGATGGTTCTGAAAGCAGGGGCAAAGCTGGGGGTCAGGGAGGGGTGCTCTAGAGGCTGCAGCCAGGGTCAGAAGCAGGGAGAAAGTGGCAAGGATGCTCTGTTTTGAAGAATCTTGGAGACTGTGTCCATGTCTCGAGTTCTGTATGCTCAGAGCCAATCACAATCCCAAACATTCTCTCCCTTTGTCCTTGTAAGTTCAGGATCTGAACTACATTTCCGAGCCTGCTTTTCACGTTGAAGGAGCCCAAAACTCAGTTGTTAGAGCCTGTGTCACAGGTTTTGTTTGGGTGCATTATGGTCACTGTGCCCAAAATAATTGCCACCCTGGGTCTAACAATAATTCAGGAAATCTGGTTTGGTTTTCTTAGGGGAATTCTAGCATATTTCCATATTACCTGCACATCCCTTTGGTGAATATAACATTGCAGGGCTTAGGTGCTGCCCTCAAGGCTCTTAAAATCTAATATGATTTGCTAATACCCAAATGGGAAAGGTTGGAATTTGGATGGATGGTCTTGCAGAGGGAGGCCAGATATTTTTGAGGGAGAAAAGGCTGCCCAGTAGGATGGGGAGGAGGTTGCTGGAGAAGGAGTTGCCCAGACAAGAACAAGATCATGGCAGGGGCTTCTGGGCTGGCTAAGAGGGAGAGGGGAAGGAAGAAGTGAGGAAGGTGAGGCTGAAGGAGCAGAGGGAGTTGAGCTGACTCTGTTCCTTTCTGGGGACCCTCACCACATCCTTGTGACACTCTTCTCTTCCCTACTGCCAATCTCTCTGCAGTTTTCAGGGAACCCTACACCGTCCGGGTGGAGGATCAAAGGTCAATGCGTGGCAACGTGGCCGTCTTCAAGTGCCTCATCCCCTCTTCAGTGCAGGAATACGTTAGCGTTGTGTCTTGGGAGAAAGACACAGTCTCCATCATCCCAGGTAAGAAGCGTCCTGGGGCTGCGGCAGACGGGTGCTCGCTTTGTGGGGACTGGGTAAAGTAGAGATGCCTGAGCTGGTTGTTGAGGTCAACAAGATCTTGAGATTGGCCCTGGGGAGTGATTTGTTATTGTTCTGGTGATGCTTTGGCAAAAAAAAAAAAAGTATCTTTGGTCTTGGTCTGGCATGTCTCTGTGTGGGGTGTTGAAGACCCACACGCTGGTCTTGACTGGGTGTGTGAGGGTGCCATCAGACACCCAGTGCAGTGGAAGCCCCATCCTTTCTGAATGCTCGGGTTTTGCTTGACCCAGTCCTGAGGCAAGGCTGGAAGCACCTTACCTGCGAAAGGTGGCAAGGGGACGAGGGATGAGAAGAGGGTTTGTGGTCTGTGTTCCTGCGTTGTGTGACTAAAACAGTGAGCACTGCCTCCTTGGAGGACCTGACTTCAGGAAGCTTGTGTATGGGGACTTTCCTTCTTTCCTTCTTGCATGAGTTGGCTAAAGACTCCATCGGAATTCTAGCTGGCCTCGCTTTGAGGCTGATGTTGGGAGATGGGGTTCATACCATGTTGTGGGTTCATCTCAGTACAGCTGCTGTGATTACGAGTCCCTCGTTATAGGCTCCTTTTACCTCTGTGGGGTTGTGTCTCCCACAGGAAAACAGGTATGGAAGCCCCAAGAGAGGACCTCAGGTCCTTAAAATACCTCTAGGCCTCCATTTACAAAACTGTGAGATTTTTCCATCACCAGTTTCTCCTCTCTGCACATTGCAGGGGTTCTGCTGCGTTTTCTTCCTTTCTCTCCCAAGGACCTTTGTTTCCCTTGCTGTAAATTGGAGCAGCTTGACCAGGTGATCTGAGTGCCCTTTGAGCATTAAGGTCCCATAACTGATTGTATGAAATGATTCTTGTTCCTCAGGGTTGATGGTTTAGTTGGGGAAGATAAGACTTCTATTCATGGAACCTTTAAAGCGGGGGTTCTTAAGCCTGCCACCCATTTAAATCCCCGAGGAACTCCTTTAGAAACACCAGTGCTGGCCGGGCGTGGTGGCTCATGCCTATAATCCCAGCACTTTGGGAGGGTGAGGTGGGTGGATCATGAGGTCAAAAGATCGAGACCATCCTGGCTAACACAGTGAAACCCCCTCTCTACTAAAAATACAAAAAATTAGCTGGGCATGGTGATAGGCGCCTGTAGTCCCAGCTACTCGGGAGGCTGAGGCAGGAGAATGGCGTGAACCCAGGAGGTGGAGCTTGCAGTGAGCCGAGATTGCACCACAGCACTTCAGCCTGGGGGACAGAGCGAGACTCCATCTCGAAAAAAAAAAAAAAACACCAATGCTTAGCCTCAAATCAACTGAATCAGACTCTGCCAGGAGTAGAGCCTGGGCATCAGCCTTTTCAATGCTCGCTAGGTGGTTCTGATGTGTACCTAGGACAAGAACCATGCTCTGGCGTGTTGACAGCTAATGCAGCAGGAGACTTTCTTTGAGACATTAATTTGCCTTTTTCGCTCAGTACTTTTTCCTTCTCTCAGTTCCAAGCAGATGGCCAGGCCATTATATCTCCAGACTTCAGAGCTTGTAGCAGGATGGGAATTCGAAGCTCCTGGAAAACAGCTGCTCCTCCTGTCTTTTGTAAAACCATAGGCTAACAGCAAAGGTTAGGAAGAGTGTTTTGTCTGGGGAGGAGAGCCTCTGAGGGCAAGGAACAAAGAGGAGATGAAAGGATGCCAGGGTTGGGGACAGTGCGGAAGGCTGCTCCCTGGACGCAGTCAGAAGAAGCGGTTGGACCCCGCAGGGGTGGCTGTGTGGGGCCCTCCTGGGTCCGGGACTGAGGCCAGGGTTCTTGTGTTCAAATGAGTCACAAGGTGCACAGCCCAAGAGCCAAAGCAATCATTCAGGCAGGGACCATGGGCTGGTGAGGACCAGAGGTACCCCGGACCTTGGCATACACTGGGAGAAGCCCCAATAATGTTGGGAACAATCTCCTGCCTATCTAGTAGAGTCAGATTTAAGGTGATTTAAAGAACATAAAGAAATGTGGTGTTCCTTATACACTTAAGTTTATGGACTAAGCATTATATCCATTAAATAATGATAATTTTTGCATTACAATTTTGGGGGTGCTTACTATATCCCAGGTACAGGGCTCAGAAACTTCCATACAGGATCTCTTTTTATCATCACAAAAAGTCCACAAATGTGTTTTCCCCTCTCCACTTTACAGAAGAGGACACTGAGGCTCAGAGAAGCAAAATACCTTCTGAATCACACTGAGCAGAGGGTGGGGCTGGAACCAGAGTCTGTTTTTTCAACCTGTGTGTTTAACCCCACACAGACATGCTTCCCCCACCATATAAATGTATCCAATAAAGTGTTACTCTAGCTACAGTGGAGGCTTTAAATGTGTGCTATAGGCAGTGAGGGCTTTGGCTTTAGGAAGGGGGACAAATTGATGTAGGGACGACTCCATGGAATCAAGTGCAGTGTGGTGATTAAGAGCCTAGAATCTAGGACCAGACTACCCGCATTTAATACTCCATTGCTTACTAGCTGGGCGAGTCATTTACTCCCTCCGTTTCCCCACCTGTAAAATGGACTCATAGGGTTCGAGTAAGAATTAAATGAATCAATATATGAATAATGTCTAGAACACTGCCGGACACTTGCTGAGCACAGGTTATAGTGATTATTAGGTGGACGAGAGCATTGGCGCTGGCTGTTTGCTGCGGTGGTGTGTGTTTCTGGTATGGAGTGGTGTCTGTGTTCCCCACGCGACTGCAGTTCCCATGGGCCAGCACTGGATCGTTCTCATCCACACATCCCCACTTCTGCACTCGGGGTAAATAAAAGCTCCCTAAATGATCAGTGAGTAGATGAATGGGTGGCCGGAAGAATTCTAGAGGAATCTGGGGAATGGCATGGACAAAGACATGGAATAAGGACAGCAGGCTGGGCGTGGGGTGGGGAGAAGACCAGATCAGATAGGAGAGAAGGAAGGTTAACTGGTTCCTGTGCTTAGGAGCTGGAGGCAGGGAGCTTCCCCCAGGCGGCCCTTGTAGTTGGTGCTTCAGGGCTGTCTTTGATGTCAAGACCGGGCTGGTGGCCCCAAAGGGCATAATTATCAGGGAAGTGGCCTTGATGCTAATCTGCGGGGCTGTGTTAAGCTTTTGTTTTGCAGAACCCCTTTCTTTAGTTTGGCCTTGGAGAATTTTCTTCTCCTGCCCAGCCCTCCACCCCTATCCATAATCATTCTAGATCATTCGACAGCTATATGTTAGATCCAGGGCCAGTCTTCCCCAAGCACAGAAATCCAACTAGCATGATCATGGAGGACTCCATGAGAACCAGAGAGAGTGGAGTTTTGTCTTGTCCAGGCTGTGTAGGTGAGGGGACCAGAACTCCGGCCCGCATGCCACGTGCTTTAATTTTGACAAAGGCAAGTAGTTTGATTTTTTATAAAAATAGGATTTTTTTCCACTAACCATATTCACACTGTGCCCAGTATGTGTGCTGTGTGTGTGTGTGTGTGTGTGTGTGCATTTTGAGGTGGGGAGGCTGGATGGCACTTCTCATGGTAGGGGAAGATTACATGGCAAGTTGCCCTGAAGGTTAATGGAGGATGGAGGAGCCAGGGATACTTCCCTCTGATGCTTCAGGATCAGCTTCCGGAGCCAGAGGAACTGTGTTGACTTTGATTTCTGGATCTGCAGGGCTGGGCTCAGCTTCTCCACAAACCGCAAGTCCGGGAAGAGCTGGAACACAGAAGGAAGAGCAGGGAGACTGGTGTGGGCCCATCAGAGCCCCAGGAGGCATCCCCTTGGGGATGCAGGTACCCTGGGAGGAGGGGGCCCTCATGTGGTTGCAGCCCCTGTCGGTGGGAGCTGGCTGTCCCACGCCTCTTTCTGAGGGAGTCTGGGAAGAATTGAAGGCTTGGGACCAAAACAAGCTCCATGAATTGAATGTTTACTCACAGGTTAGCCTTCCTGGCTCTCTCTGGCTATCCTGAAGCTGGCGAAGGAAACTCTCACCAGCTTTTTGGCTGTGCTTTGCCCAGGGCAGTGACAGGCTGGAGAAATATCTCAAAGTGCTACCCTTTAGCCACCTCCTATACCCGCCTCCACTCCCTCAAGCAGGTCATCTTTCCATCCCGCTGTTTAAAGACGTGTGTATGAAGCACAGAGCCTCTCACTTTGTATCTGGCAGATTCCCACCCTTGCTTCTCTCCAGGGATTTGGTCCTGGTGTGAACTGGCTCTCTAAGGCTGGCAGGGTGGGGGTAAGAGGGCCAAGGGCTGTGCACAAACATAAATTAAAATTAAGGCCTCCAGTGAAGCTGAGATGTGGTTTAATTTCCCATCTGCATGATCACCATTACAATACATGTTATTGGATATAAAGATAAATCCGGCCCTGTTCCTAATAGCTTTTAATTTCCACCAGACCTGATTATATCAATGCGGGCCCCTTGTGGGAGTTTCCCAGCATGCTCTTCCCCAGCATCCTGACTGGCTGTCTCGGCCCCAGCGGGGAGTTTGGGACACTGCTCAGATGCGGGCCAGATGTGTCTGCTGCTGCTCAGGAAGACAAGCCTGCATCAGCTCCCTTGTCCATGCAAATTGGAATACTGAGTTGTCACTGCCTTGGCCGGCTGAAAGTGCGCTGAGGACACTGTTGTGAGTAGGGAGACACAGGGGCAAGGAGGCATCTGGCCAGAGGGGTCCTGTGACATGAGAAAAGGTCTCCTAGTGTCGTATAAGGATTCCTATCAGGCAGTGCTTCCTCCCAGGAGCCCACCTTTGGCCAAGAGAGCAAAGTAAACCACCAGCCTCTGTGGAATAATGAACTCCAGAGTTCCAGGGTGCCAAGTGGGTTTTCATAGCTCTCATTCCATTCAGCGATCTCTTCTGCCTGGGGTACAGTGGACCCCTCCTCTCTGTTGACGCCCTGGCCCTCTTTTGTCCCTTACACTTTTGTCCCTTACTCTTCCACGAGGCCAGACATAGGCCTGCCAGGCAGACAGTACTACCCTGGTTTCGTTCCCGGAGCCCTGCCTTCATTCTGTCTTGCATCCTAGTCCGTTGTTTCTGTCTGTCTGCCGCAGGAGGGTGTACAACTGTCTTTTTCATCTTTTTATCCCCAGAACCAGCACAGCACTGTCACAGAGGAATAATAATAAGATTAATGATAATACCTGTCATGTATGGAGACCTCTTTTGGGTTAGGCATTTTACATATATTATCTCTAATCCTCACAATAACCCTTTAAGAGAGATATTGTTTTTATGTTCTGTTTTTGTTTTTATTTCCTCATTTAATAAATAAGGATGTTGAGGTCCAGAGCAGTTAAGCACGTTACCCAAGGCCACAGCTAATAAGAGATGCGGCCTGGATGTGAGCTGGTCTTCCATGTTCCTCTACTTCCCGCTGCCTCTCCGGAGCAGGCTCGGAATCGTTAGGAATCCGGTGTCCTTAGGTTTCAACATAGGAGGAGGGCCCATCTCTGTCTCCTGCACTTGCCTGGGAAGAGAAACCTATCACCAACCCTTGTGCTGACCTCTGGCTGTGTGTGCGGTGACCAGAGGCTTGGGCTCCTCTAAAGGGCAACAGATCTCCAGCTTAAAAACCAGTGAACAAAACAGCCATCCTAACAAGAAGGCTTTGTTGGGTTCTGGCTCTGTTTTTGGCCCGGTGGGAGACACAAAGACTGTCCTAAACTGGGAATTTAGGATTCGGCTCATGTTGTCGGCTCTGATGGACAGGGATGGATAATCTCAATACAACAAACATGTGATCTTGGTTTGGCTTTGGAATGCAGATTCAATTTATTAATTACATTTTGCTCAGGCTGACATGAAGGTCACTTCTTTGGCTCCCACGAATCTACACCAATTTGAATGGGAGATAGGCACAGAGAGGGGAGGTGGTGCCAGTGCTGGAAACCAGTTTGGGCCACATGTAGGCTGTGAACATGTGGAATCACAGACTGTGAGAGCTGGAAAGTGCCCTGGAGACTGTCACTCAGCCTCTGCATTTATGGATAAAGAAACCCAGGTCCAGACCAACGCTCTCTCCTGCCATCTTCTCTCCTGTCTCCTGCTCTCTCTCAGGGTGCATGATTTTAACTACTCATGGGCACCTTTGTATTTCACTACAGATACCAGATATTTTTCCTCCTTTGTCTGTCTGAAGCCTACGCATCTTTCAAAGTCTGGTTCAAATACTACTTTTTCCATGATGTCTTTCCTCAATTTCTGCTAAGAATGGATTTGAAAGTCACCCAGATTAACCCACTCCAAGGGGCTCCTTTTCTGAACTCCCTCCAAACTTTATCGGTTCCTTGCTCAAGACACTAATCGTACTTTGTCCTGTAATTTTTTTAAAAAAGTCTGTTATCTCCATTACAGGAATGTATAATCATCAAGGGCAGGATTCATATTTTATTCAGACCTCTCTTCTCTCCAGTGATTAATGGTGATGACAAAATGACAGTTTCCCCTACTGAACTGTTCTGTGGCATGGAGGACACCGCGAGACCTGCCTAAGGTCCCGTAGCAAATCGGTGGCATTACCAGGGTCTCAGCTTGGTGGTCCTTCACCTCCATAATGCCGAGTTGCTTCTGTGGGTTCCTCTTGTGATTCTCTGCTGTTCAGGTATAGAACTGGAGACCTAAGCTCTCAACTACTTACGAGCCTGGAGAAAAGCGGCTGGGATTGTCACCCTGCACTAGTGAGAAATAGACGATAGATCCGAGGCAATTCAACAAAAGGGGCTTGGACCCCTGCTGGGTGCCAGGCACAGTGCCAGGCCTTGCAGAGGAGTCCAGGTTGGCCATGATCTGTTCCTGTCCTGGCTTCTGTCTTGGGACTATAGCGTCTTCCCACAAAGAGGAGGATACCACAGAAACATTCTTTCTGTTGATGGCCACACAGTAAGGCATGCTGAAGGAGACGGGGCTCAAGTCAGGCCCTGGAGTCTGTGACCAGGTCAAGAGGGCAGAGAAAGCACTTTGGGTGGAGGTGACAGTGCAGGCACAGGCAAGTGGGCAATGAAAGGGTGGGGTGATCTGGGAACATGGCTGGAGGGTAAGAAGAAGTGGTGAGCAAACTGAGAGGTCACTGGGCCGTTTAACTCATGAAGGTACTGTCTAGTTCTAGGGAAAAAGAATAAGGGACAACATAATAATGAGTGATATTTATTGAGCACTTACTAAGTTGCCAGGCTCTGTTCTAAGCATTTGACATATGTAGCTTGCTTCACCTTCTCAGCAATCTGAAGAGAAGGGGACTTTCATTCCCCCATTTTGCAGATGGGCAAGCAGAGGCACAAGAATGCTAAGTAAATTGCTTAAAGGTAGTAAGTGGTGGAGTAACAACTTAAACTTATGTATTCAGACTCCATCATCTATGCTTCTAAGTGCTGCACTAAATTGTCTCCCACAGAATTCACATATATATAACATTTTATATGTATATATGAGACGGAGTCTCGCTCTGTCGCCCAGGCTGGAGTGCAGGGGCACGATCTCGGCTCACTGCAAGCTTCGCCTCCCAGGTTCACGCCATTCTCCTGCTTCAGCCTCCTGAGTAGCTGGGACTACAGGCGCCCACCACCACGCCCGGCTAATTTTTTGTATTTTTAGTAGAGATGGGGTTTCACCGTGTTAGCCAAGATGGTCTCGATCTCTTGACCTCATGATCCGTCCGCCCTGGCCTCCCAAAGTGCTGGGATTACAGGCGTGAGCCACCGCGCCCAGCATATATATATTTATTTTTTGAGATGGAAGCTCGCTCTGTCACCCAGGTGATTTGGTTCACTGCAACCTCCGCCCCCCAGGTTCAAGTGATTCTCTTGTCTCAGCCTCCTGAGTAGCTGGGATTACAGGCGCACACCACCACGCCCGGCTAATTTTTGTATTTTTAGCAGAGACGGGGTTTCACCATATTTTGAAACTCCTGCAAACCAATAAGAAAAAGACAATGCGACAGAAAGTTGGAGAACAGTTATGAGCAAACAATTCACAGAAGATATAGTGGCATGTGGTGGAAAGAAGACAGGCTGTGGAGTCTGCTAGTCTTAATTGATGACCTTGCAAGTTACTTCCAAAGCCTCAGTTTAATCATCTGTAAAATGGGAATGATAAAACCTATTGCACATAGAATCCTTGAAATAAAAATTGGGCCTCGGAGGAGACTCAAATTCCTAAATGGGAAAGGAGTCACCTAAATGCATCAAAGAAATTGCCCATCTAGCTTCATGCAGTTGTGCAACCTTAGACCTCATCTCCCTCGCCCCATCTTCTCCATCGTCTGGCATCACCCACCACCTGTGCTACCTTTTTTGGGTGCTGGGCTAGAGGTGGTAAGCTAGGGGCTGCAGCCACCCAAAGGGGTGGTGGTCCTAGAGTCACAGATGAAGAGTGAATCCCCCTAAATATGATCTTGAGAAAGCTACAAATGACTGTGCAAGATGGATCACCACCATCATGTTTTTATCTCAAATATTCCATAATATTAACTGAATAGAATGACAGAAACAAAGTACCTAGGATGTAGTATTAATCTCTGGATTCACTAGCACCTTGCAGGGTATCTGATAAACATCTTCTGTTGAGGGAAGGAATGGAGGTGCGGTTTGGTACCATAATAGTAAAGATCAGCTCCACAAACTGCAGGGTGTCTAATTTGCTCCAAGTGCTCAAGCCCTGGTTCAATAAAAACTATTGTCTCTCAAACGATAGTTTATAAAGTGCTTTCAGATGATGTCACTCGCTTCTCACAGTAGCCCCCGTTACCTTGCCCATTTTACAGGTGTGGACACAGAGGCAGTGTGGCTTAGTGACTTGTGCAGGCAGAAGAGGAGTGAGAGGGGAGGCAGTAGACGTGTATGAGTCCATAAGTGTATGTAGGGCCCCACGGCAGGCACCTGCATGTAATCTCATTTAATCATGCTTGGAACCCTCGGAGGGAAACACGCTACCCCCATTCTTAGATGTAAAGAAAATGAGATTCAGAGAGGCCGAGTGATTTGCTCCAGGTCACACAGCTTCCAAGTGGCAAGGCCTGGGTATGGACCAGAGCTTCTGTCCCCAAAGTCCAAGCTTCTTCCTTGTAACAGTGACTCCAGGCAGAGCGCTGTCCTAGGAACTCCCAGCAATTACTGTCTCCCTCATCAAGGCAGTTAGAGAGTGGAAAAGGCAGCTGGTCCTTAATTTGGCTGTTTGTTTGCTTTGGTGAGAAAGGAAGCCTCGGACTCAGACATATTGTATTCTTGAAGTGTGGAGAAAATCCTACCTTCCAAAGCTGTTAAGCACGTGTTGCAGGTTAGTGATTACAAGAAAGCAACGAAGGGAGCAATGGGATTCTCTCCCTAAACTGAAATGATACTCATAGTGGCAAGAATCGTTGGTAGGAAAATAAGTGATCAGTTACTGAGCTCATCTGTGATAAGTGTTTTTCTCTGTCATTTTATTTAAGCTTCACAGGTGCCCTGTGTAGTCGGTATTATTATTATTCCCATTTTGCAGATGTGGGGCCTGAGGCACAGAGAGGTCAGCCTTCCCAAGGCCATACCCTGAGGAAATGATGAGGCAGAATCTGAGCCCAGGGCAGTGTGATTTCCGCTCTTAGAGATAGCTTGGGCCACTTCTCCATCTGTGCCCTGCAGCCGGCATCTCCTTCAGTTTGTATGGTGCTCTCTGGTTTACAAAGCCTGTTCACCAGCATCATCTTATTGAATCCTCCCAAACACATCTGCGGGAGACACAGGTTTAACTCATTTAACAGACAAGGCAATCAAGGCTTGGGGGCACTGAGGGACCTGCCCAAGGTCACACAGCCAGGGAGGGGTACACCAGAACTCTGGTTTTGATGCCTATGCCCCAGGAGCTCTCAAAGCACCGCCTCCCAGAGAGCGTGCCCGCAGCTCCCTAGAACTCCTTCCAATATCCCAGCAGGCGGGCTGCTCTGCGCTTGCATGCCAGTTGGTTGGTTCCAGAACCATCAGCCGCACTCCTCAGTCAAGCAGAAATGTCTCGTGTTCACAGGTGCCTCTGGCGGCGTGTGCATGTGTCATGTTTTGCTTTTCCATTTAGTTCATGGCAGGCGCTGCATTTCCAGAGCACCCCCTGGGTGAATTTCAGCAGATTTAAGACAATTGCAGGAAAACGCTGTGCCCCGGGATCATACCGTGGCAGTGGACACAGAGCAAGCAGCATTGTTTGGTTAAGTTGGCACCTCTGAAAGTTACCCTGAAATCAGAGCGGAATTCTTTATAGAAGGTTATCCTACACATAAATCATCATTAGACTACCTCATTTTTGTTTAATGCCTACCTAACTGTGCTGTAGTCTAAAAATGTGTGTTTAGTGAAGTCAAGGGTTGCAGGGAAATTATAGGGTTTTCAAAAACCCATTTGCTTTGCTGGTGTTCACATCAGAATCAATCTTGCCTTTAGTTCTCAATCTCATCGCAAACATGCAGTCTTGCTTGCCGAATTCTGGCATTTAATGTAGGGTAGCATTTATTCAGAAGAAGCCAACGGTGCTTACAGAATGGTAGAGCTATGTATAGATGGCACTTCCTGCCAAGCCTGTGATTTTGAACTCTGTTGTGTATCAATGAGAGCCAGAGCTGGTGGAGACGGTGCTGTGGTTCTGTGCGGAGGCCTGTGCTGGGTAACAGTGGGTGGGGTGGTCTGCATCCACAATGCCACAAGCCTCAATGTGTGCGAGCACATAGTAGGCACCCAGGCAACGTTTGTCGAATGCTTAGAGGACAGTTTAGCCCGGAAGGTGACTGATCCTTTAGATTAAGTTGTAAATGGGATGGATGAGAATGAAGGGGCGTGTGCGGCTGTACCTGTTTCCGTGGCTGCTGGAAAAAAGCCACCATTTGCTCCTGTTCTGCTCTGAAGAAGCAGGGCTTGCTTGGAGTCTCTTTTGTGATGAAGTAAAGCTGTTTAGAGAAGCAAAATCCTGTGGGCTCTGGCCTCAGAGGGACCTGGGTTCCAACACTGACCCCGCTCCTAACTTGCCTTCTGACCTTGGCCAAGGTCTTAACCTTTCTGAGCGGCACTTTTTTCAGTTGTGAGGATTCAGAATCGGGTACTTTTATTTTCTGTATAGAGAAAATACTTTTTCCATGTATATAATGTATTTTTCTATATAGATCTGTTTTCTATATACAGTTTCTCTATGCATAGGTTTTCAGTTTTTCCTAGGGCTAGACAGACGCATGTCCACAAGCTGCCCCGCCTTTGTCGTCTTTGCTGTGTAGCCTGGGAGGTCTCTGTGAGGAGTGAGACCATAGGTGTGAGCATTTAGGAGGGCAGACACAGCTGCCCTGACACAGAGGGTCACAGGCTCATGCGGCCTTCAGGGCTAAGGGCCTGAGGGCAGGATGTGGAGGACCCTAACCCTCATGATGGGGCAGAGAGGCAGGGACACCCTTAGTGTTACCCCCTAAGGCCAAAGCCCAATGCTCCCATTATGCTCTTTGCTTTTGTGGGCCTGGTGTCTTGCTGTGTGCAGAAGTCTCTGGAGCTTAAATACGAGTCTCTGTAGCTGCCAAGCTCGACTTTCAGAGTGGAATTCCAAGCCGGTTGGAGCCGGGCACAGACCTTCCGCATCCCAGTATGGAGGGCAGGAGGGGCCCTGGGCCTGGACGAAGGCCTCTAAGGTTGAGGTGTTTCCTCTCACACCTAGAGACTCCTCCTCTTCACCTCCGGCTCAGAGCAGTTTGGGGCTCAAAGTATGTCTGAATACCCAAGCCATTAGGGCGACAGGATCTGCCAGAATCCTGAAGAGACCACTGAGAAGCAGACAACTGAATGGGAGAAGGGCCTGTGGAAGTGGGTGGCCGTGAAGGTGGCCGTGGGTGTGGGTGGAGTCTGGGGCTCTGCCAGGTGTGGAGTGAGCTTCATCCTATGTGAGAGTCTGGGGGCTTCTCTGAGACTTTGTAACAAAGGAATCCCTTCTAAGAGCAGGTGGCTGGGGTCCCTCTTCACTACCCCTCATAGTGGGACACAGAAAGGGAAAAGACTTGCATTGAGAATGTTCCAGAACCTGCGGCTACTGCCCACGCCTAGGAAAGCCATTTTGCAAAGTCTGATGGAACATGGTTGTACCCTAGGACCTGCGCCCAGGAAGGGATACAAAACCACAGCTTCTGTTTCCGTCAGCCTGTAGCTATGCCAGCCATAGCTGTGCCAGCCATGTCTGACGTCGATGTCATCCCCTAAATCTATCTAAACGCCTATGTTGGCATAAGCAACAATCCGTTGATTGGATTTTTAGTTCATTATTTAATTTAGCAAATGTTTTTTGAGTGCTTCCTGTGTGCATGATGGGTGCTGTGTTATGTAGACAGTGATTCCCAGGGGTCTCTGCTTGAGGATCTCAAGGGATTTGGAGAAATTCCTCTTCCCATGCACCAAAGAAACTAATTTTAATTAAAATATATATGTGTGCATGTGTATAAATAGTATGCATGATGTAATTTGTACATATTGAATAGGTACATATATGTATTCACACACTCATGCACACACGGATCTTTTTTACCCATGGAAAGGGGAAAGAGACTTACCTGTGTAGACCTCAGCAGTGCCCCAGAGCAGGGACCTAAGAAAGACATCTTGGTGTTTTGAATTTTAGGAACAGCCTTGGATGAACCACTGTTTCATGAGCCTGTTAGGCATACGAAGCGTGGGCAGAGGTATGGAAACATTTGGGGGCACCATGCCAGCCTTCAGGGTCTAATAGGCAAGATGAGTATGGGACACAAGTGACCCCAACGCAAGGCAACAACACAACACACAAGAGTGTGATGAGGGTGCAGGAGAGCAATCAAGTTCTTGGGGGACTGAGGTGGGGGACACCCATCTTTTGTGATTAGAGAAGATGCCCTGTAGGAAATGGCCCCTCCCCCTGGGTCCTGGAGAAGGGGTCTGTTTTGGCAGGCTGAGCTCCTGCAGGGAAGCAGTGTTCTAGATCTGCCAGCTCTCAGCTTTAGAGTCCCCTGGGGAGCTTACGAAAACCACCAGTGTCTAGCCCCGACCCCAGGACAATTAGATCAGGATCCTTGGCAGTGAAACTCAGGCATCTGCATTTGTTAAAGTTCCCTGTGTGACCCCAGTGGGCAGCTGGGGTCTGGGCGAGGGGGGTTGTGCCAGTGAACTCCTGGAGAGCTGAGAACAATGGGCTGCTCTTGGGGAAAAGCAGCCTGGCTGGGCTCAGGATGCATCACAGGTGGGATATAACTGATGTTGTGTGAGTTGTATGTAATCAAAGGGCAATGGGGAGCCAGTGAAGATTTTGACTGGGGCATGGTTTGGAAGGAATTTTAGGGGTTGGTCTTCAGTAATCAAGGATGTTTCCAGAAAAGTGGAGGTCATCCCTGGCTTCAGCCTCCTGGAGTCCATGTCTGCCCTTGAATTTTCCAGGATTTATCACTGGGCATCCTTCAGGGGGGTGGGCCCAGAGCTGCCTCTGTCACATACCCCACACTCCCGTCTTACTCCTGTGCCCCTCCTCAGGCTGCTGGCCCTAAATCCGGGAGCCGGTAAGGTGAATGTGGGAGCTCACCAGAGAGGTCTGTGGGAGGAAGGACCCCACATGGCATACCCAGAGTTTAAGCAATGTGGGGATCTAAGGCAAACTAAATAGTGTCTCACTTTTTATAAAATAATAGTCAAATTTGTATCGTGCTTTTATGTTTACAGCACAGTTTCATACATATTAAATTATTATTATTATTATTATTTAAGATAGAGTCTCATTTTGTTGCCCAGGCTGGAGTGCAGTGGCATGATCTCGGCTCACTGCAACCTCCAACTCCTGGGTTCAAGTGATTCTCCTGCCTCAGCCTCCAGAGCAGCCGGGGTTACAGGCGCCTGCCACCACACCTGACTAATTTTTGTAATTTTAGTAGAGTTGGGGTTTCACCATCTTGGCCAGTCTGGTCTCAAACTACTGACCTCAAGTGATCCTCCCACCTCTGCCTCCCAAAGTGCTGGGATTACAGGCATGAGCCACTGGGTCTGGCCCATATATATATAAAATTTGATTCTTGTCATGATTCTGTGTAGCATGGAAACAATTACTTCCATTTATAGATGAGCAAACAAAGGCCAGAGGCAATGGCTTTACCTCTGCAATTCTTTCCAGACTCAGGAAAGGAAAAAAAAAAACTTATTGACAGCAGGAAGCAGGCACCAGGGGCAGCATTTATTCGGCTTCTGGACTGTGGACCAGACACTATGCCAGGCACTGTCACAGACGTAACCTCACATTTTAAAGACAGAGTGTTTTATCTGTTTCCTCATGGTCTATAGCCCATGATGAATGGGAAAACACTTGGCCTGACCAGCAGACCAGAACCAGATAAATAAAACAATCACTCCATGTCTGCTTTATGAACTTACCTTGTCAGGGCTGTTCGAGTTGTTGGATCTCATTTTGTACTTGTGACAGGTGGTGTCATCACTATGTTCAGATGAGGAAACTGGGGGTCAGAGAAATGTCTTGCCCAAGGCCAAGTAGCAGAGTGCGAGTGGGAGATGAGATCCTGCCGCATGGAGTGAGTCGAAGCTGTGCTGGTTGCTGTGTGGAGTGTGCAGGGAGAATAAAACACAGCACTTGCCATGTGCCAGGCATTGTATGAATAGCTTGATAAAACTGACTCTTTTAGTCTTCCCAGTATCATTATAAGGTGGGTGGAATTATCATCCCCACTTTTTTGTGTTTTCTCTTTTATAGATAGGATCTGGCTCCATCACCCAGGCTGGAGTGTGGTGGCATTGTCTCAGCTCACTGCAGCCTCCATCTCCCATGCTCAAGTGATCCTCCTGCCTCAGCATCCCAAGTAGCTGGGACTACAGGCACACATCACCACACTCAGCTAACTTTTTAACTTTTTGTAGAGACAGGATCTCACAATGTTGCCCAGGCTGTTCTTGAACTCCTTGGCTACAGTGATCCTCCTACCTCAGCCTTCCAAAGTGCTGAGATTATTGGCATGAACCACCATGCCCAGCCATCATTACCATTGTACAGATGAAGAAAAAAAGAACAGAGATGCAGTAAATTGTCCAAGGTCACATAGCAGTAAGAATAAAGTGGGGATTCAATCCAAGCCATGTGGTATCAGAGCCCACTATCTGTCTCTAGACCATCACATCTGGAGCTCCTGGTTCTTGGTTCCAGGGTCTTCCACTGGACTGAACTCTCTGTAGGAGGAGGAAGGGAAGAACACAAAAGGCAGGTCTCAGTCTGGGGGCCAGGTGTCCAGAGCTGCGACCCTGGTCTGAGCATGTCCAGGTGTGAGACCTCCTCTGGGGGCCAGGTGTCCATGTGTGAGGACTCCTCTGGAAGGTGAGTCCAGGTTTGACGCCTCCTCCGGGGGCTGGGTGTCCAAGTGTGAGACCTCGTCTGGAAGGTTGAGTCTAGGTGTGAGACCTCCTCTGGAGGCTGAGTGTTCAGATGTGAGGCCTCATCTGAAAGATGAGTTCAGGTGTGAGGCCTCCACTGGGGGCCTGGGTGTCAAGGTGTGAGGCCTCCTCGGTGGGCTGTGTGTCCAGGTGTGAAGCTTCATTTTATTGAATGAGTGTCCAGATATGAGACCCTCCTGTAGAGGCCAAGTATCCAGATGTGACCTCTTCATGCCCCTCTCTCTTTTAGATCGTTTTCCTAACAGTCTCCGGCTATCCTAGAGTGTGATAGGGATAGGGCTAGCAAAATGGGGAAGGGCATGGTGTTTCTACTTCCAGCTCTGTCCCTAAATAGTGTTAAGACCTCTTCCTGGATGTCAGTTTCCTCATCTGTAAGTGAAGGGGCTAGAGTAGATGATCCCTTAGGTCCCTTCCAGATTGGTCCAGTTTAACAAACTGTACTGAGCCCATGTGCCCTCCATTACTCTGGGCACTCAGCTCTAGTGACAGGTCTGTGCCTTTCAGGGGAGAGAAAGAAGAAAAAGCTCCAAAATTTAAATTCCTTAAACTCACACATGTGCACAAAGAGACATGGACAGGATTAGTCATCATGGCCATGTTTGTGATAGCAAAAATTCAGAACTCAATATTGATACATTAAATATGTTATAGTCACACAATGAAATACTATGCTGCAGGGGAAATGCATGAACCAGAGCTTTACAAATCAGTGTGGACACGTCGGTTGAAGAGAAAAAAGCAAATTGCAGAAGGATGCCATACATTATGGTACCATTTGTACAAAGTTTGAAAACATGGAAAACAGTCCTCTGTATTGTTTCTGGATGCATACATATGTAGCAAAAGTATAAAAACATGCATGGAAATGATAAACACCATATTCAGGATAGCGCTTACCTCTGAGGAGGAGGCGATGGGCTGGTGGAGGGAAATACAACTGTTTTCAGAATGTCTTCTTTCTTAAAATGTTTCTTCTAAAAACAATCTGAAGAAAATATGCCAAAAGAAACATGGGTCTCTTTCCATTATTTTTATGCTTTTCTGTATGCATGATATGTTTCATTAGAAAACAAACCATTTCAACACCATGTGCAAAGTTCTAGGAGGGTGGAGGTGGGCTTCGCATCCCGCTATGATAATCGAGGGCTGGAGGACTGGGAGTGCAGAGAGAGAGGAGTTGTTGGTGAAAACGAGGTCTGGGGGCTGATTCTGGAGGGCGATTGTTGATGGAGATGGGAGGGGTCAGGTGCTCAGCAATGCTCCCAGTGCCCTATTTATTTCCTGCCCCCTGTTCTGGGGCCACCTTGGGCAGGGCTTGGTGCTCTCAATTGTTGTAAAGTAACAATTAAAAGTGGCATAAATACAGGAGGAGAAGAAATGTATCTGCCTCGGGATCCTGTTGTAATCTGTTTCCCAGTTTAATGAGGGCCTGGAGACTCAGCATGAGGCCACTGAAAATTAAGAATACTGGGAGTATTTATGGGGCTGCGAGGCCTTCTTTTTCCGCTGCTCCCTGTAGCTGGGGGTGCAGAAGTGACCCCGCAGCCCTCTGTCCTCCCATCCAGAGGGGGAGTCAGTAAGTATCTGCAGCCTGTAAACAAGAGAGTGGGCCTGTAGGGTAGGCAAAAGCGATTTGGGGATGGGTGGCCTCGAGAGACCCGGATGATCACCCCCGTGGAGAAGCCTACTCCCAACCTCAGCTCACATTACAAGAGAAAGTTGGGAGTTGAGGTCATAGTGAACAGGGAAACCTGAGAGAGAAAGGTGATCCCCTGCTTGCCTTCCAGCCCTGGGGATGAGGCCCCCCTTCAGGGTCTGGAGAACAGAGGGTGTCCTGGGCAGAGGGCGGGGCAGAGTCACCAGCTGCTGCCTTCTTGCTTTGGCTCTTAAAAGCACCTAGGTTTGTTCCAATGTACCCTGAAACAATGATCCTCCCTGTCCTGCAACTCCTCTATTTCCCCCTCCCTCTTACACATCCAAGTTCACAGGTGGCACATGCAGGTGGTAGAATTGGTTTGTCAGGGCTACAGGGGGCCTTGGAAATCATGGAGCCTAATGCCCTGGGTATTTCTTACAGACAATACTCATAGCCCTGATGGGACCAGGGACCCAGGTCTCAAGAAGCATCCTGCTACAGGGTGAGGAAGTCTGTCTCATTCTCAACAGGGTGGATTTGTATTGGGGTCCTCTAAAGTCTGGAAGTATCGCCAGAGTTTACAAAGAGGACGGAATTAGTTAATGTGCATATCAGTGTGTGTGTTTGCAAGATGAAGTTGCTACCTTGTTTATCATGGGTAGGCATGTAACAGACAAGTCTCCTTGATGGAGGAGTACTGTTTGTCGGGAACCCTTGAGGTGATTTTGGCACGCAAACGCGTAGTTGGGGATGTTCACATGCTGCTTCTGCAAGTAGGCCCAGCACACCTTTTCTGGAAAGCATTTGGCAATATGTATCTGAAGTCTCAGATGTCCATGTCTGTAAGGCTGTATCTTTAAGAGATAACCAAAGATGGCAATAAAGAGTTCTGCCGGCTGGGCACGGTGGCTCACGCCTGTAATCCCAGCACTTTGGGAGGCCGAGGCAGACGGATCATGAGGTCAGGAAATGTAGACCATCCTGGCTAACACAGTGAAACCCCATCTCTACTAAAAATACAAAAAAAATTAGCTGGGCGTGGCGGCGGCCACCTGTAGTCCCAGCTACTCGGGAGGCTGAGGCAGGAGAATGGTGTGAACCCGGAAGGCAGAGAGCTTGCAGTGAGCCAATCGCGCCACTGCACTCCAGCCTGGGCGATAGAGTGAAACTCCCTCTCAAAAAAAAAAAAAAAAAAAAGACAGAGTTCCACCAACTGCAATGTTGTTTACAACCCTGAAGATTCAAAACTAAATATCCAATAAACAGGGGAATGATTAAATAACTTACAGTACAATAATACAAAGAAATTTTTGTTTGTTTGTTTTTGAGATGGAGTCTCGCTCTGTCGCCCAGGCTGGAGTGCAGTGGTGCAATCTTGGCTCACCACAGCCTCTGCCTCCCGGGTTCAAGCAATTCTTTGCCTCAGCCTCCCAAGTAGCTGGGATTATAGGCACCTGCCACCACGCCCAGCTAATTTTTGTATTTTGAGTAGAGACAGGGTTTCACCATCTTGGCCAGGCTGGTCTTGAACTCCTGACTTTGTGATCCACCCGCCTCAGCCTCCGAAAGTGCTGGGATTACAGGTGTGAGCCACCACGCCTGACCGTTTTTTTTGTTGTTGTTGTTTCTGTTTTTGTTTTTTGAGATGAAGTTTTGCTCTTGTTGCCCAGGCCGGATGCAATGGTGCCATCTTGACTCACTGCAACCTCTGCCTCCTGGGTTCAAGCGATTCTTCTAACTCAGCCTCCTGAGTAGCTGGGATTACAGGCGTTCATCACCACACCTGGCTAATTTTGTATTTTTTAGTAGAGACAGGGTTTGTCCATGTTGGTCAGGCTGGTCTTGAACTCCCAACCTCAGGTGATCCGCCTGCCTCAGCCTCCCCAAGTGCTGGGATTACAAGCGTGAGCCACCATGCCCGGCCACAGGGAAATATTTTTAATGAATTTTTAACTTACAGAGAAAAAGATCCTAATATGATGTTCGGTGGAAAAATAATTGTGTGTATGTGTCTGTGTGTGTATGGGCTCCTAATTGGTTAAAAACTGCATATGCTCTATACATCTTATAGATGGATATCTTTTTTATTGGTACATAATATTTTACATATCTGTGGGGTACATGTGGTATTATGTTGCATGCACAGAATGTGTCCTGGTCAATGCAGGGTGTTTGGGATATCCAACACCCCTTGAATGTTTCTCGTTTCTTTTGTGTTGGGATCCTAGATAGACACCTTGAAAGAAATACTTGAAGGCTATTAGTGATTGTCTTGATTATTTCTAGATAGTGAGATGAGAGATGATTTCTGGCTTCTTTTCCATCGTTTTCTAAATTGTCAAATATGTGTTAAGAAGATTAGATATGAAGTAGTGTTGAACACCAAAAAGTCCTATTTAAGTGTAGGTACCTCGGCAAAGTAGCTGCTACTTGTGCTTTTTTGCTTTTTCAGGGAGTCCTCTGAAGTTCCTTCTTAGATGGGACTAAAATCTGCTTTTGTGAAATTCCACCTGGAGGTCCTCCTCCCGCCACCTCCTCACCCTGAGCTTCCACAGATGTTTCCTTCTGTCTCTCTGCACCTTCAGTTCTTGAGGACAGTGCCCATCCTCTTCTATCCCCCACACCCAACCCTGGTGTCCCCTCCTCTGGGTCAAGGCAACCCCAATTCTGCAGCAATCCCACCTAGGATTCATCGGACCTGAGTTCATCCAGGGAGCCACCTCTGGGCGTGCCCTATTGTGTCAAAGTCTTTCCCAGAATGAGTGTCCCACACCACAGATGGTGTGAGCAGAGGGCACAGTGAGGCCATCGCCCCCTCCTTGGTCTGAACATGCTGTTTCCACCAGCACCGTCTGGGACCGGGTTTTTCACCAGCCACCTCTTGGTGTTGGCTCCTTCTGATCACTGGCTTTTAGTAGCTCTTGGCCCTTTACCTGCATTTCTCAACTTTCTCATTTCTGAAATAATAATAGTTTTCTACAACCCAGATAGCAATAGGATAGCCTCTGCCTCTTAAGAGCTACAAAAATTGTCTCTAGTCTTAGTTTAGCCCTGGAAATGTCGCATGTCCCTCTCAAGATGTCTGCAAGTTTGCAGGAAGATTTGTATTCTCACAGTGGTCTCTGGCTCTGGCTCCCAACTCTGCCGAATTCTGCTTCCCTGTTCTGTGTTTCACGGATGCTTCTCTATCTCTGCTGTGGTGCTGACCAAATGTGTCCTCAGCCTCCTTCCTGGTTTTCCCAAAAATCCCACCCTCACAAAGACCTGCACATATCGTGCAGACCTTCCTGAACGTTTTTTGGGAGGCCAGATAATGTGGATCATAGAAAGGCATCCCTGCCCCTAAGAGTCCATTGGGCACCTGCCATGTTGAGTGACCTTCCTCCCTGTCCCCGGCTCTGAACTGGGGCTGCTAGTCAGCCTCTGTGCCCCACAGAAAAGAGCCCTGAGCCACTTCTCTTTTTTCCACTCCCCAAATTAATCATCTTACCAGGGAGAATTCAGAGGGTCTTTCACGATCTTTCACACAATTTCAGGGAGTGTGTTGATGTGTGTTTCACATTTAATCATAAGAAAACTCGTGGCAGTAAGCTTCCACCTCTTTTCCTCTGTTGCCATTACCCAAGACCAGAACCGTCCTTCTCCCAGGACAAAGGACCTTTGCTGCTGATGGTAGTGGGTGTGGCTGAAGTCTCAGTGGGAGGGGTGCAGGTGCAATGTCTCATCTCAATGACAGGGTGGGACACACCCTCCTCAGTCCACAGCCAGGTGCTCCTTTGTTTCCATGGTGTCAGCCCCAACACTCAGAGATCCCCTGTGGGTGGGGAAAACTGATTATCTGATTTTGTGACTCCATCAAAAGGAAAGGTCAGACTTTCTTACGAAGGTTAAAAAACAAAACCGAGAATCCTTTAAAATGGTTCCTTTTTGCATTTCTGACTTGACTCTGTAATTTGATTATAGTCAAGAGGAGATGTTGTCTGCATAGAATTCCTGAGCAAGTGGGAAGCTTCCCAAGGAAGGAAGCTCTGGGGTAGGAAAGGGAGGACAATCTGAGGAGATGGCGGCGGGGGAGCAGGGACGGAGTCTTGACTGGGTCTCTCCTTGCGCAGGTTACTTACCACTGAGAACTCCATCTAGAAAATGGGGATGCTGATAGAAAATTATTTCACAAGCGTTGTCTCTTTGGCATCACCTCAACCAGGAGCCTGGATCAGCTTCTAACATTTCCCCGGCAGAGCCATGGCCTTCCTTGGGGGACGTTCCTTAAACAACTGTCTTCTATCATAAATTAGTGTTCACATAATTCAGGTTCCCTGTCCCTGGTCTTTTGAGTGTTTTCTTGCAAGTCCTGGACAAATCTTTAGGGGATCCATAGAGAAGGAAGAATTAAAGCCAAGTGCTGCCCAGTGACTTCCAATAGAAATCACTGGCCGGGCGCGGTGGCTCACGCCTGTAATCCCAGCACTTTGGGAGGCCGAGGCGGGCGGATCACAAGGTCAGGAGATCGAGACCACGGTGAAACCCCGTCTCTACTAAAAATACAAAAAATTAGCCGGGCGCGGTTGTGGGCGCCTGTAGTCCCAGCTACTTGGGAGGCTGAGGCAGGAGAATGGCGTGAACCCGGGAGGCGGAGCTTGCAGTGAGCCGAGATCGCGCCACTGCACTCCAGCCTGGGGGACAGAGCGAGACTCCGTCTCAAAAAATAAAAAAAAAATAAAAAAAAAAAAAAAAAGAAATCACTGAAAGGTGTAGCACGATTTCCTCAGACTACAGACGTCAGAGCTGGAGGCCTTGGGGCAGTGCTTCCAACTGTTTTCACCTCTCAGCACAAGCAGAACAAAAATAATATTGATTCATAGCACTGGGGCAAAAGGAGAAGGTTGTCTGTGGCCGGGGTAACCAGTTCCCCATGGATTGGGAGGGATTCGCCTGCTCCAAGTTCTTCCCTGGCTCCTCCCACGCTGGGGATCTCAGCACATGGGTGGAGTCAGGAGAAGACTGTGGGTCACAGAGAAAGCAGGTAGGTAGGTAGGAAGGGAGGCACCTGTAAGTAGGTGAGGGGATCAGTTTGGAAGCTATGATTTTCTATGGCCAAAGAGGCAGCATGGTGCTGAAGAAGGTCCCAGCAACTTCCCTCTAGCCCCTTCTCTGTTTCCCCCTCCTCCTTCCCCGTATGACTCCCCCCGAAGGGATTTTAATTATAAAGTCACTTTTTGAAGAATAGCTAAAATGGGGTGAGCCAGTTAGCTGTCACCATTAGCTTTCAAATCCTTGCTACTTCTGCTGGTGGTGGAGAAGGACCCTTCATGGCCTGTGGTCCTTCCCTCACCTTCTCTCTTATGACAGTGTGTTCATTCTCCCACCCCTCACTCCCCCATCACCCCTGTGCTTCCCCACTGCACCCTCCTGAGCTGAGCCCTGAGTTCTGGCCCACGATATAGTCATAGCTCAGGTGACAGTCAGGAGAAGCCTCCTCTCTCAAGGAGAACTTTCGACATAAAGGTGTGGAAGATCAAGGAGCAATGGCTGTTGAGGGAAAGGGTGAGGGAGACAGAGTGACAGCAGTGAGTTGAATTAATTCCCTGGTGTCGGATTTAATGAAGGGCTGCCTTCTGTGCTGCCTCAGAAAGGCACATCATGGAGTGATTGGTGCTGGATGCACGCACAGCTCCAATTAAGAGTTTCTGCATCTCACAGGGGCAGGGTGTCTTTGAATCTCTAGACTCTAGGGGCTTTCTACCCCCCTCCCCCGTTCCAGGCTTGCTTAGCCCTGATCCAAAAGTCAGGGATCTCTGCTCCTCTTAAAGGGAAAGGACCCCAGGATCTTTTTTTGCTGCCTCTCCACGTCCCTGGTGGCCCTATTTGCTCCTTTCTCCCTTACTCCTCCTCAGGTAAGGCCCAAGCCTCTCCTTTGCAAACAACGCTTGCTTCACCTTGTCCCCAGGAATGAATCCTAGAATCACAGAGGCTTAGAATTGGGAGAGGACCTTAGTGACAACCTAGTCCAGAGTCACAAAGCAGTAACAGCATGAGAACTAGAACCAGGACCCCTAGAACAATCTCTGGCCTCCTGCCGAGGTTCTGGCAGCATGCAGCGTGAGTGACAGCCGTGTCTAACTACGGGCCTGCAGTCTGGGTACTGGGGACAAGCCCTTCTAAGTCACAGGTCTCAGCTGCCAATTCAAGGTGATTCTCATTATCGTGACTGAATTGTGGCAACTTAGCCACGCATCACACTTGACAATCAACAAAAGTGTGCCTACATCAGCTCATGTTATGCTCAGTGTTTGAAGACCACAGAGATATTATTACCCTGAGGTTGCTATCCCCCTCAGACACTAATACGTGGCCTTGTGAAACTTTTGGTGCTTAACTTGGTGCTTAACTTCTCCTTTTCTCATTTGAAAATTGAGAATAACAACACTGATAGCACAGGCTGATAATGGAGCAGACTCTCATTTTGTAAGTGAAGAATAAGGCTCTGAGATTAAGTGACATGCCCCAAACATAGCAGCAACAAAGGGCAAAGGGAGCAGAAGAACTGAGTTCAGTCCTTCTGCCCCAGGCCTCTGCTGTTTACACGCCACCTCTTGCCAAAATGATGCCGCCCTTATTCCTCCCCTTCATCACCATCATCATTTATTGAGCCTTTACTCAATGCACTTTCTTTATGCACGTGCTAAGTGCTCTGGAGATCATTTAATCCCAACAACAACCCTGGGAGGTGCATTTTAAATGTATTTTCATTTACTATTCAAAGAAACAGAGGCTTAGAGAGGTTACATTGCCTGAAGTTGAGAGCTAATAAGCGGCTTAGGCGGACTCACAGCCAGGTCTGTCTACCCTCCAAGTCCGTGCAGTTACTTGCTGTATCCCCACCACTCCTGTGCTCCCACCCCTGCCACCATCCTGGGGCCACAGCTCTCCTGGGACAGCCATGGGCAAAGTGACAGGGTAGATGAAGAGACTCGTTTTTGCTGGCTTACTGGGCACCCCTGTGCCCAGGCTCTGTGCTGGGCCTGGGAGAGCCTGCTCAGTGGTCCTGTGTGTCCTTGCCTCACCACAGGGCCCTCGTGCTGAAACCTCATCCCTGACATTAGAATTTGCAAGGTTTCCCAGCAGTGACACAAATAGGCTTCTTCTCCCTCATTTTTTCAGACTGGGAAACTGAGGTACAGAGAGGAAACAGTTCTCAGCAGAACCCCACAGATCCTTTAGCAAACCTCAGCCTCCTGGCTCCAGACCCATCGTTTCCCCAGGGCACCCTGCTGAATAGGCCCAGGTTCCAACCAGCCACCAAAAAAGACATTCTCGGGCTGATGCTGCCTCAGAGACGTCTTCTTCATCCAGTGACCTGCGAGTGCCCCTTTCTGCAAAGTGTGCTGGCCTGGAGGAGTTCTGGATTAAGCTTCTTAGGGGATCTGGCATCCTCTCCTGACCTCCAGGGCTCTCTCTTAACTCACCTTTGAGTAAAATGATATGCTGTGAGATGCACTTAAAATTGCATGTTCCCCAACCCCCTCCCTCTGTATTGGTGGGATTATTAATGAGACCCTAACGTGAGTCACTGGAGTAAATAAACACAGATTGTCATTCTACCCCTAGGCTTTGGCTGACAAAGCTCTCCCCTCCTTGTTCAGCTACAGCTTTAATAATGAGCCACTCTCAGCTTTCACAGGCGTTGAGTTCAGTTCCCTGAGGCTTCTGTGAAAGAGGCCTCCTGGAATCAGGGCTCCTATCTCCCATACCCGAGAATTGGGACTTTTGACAGAAATGAGAAGACTTGTTCTAGGGAGAGAGACCCTGCCTTCTGCAATATACTCTGAAACATTGAGGTGACATACACACACACACACACACACACACACACACACACATATAGAGCTGAGATTTGTGAATTGGTGGTGTTAAATAACAATTAGGTCAATAATGCCCTTTATGAAAAACCTTTTAACAAATTACATCCATTGGTAATTAGCCCCTATGAGAATCTCAGCTTAGGGAAGCCCTGATGAAAAGTGGATCCAGACAGACCTGGTGTGGGGAGCTGAGTCTCTCACTTTTCAAGGAAAACCTCTTTCCCTGCTCAACTCCACTTGGGAGAGGGCAGAGCCAAGGCCCTGGGTCAATATCTGCAACTCCTGTTGCCTTGACCTTGACCAAGGGCACCTTGCCTTTCGCCCCCTGAGCCTCCATTTTTTTCCCCAGGTGACTTTCTGGGTTACTGAGGAGGGTGTGGGTTTTCAGGACATGTTGCTGTCTTGTCGGCTTCAGACATAACTTGGCACTAAGAGCATCACTGAAAGATCAGTGCTTTCCTCTGCTTGCCCAAGGCTTCCCAAAGAGCTGGTGCCTTCTTCTCTTGCCTGTCTTCCTGCCCAAGCCCCGAGATGGTGCCCAGGCATGTTACAGAGAGAAGTAGCTTGAGAGGGGTGAGAAACTGTCTGAAATAATTCCATCCTTCCCTGGAGACTTGGCGTGAATTTTATCTAATCACCATGGCAACAGATAAAAAAAAAAAAAGAAAAAAGGTGTGAGCGTATCGCCTTTGCTGTGATAATTCAGATTTATATATTCAGATCAGATTGGAGTTGGAGATTTTTTTTTTAAGGGAGCAGATGCAGCAGAAGGTGTGACTGCAAATAATATAGCACAAATGTTTGATGATCCTGCCCTTTAAGAAGTGGAACGCAGTTTCCTGCAGTTTTTCCAGAATATAATTATTCCATCAAACCCATTGCAATGAGGACTCATTACGGGCCCGGATAATGCAGAGTCACGTCCGTGCCAACAACACGCCTGCGCACACACAAACACACACAAACACGCATGCATAGGCAGCCCCAGCCCCCGCCCTCTGCCTCTGGCTGCCCCCCAGTGGAAACCTCAGAAAGCCACCCCCAAAAGCATGAGGCCTGGATAAGTAGCCTGGGAAGACTGTGACCTGGGGGCAAGACGGAGACGGCTCAGACTTCACAGCTGGGGCAGGGTGGTGATACTCCCTCCCTTTGCCATCCCGCCCATGGAAACCTACTGCCATTGGTAGAGCATAAGCCCTTGGAGGGCAGGGGCTGGGGCTGGATGGTCCTGGTGTATAGTCTCTGTCCAACCTGAGTGATTAATTCAGATATTTTCTTAAATATGTGGTTCTGCTTGTTGGCTCAAGGTCACACAGCAGTTAGTGGCACCTTCTGATCTGAACCATTCTTCTGACCACCAAGCCAGGGGTTGTTCCACTAGAAGCTTCACTTTGGGATTAGGATGAGCACAGAGGCCTATACTCTGTTTCTTATGTCCCTGGCTTGGGCACCCAGGGAAGGCTGGAATGTGTGCAGCCGCCCATGTGCTTGGCAGGGAGTAGACACGCCTGGGAGACATTTCATCCACGTTCATCGGGTGGTGTTTCTCCTTCTCTGCCCAACACATATGCCTGCAGGTACAGCCTTTGAAGAGCTGATGAGTTCTCCAGGTCCCTTGTTCTCAAACCTTTGGAAGTTCTTCCAAATGTGATCGCCTTCACAACTGACTGTCCCTGGGGTGTGCTCCCAATTCCTCCCATTCTGCTAAAGGGACAACAGTCTCCCTAACCTGGGTCCGACAAACACACAGGTGTCTTTACCTGCGTATCCCTGCTCGGTCAGGAGTAGGGTTAGTGCCAGGGTGTGCAGCGTGCAGGCTGGGGACAGAGTCCCTGAGCACAAGGCCCTCAGTGCTGCCCTTAACTTCTTGCTAGAGGCTGAGACATCCCTTGTTCTCTTTCTTCCAGCCAGATGCCCCTTTACCCAACATTTCCCCAGTGAGAACTGCAACCCAGAAAGGCTACACAGCCCTGTAGGACAAAGCGAGAATAAGAACGTGGACCATCCAATTTCTAGGGTACCCTCCTCAGTGCCTTTCGTCACCCAGATCAAATCCTAACATGTCAAATAGTGCTGAGACCAAGACTTGTCACCCTTACATTTCCATGTTCCCTGTTCACAGTCTCCGCTGGCAGATTGGGCTTCCGCTATTATTAAGAAAAAGAGCTCAAGTCTGCACAGCCTGGAGATTGTCTGTTCTAGCGCAGGTCCTGTTCCTAGCTCTCCCTGCTCTAAGGGGAGGCCATGCCCTCCTGTGCTTTGGGTTTCGTGCCTGGATACCCAGGCAGCGCTCTCGCTAACTTGCACTGCCTGCGATTCAGCTCAGCCCGACTGCTGGTTCTGGACCATTAGGAAACCTCCACTGCCCCCGCCTACCAGGCTGGGTTCATCTGTGCTCTGGGCCTCAGCATCTTGCCAAGACTCCAGATCACCCGCCGCCTCCTTCCCAGCAGATGGGCTGGTTCCGAAGGCTCGGGTCTGCCGGTCTCCTGGTGCTGCTGTCTGCTGCCTTCTCAGCAGAGCGCTTATAAAAGCTCTTTTTGCAATCATTTACCTGAGATCTCTGTGCTGACAGACAGGGAGTGTTAGAGGCACGGGGCTGTGTGTGGCCTCTCACCCTAGCCCTGGCCCTGCCTTCCATGGCTTTCACCCCGCCATGAGGAAAGAAAGCTGCTTCTGGGAGGAAGGCTCGTGCTCTGTACATGCTGCCCTCTGAATGGGGAGAGGCAGGCAGCAGATTGTGTGTGTATGGCGTGTAATTTATTTACCTGGGAAGGCACAGCTCCGCCACAGCCTCTGGTTTCCAGCTTGTTTCCAAACCCTCGTCCCGTCTCAAGCCCCATCTGGCCTGGATGAGACCAGGGAACCAGGGCAGAGGGGGCTGGAGGAGGAGCTGGTAGTTCTGGGCTTCATCCTTTCGTCCTCTTCATCCTCTCTGGGAATGAAGATGTTCTACCTGCACAGGAGAAGGTCAAGAAAGACATCAGAACCTCTCCCTGGGAACCCACAAAGCCAGGCAAGACATGTGTGTCAAGGGTGAGCTGTGGGCCATGGGGCCGCAGAGCCAACCAGGGCCTTACCCGCCAAGCTCTGCTCTGGAAAGCTGCTCAGCCAGCTCAGACCAACAACGGCCTGGGCAGTGAGGCCCCTCCATCTTGCTGCTTGTAGCAGCCCTGCCTCTCCTGCTCCCTCCCTGCGAGTCAGCCAGTCCTGATGGACATGGGCAGAGGAGGGTTAGATAACACAGGTCCTTCTCGGCCTCCCTAGATGGTCAGGTCTCCCTGAGCAGGGGTCAGCAGGACATGCAGGCCCCAGGCTCCTGCACACATTAGCTGGGCTGGGCAACACACAACACTACCAGCCTGGAGTCCCAGCCCTTCCTTCCTCAATCCTCATCTCCAAAATAGATTACAGGCAAAAGAGGGCTGGGCCCCTGCGTTCCACACCAGCTGGAACTTGTGGTCCATGCGTGGTGGGCCCTCATGATGGTGCATTCACAGTACACGACCCAAGAGAGCCAAGCCTGACACAAAAGCTGAGGGAACTGGGCTGTGTGGCTGAAGGTGGGAAGTCGTGGGGAGACATGATTCCTGCCTTCTCCCAATGTCTAAAGTGCCATCGGAAGGGAGAAGGAGCAGGCTTATTGTATGAGGTTCCAAGAGGCAGAACAAGGAACAGTGGGTGAACATGACGGGGAGTGCAGCTGGCTCAGGGTCAGTGTGACTTTCTAGTGGTCAGCAGCGGCTTGGATTCCCTAATGAGGTAGTGAGTTCACCATTAGGGGGTGTGTCCAGGGCAGGGAGAGAGAATATTTAGTTACCATTTATTGAGTGCCTACTAAGCGCCAGGTGTTCTTGCTCTGTCTTCACTTTCTCACAATAGTCTACAATTTTGGTATCGTTGCCTCCATATTGTGTAGGAGGCAATAAGCTCAGAGAGGTTAAGTAATTAGCTCAAGGCCACACAGCTTGTAAATAGCAGGGCAGGTCTGTGTTCCCAAGAAAGCCTGTGCCCTTCTTGGCGTTTTATGGGGCTTGCGGAAGGGAAACCTATTGTGTTGGGGAGAACCCAGATGGTCTCCAAGACTCTTCTCCTTACCAAAGATTAGAGGACTCCCTTCCTGGTAAAGTCATCCTAGCTTAATCTGCCTCTGAGCAGCTTGCATTTCAGTCTGACCCCAGCACTTAGGTTCCCCTGGACCTTCAGGACTAGGCTCCCGCAGTTTATAAAACTCTGCCCCACACAGCACTGCATCCACATGCAGCACGATTGTGGGGTTGGGTGTCGTCCTTCTGTTACCTGAGGGACCGGAGATCAGAGGACATAGGTGGTCTGTCCGAGGCTGAGAAGCTGCGAGATCCCTGACTCAAGTAGCCCCTTCCTCCTGAAGCCAGCTCGCTCTTCTGGCTGCCATGGTGTGCCAGACCTTGTCTCCCTTGTGTCACTCAGGAGGACTTGCTGTCTTTACGCATTCCTGCGTTTATTTATAAATAGGAGGCATTTTCATGGAGTCATGTGTAACTCCCTACCTTGCATTCAGTATTGTGCTGGTGGTGCATGATTGCGGAGGGATGGGGAAAGGACAGTGAGAGCTCATTGACCGACTGGTCACTGGTCACCCAGGCCATGGAACTAACAAGGTTGCTGCGCGTGGAGACCTTCAGCAACCCCAGCCCGGGATTGCATCAAGATAGTACCTTGAATCTGAAGAAACCCACTCCCAAGACTTAAGGTTTGGGGTTGCTAAAAAGAAAAGAAAAGAAATCTGCTGTGATTGACTTGTTATGGAGAGAACACCGATTAGGGGAAAGGTCAAGGTCAGCAGGCAGAGGCCGCAGGAGGAAGCATCAGTAGAGGCAATAAAGGCTGGGGTGGTGAAGACCTCAGGAAGGGCAAGGGAGGGAGGGGGCAGTGAAGGTCAGAGGGTGGCAAGGAGTCAGGCTGCTCGGCTCAGGGGTGTAGCAGTGAGATGGCAAGCTCTTGGTAGACTGGATTCATTCATTATTCATTCATCTACCACTTATGGAGGGCTCTTGGAGCCGCTGTCCAGAGGCAGGACAAATCTCAGACCCACATATTCTAACCTAGTGTTATTTTGTGCTGTGTTGGAGGTGTGTCCAAAGCTCTAAGGGACCCCAGGCTTCCCAGGGAGGTTCATGGAAGATCTGAGATTTCTGCAGAGTCCTGAAGTCTGAGCAGGAGTTTCTCAGGCGAAGAGTGGGTTTGGAGAACCATTCTAAGCCATGGGAACAGTGTGTTGCAAAGGCCTGGAGAAGTAACAGAGCCCTGTGTGTTTGGAGAGGTCGCTGGGTCAGGGCATGGCAGGAAAGGTTGTCCCAGGTTGCCAATAGCACCCTTGAAGCTGGGAGTGTCGGCAGCTGCTAGGGGTCTGAGGAGGAGGCCATGTTGGCAGGTGTGGACACCAGAAAGGCGCCCCCAGTGGCAGCGCAGAGGGTGGCTTGGATCTCAGGAGACCGGCCCCTCTCCTGAGGGTTCCAAGCACTTCCCTAGGTACCACTGGACTTCTCTTGGCCTCCTGGGTCCCTGTGATGGGGCGAGAGGCAGAGAGGAAGCCACAGAGCAGTGTGCCAAGGCACTGCCCCTCAACCACACCACCAGCTGGGGACAGCTCTACCATCAGGTCTCAGGTCCCAATCTCCTAACCCTGATCTGCTTCCAAATGCCCATATCCAAGGTTCCTAACACATTTGCAAAATGCTGGATTATAATAATCAAAATTCACTTACATAGCACTTACTATGTGCCAGGCACTGTTTTTGTTTGTTTGTTTGAGATAGAGTCTCGCTCTGTTGCCCAGGCTGGAGTGCAGTGGCATGATCTGGGCTCACTGCAAGCTCTGCCTCGTGGGTTCACGCCATTCTCCTGCCTCAGCCTCCCAAGTAGCTGGGACTACAGGCGCCCACCACCTCACCCGGCTAGTTTTTGGTATTTTTTTTTAGTAGAAATGGGGTTTCACTGTGTTAGCCAGGATAGTCTCGATCTCCTGACCGCGTGATCTGCCTGCCTCCGCCTCCCAAAGTGTTGGAATTACAGGCGTGAGCCACCGCGCCTGGCCTGTCCCAGGTACTGTTCTAAGCACCTTACCTATGTTAATTAATTTGCTTAATCCTCAAACTAATCCTATGAGGAAGATGCTATTATTATCTCTATGTTACAGACGAAGACATTGAGGCACAGAGATGTGAAGGAACTTACCTACAGTCACATACCAGGAAGTGAGGCAGCTGGGATTTGAACTCAGGCAGAGTAGCTCAGATGCTCCATGCTGAGCTGATGTAGCATAACGAGGCAGGCAGACAAGCTGTTCAAGGACTGGCCTGTGAAGGGAGAGAGCCATTCCGGAGGAGGATGGTCATGCCAGGACTCCTGCCTCACATGGAGTGACCTGAGTCTCTCTGGGTGCTGACATCCCATAGCCCCCAGCCCTAGTGAACAGGGTATGTTGTAGGTCAGCGAGGGTAGGAGGCCAGGAAGAACCCAGTGCTGACCACCTGCATGGGAAGGGCAGAGGACCAGAGCGTTATGTGCTGCCCATCCCTGTCCCCCACCCCACCCTGCCTTGACCTCAGGGGGAGAAAAGCGCCCTTGGGGTGGAACAGCATCAACTCCCTCAGTAGCCTGCCCTGGTTTCGTTTTTGTTTTGCAGTCAGGTGTTGTTTTTTCTTAATTGACTTTTTAATGAAGTTTAACACACATACAGGAAACCACACTGACCTTAAGTGATTGTTTATGAAATGAACATGCCCACGTAGCCACCCCCGCCCCAGGTAACCTCACCAGCCTTCCGTGAGCCTCCTACACGCCCCTCCCAGCTGTTATCCCCCCAGCCCAGATGACCACGCCCCTGAGGCCTGTCACCATGGATTAGTGTTGCCTGGCTTTGAACTTTATACAAAATGGAGGCATTCTCTTATGCCTGGCTTCTCCCACTCAAGTTGCATCTGTGTGGTTCGCTCAGGAGATTGTGCTGGTTGTCTTGGTAATCACTGTGGCTGTCAGGTAGCCGCTTGTCCTGGCCACCTACCCTCTGGGCAGCACGTCCTCTGAGTTGGCCCGCCCTCCCCTCTGGGGCGAGACAGACCTTGGCGTGCAGGGGGAAGGTTGGGGCCCCTGTACATCTCAGAGCTGACATGCTTCTTTTTGTGACTTCCTTCCCCTTTGCCTGTAGTTTTGGGAGCCTTCTGTGCCCGCTATGGTCTCCTGTGGGTCTCCAGGTCTAAAATCAAAGCCAGGCATGCTGGATAGAGAGTGCCCTTCCTGTCCTCTGGCTCAGGCCAGAATAGGCTGCACAGACCCAGGCCAAGGGCAAGGTCGGTGTGGACTTTGCTCCCTGGGGCTCTGGTTACTGGGGTGGCCAGTGGCTGGAGCTAGTTGGAGAGTAGAGGGAACACCCCCTAGCCGCAGACCTGGCAGACGCAGAGGAGGAAGCTAGGGACTGCTAAAGTCTCTCCGATGGGGAAGCTCCGGGAATCCAGGCTTCTTGTTAAGGTCTCACGGTGAGAAGTGAAAGGGAGAGAGGCTGATGGGTATCCATAAGGCCTCACCTGGCATCAACTGGGGCTTGTTAGCAATGCAGGTTCTCAGGCCCCACCCTGCCCTGCAGGACTGGAATCTGCATTTAACAAGATGTGTCACGGAGGCACTAAGGTTTTAGAGGCCCCGCTTTAGGGAATACACTGAGGTGATCAAGAGCTGTACACAGGCCAGACTGCACAGGTTTGCATCCTGGCTCAGCTGCTTGATGTGTGACCTTAAGCAAGTTACTGAACCTCTCTGAGCATCATCTCAAAAATAAGGATAATAACAGTACTTACCTCGCAGGGTTGTTGTGAGATTTAAATGAGATAACCCATGTGAAATGCTTTGAGCAGTACCTAGCACATGGCAAACAATCAATATCGATTATAGTTTATTACTCAGTGCCAGGCACTGGGCACAGTGCTGTTCCCGCTTCACCCCATCCAGCTCTGCAATAATCCGGAGCAGAGCAGTAGCATTTAGATGTGTTGTCCAGATCAAGGAAGTTACTTTTCAGCTGAGGCCAATGAGTGAACATGTTCCTGGAGACAGAGGAGGCAGAGTTTATAGATGAGTTTTCCTCAGTGTGGGGTGGAGAGCACCACCTTCTCCCCCTGACGATTGGGGATGTGATGCCTGCAGGTCACAGGCAGGCTGTGGGTGTATTTGTGGGTGTTGAATTCTGTCTGTTAATCGCTAAGGATTAATTGTTAGGGATAAACACAAGGTGTTTGTCTAGCTCCCAGCAAGCTCTAAATTAAATGAGAGAGAGGGTTTGAAGCAGGGATGGCAGCAGCCTGAGAGACTGAGTGAGAGAGTGTTCAGAAGGATCTGGGCTTGGGGAGGACCTGCTGCCCAGGGGAACTGGGCCCAGAGCCAAGAAGGTGGTTACGCCAGACAGTGGGAGCTGAGGTGGCCCCAAGGTGTCAGACGCCGCTCAGCATCCTGTATGTCAGGGACTTGGTGGGCAGATGGTTCCCTGCAGAGCTTGTGGGGACAGAGGGCCTGTGCACACAGGCGTGGGCGGGACAGTGGGGTCCAGAACTGAGGGATGTCAAGAAGCTTGGAGTTTATGTTGGTCACAGCTGGGATCTGTGACCACTCTTGCTCATGTATGTGCAGCCACGTGGACACTGTGACCCTCCGTGGACTGGCCCCAATCCAGGAACCTGGTTTCCTGCAGGGCACCCTGCTCCTCCCCCTCCCTTGGCCTCCACTCCTCTCTCTCACCACTTTTCTCCCTGGCTTGTGCTCCTCGTCTATGCTATGCAAGACCATGCTGTCACTGCTTATTGACTTCTCTGTGTCGCCTATGGACTAGAAGTGCCTCGGGGGCAAGAAAGCATGTCTTATTTTCTCCGTATTCTCTCTTCTAGCACAGAGGTTGGCTCAAAGCAGATTCTCCATACCGGCTGGCTGGCTGGCTGGCTGGATGGATGGATGAGAGTGGAGTGAGCATCTCCATAGCTGTACTCCCAGAAGGGACACATGGGAGACAGGGAGAGGCCACCTGAGGCCACAACATCCCAAGTAACCCAGCGACCCCATGTTTATCACAATTTCCTGACATAGATCTCTGGGTATGTCAAGGCTGGATTCTCCATGGCCTGTTCTTAGAGACAAGACCACACCCCCCTAAAACCCTCAGCAGCCTTCTCCAAATATTTTTCTCTGATTCAAGTATGTTGACTCTCTGAAGACAGAATTGGAGCTGAGGAGAGTAAACTGGCCCAAATGCTGTGTGAATTTGTTGATAGACCAATTATCTGGAATGCAGTGTGTGCACAGTCCAAGGAACCTGGATGCTGACCCAGCTCTCCAAGTCCCCAGCTTGGCTCCCTGCATGGAGCTGCCCTGCTTTGTTTCTGCTCTGGGCATGCCCCTCGCCACCCAGTCACTTCCACCTCATCCAAACTCAGAGTGTTACCAGATGGACTTGATCCTATTATTTTTCAGAGCATTTGAGATTCCTGTGTTAGTGAATAGGAGGGTCCCACAGCCAGTCTTGGAGTGGGGCCCCAGGACAGATCCAGTACCACCAGCGTCCCAAAATGGGCCTCTGACTCAACCTAGGGACCTAGCTCTGTCTGTAAATCAGCTCCATGTTTGTCCTGTCATCACTAGATTGGGAGTTAGGAGCTCTGGGTTTGACCTCAGGCTTCCTCTCTAAGGTAACACCATCTACAGTCTTGAGTTAAGTCATTTCACTACTATGGGCCTCCTCAGTGTCTCAGTCTGCGAAGTGAGGGGCTGAACTTGAATTCTTCAGGATTGGGTTTTACGACTCCTCATCCATGCATCCCTGAGACTTTCCTAGACCCAGTTTCTATAGGTGAGTCCCTACGAGATGATGTGCCATCTGTCATCTAGCAATGCGCCAGCCATCCTCCAAAGACCAAAGGTCAGGTGGCTGGAGCCAAGGAGAGGAGTTTTCGCATTCTGTTTCCTTCCTGAGAGCATTTGCCCAGGGTAACCTTTCTCAGAGGTCATGACCACCCGGTAGGCACAAAACCCTGCTGGCCACCAGGGTCCAATTTGTCTTTCCCCTCTTGTCCTGCCTTCCCACTATGATACTAAGCCAGTCCGGACTTTGCCTATGGTATGGAGCTTGTGGGCTCCATGCAGCATCCCTCAGGATGCAGGAGGCACTTAAGGCCTCCTAGTGATACTGAGGGATGCAGTAGCAGATGCCCAGGACCAGAGTCCAGAGGCCTGCAGCTTCTGGGGGAAGGAAGCTGGACATGCTTGGACACAAAGAGTGCTGTGTTGTGTGAGGCAGCCTGGAAAAGGGGAAAGAACAGGAGCATTGAAGGTTCCACCTTCCCTAATTACTGTGTGCTCTTAAGGGAAGTTCCCACACATCTTTGAGTCTTAGTTTCCTCATTTGTCAATGGAAATAGCACTGCATTCCCATTTAGGTGATGTAAGCTGTTGTAATTGAAAAACCCTAAGTTTCAGTGGCTTAACATAATAAATTATATTTCTTGCTCATGTAGAATCCAATAGGCAGTGGGGGCCTGCTCCATGCAGTCATCCAGGGATCCAGGCTAACTAAGAATCCATTGTCTTTAACTTCTGGCTCTCAAGGTTGCACTTATCATCACCATTCAGAGAGAGGTGGCAGAAGAGAGCGAATGTGGAGGATATAGTGGGAGGTTTTTGTAGACCAGACCCAGGCACGGCATTCATCACTTCCACCCACATCCCACTGGCCAGGAATCAGTAGGTGCCCCACCTAGATGTAAGGAGTTCTGGGAAAGCAGAGTCCCTGGCTGGGCAGCTGCTTTCCAGCAACAACTCCACACTATGGAAGGAGAGGCACAAATCTCTGGTGGAGACCATCTCTGCCAAAAGCACCTACCTCCAGGATTGCTAGGGATGTTTATAAATAAGAAAATAAAGAAAATGTACCCCACATTGTTAGTTGCCAGGTAATGTCCATTTCACCTTTTCTTCTCCAACAAGGAACCCCTCCCCTCTAGCTTGCCTGACATCTCCATTTGGATCTGATGGCCCGGCTGGCTGGGGGCTGCTCTTCCTATGCACTTGTTGCAGGTGCACGCTCTGTCTTGGTCTGGCTTAGCCAACCCCAGCTAGATAGTTGCTTCTGTTCGAGCCCAGCTGTACTCCTTCTGGAGATGCAAGTGTGCAGCAACAAATCTGTGGCCATAGTTATTGGCAGTCCTCATTTCTTGAACAATAAATATGTAACCTTGGAGTTAGGATGGCCATGGCTGGGCCTTGCCCTTTGCTGAGACCAGGCTTGTCCCTTCTCAACATTTGCTAGGTGGCTGGAGTCAAGGGTGTGGCAGGAGTGACTTTTTGCATGATACCTGGGCAGGGGGGTGCTTACCAGGGGTTGACAGCATCAGTAATGAGGTCTGCTGACTGGGGCCGGGGTTGGAGAATAGGAAGGGACTGGAAATGGAGTCTTGTAAGCCCTAAAGATGAAGACTTTCAGTGTGAGACAGGATGACCAGCTTGTCTCGGTTCTCCCAGGACTTAAGTTTTAGCACTGAAAGTCCCATCTCCCAGGAACCTCCTCTCCACCTCAGTCCTGGGCATACTGGGATAGTTGGTCACCTTAATGTTAGATGTAGATAGAACACTAATGGGGAAAGAGTATGAACTTTGAAGTCGGAGTCAGACCAAGGTCCAAATTACCAGCTGCACAACCTGTGGCAAGTGCTGTATCCTCTCTAAGCCTGTTTTCTCATCAGTAAAATGGGGTTAATAGAGTACTTTTTCCCCACAGAGCCATTTCCATGGTTAGGTAAAATAATATAATAGGTAATAATAAAATAATAGGTAAGGGCCCTGGTCCTCCCTTCCTGTGGGTAGTTGTCCAGTCCCTGCCTGGCTCTTCCCTATAACCAAGGAACCCCTCTCTCTTGAAGGGGCCCATTCCCTTGTCTACATCTGATTGTTGGGAAACATCCCTTTTGGGAATCTCTACCCATTGGCTCCTCTTCTGGACTTGCACACATCACAGTCCCTGAACTCTCAAAAATGTTGGTCATGTGCCCAACTGTCTGAGCAGATGGATCTGAGCAGAGGTGGAGATGTTTTATGTCAAAGGGGCTGCAGCTGGGTCTGTGGTGAGACCAGGGACTCTAGAATTAGAATCAAATGGCAGTAGATAAATGACAATGCCGGCTCCCACCTCTTCCTCCTGTTTCTGATCAATCTCAGTTTTGCCCATTGCAGCTACCATGTGAGACCTTAGGTGTTGGTTCGCCCAGGACTTTCTCAGCCACCACGAATGGCCATGCAGCCCATCTTCAGGGGCATTGTTGCCTTTGAGTTGTACAGGGCATGCCCTGAATAGCCATGCATAGAGTCCAGTATCCACTGTGGGGTTCTAGTGGGTAAATAGCTTCACTTTGGTTTAAGGGCACTGTGTGGCTCACGCTGTCTACAGTTGAAGTAAGCAGCCACCACCTGCTCCCAGGCATTCTCTGTTGATATGTAGGCTTTGTGGGATTAAAGTCCTTTTATCTGTTTTATCTCATTATCCATTCCCGTGTCCTAGGTCAGTGTTCTCAAACTTGTGTGCACAACAGTATCGGCTGGGGGGCTTAGTGAAGCACAAATTGCAGGGCCCCAACCCCAGAGTTTCCGATTGAGTAGGTTTGAGATGGAGTCCAAGAATTTGCATTTCTAACAATCTCTCAGGTGGTGCTACCGGGCCAGGCTCTCCTTCAAGAACCACCATCCTAGGAAATCTTTCATGGTAGCCTGTGCAGTGGGAGACAGGAGACCAGGATCAGGTCCCTTCCCTGCCTCTTATTAGTGATATTAATGTAGGCATATCACCTCACCTCTCTGAGGCTTAGTTTTATTTCTTTATCAACTGGCAATGGAAACCTTTGCTTTTATTACCCTGAGGTATTGTTTGGAGGATCAGATTATACAATATGTGTTCAAGCCCTACAAGTGTTGTTCAAGCCCTACAAACTACATAGTGTTGTTTGAAGCTGGTAATTTCTTCTCTCAGGTAGAGGTGTTTTCCCTCTGTCTTCAGGTGGACTGTTCTAGTCTTCTCCTTTTAGGATGTGACAATACATCTCTTCATCTCTTACCATGAAAAGTACCCAGATGCAGGGAAAGGGACGGCTGCAGAGAGACTTGGAGCTGCATCCAGTAGACTGTCAAAGTCAGCACTTCTAAAATAGAGATACAGTTATACCAATGCAAACCTGCATTATAGCTCCAGACTACACAGGGGTGGGGCTGCCAGCAGACGGTCATGAAAGTTTCTCTTGGAGAGGCTCATGCTAAACCTCTTCCCTGGGCACCATGGAAATCCTTTCAGACCAAGGAAGAAATGCCTGGGCAAGCCAAAGCTTTGAGCCTGGAGACCCAGTGGAATGGGCGTGATTCCAGTCATCCATGTTTTTATGATTACACTTGTGGTACATTTCATATGGACACACAAGCAGTCTGCACGGGAACAAGTGTGCATTACCTGTGTGCACAGACACATGATAGCTGGTGAGGAGGAAGCATGGTTGACATTGACGTTGGATGAGTAATGCTGAAGTCAGCCAGAGGGGTCTGGCTGATGTCAGCATCTAGGGGAAGACTTGAGAAACAGAGAGCTAATTACTGCTAGACCCACAAAATTCTTCGTAGGGAGGGAATGACCTAGAATGCAAAATAGATTTCATTTTGTGTGGAAAACTGGGTGGATTCTAGCAAGAAAAGTACTGAGAAGGTTGGAATTGCTGGAGTGCTGGCAGAAGGTGCGAAAAGAGTTCAGAGTGTGTGGGTGGAGAAGAAACGAATAGGTGCCATTTGAAACTGTCCCATTCTAGAACAATGCAGAATATGTATCTGTATATAGATGTACACACACACACAATCATTCAGCAGTAAGCATCTATTGAGTAACCTACATTCTGCCAGTTTCAGGCAGTCATCATCTTTCACTCATGCAACCTGCAATTGCTTCCTAACTGATTTTGGTGCCTCCAATTTCTTTCCCCTCTATCTAAAATGGGGATCTGATCATATCACTGCCTGGTTTTAAACCTTTCATGACTCCTTAATGTGTGTGTCATAAATATCTACACTCACTGTCACAACCACACTGGACTGCTCCCAGTTCCTGGAGCCTGCCATGCCATCTCGTGCTTCTCTGGCTTCCCTCTGGTTGCTCCCATTGCTGGGATCACCCTTCTTGACATGGAAGCCTACCACTCTTCATAAACCCCTCCTTGAATGTGTCTCCTCAGTGAAGTCTTCCCAAGGCCCAGCAAGTGAACCCTTTACAGTTGCTGGATTATAGGATGTCATTGATTCTTAGCTAGACTATGGATGGAAGACGTACCATCGTTTTAGCAATCATAAACACCACCTTAAACATATACATCAGTGGTACGATGTGTTCCATATTCAGGAACGTGGCCACCTGGGGCAGCATATTGGTGCTCTGTAGGCCCCCAGGCCCTGTCCCGCTGTCCTGCTGTCCTGGTCTTGGACAGCATTATGCCACGATCCCCTTTGGGTGCACTGGCCTCTGAGCTCTGAGGTATGCTCCCTGGGAGCAGGCGGCACCTGGCATTCTCCCATGCACTGTGTGCTTGCTGATCGAGTGACTGCCTGCCTGAAGTCCACTGGGAACATCAGATGGACCAGACACAGAACCTGGCCCTTGTTCACAACACTCAGACTTTAAATCCTGAAGAGGCTTTTACAGTTGTTCTTCCTTTTTCATCATAGAATAACTGGAAAGGATGAAAGAACTGAAAATTATCTTTTCTAACTTATAACTAGGGGAGTTGAAACCCAGGAGAGTTTAAAGCAGGTCACCCACAGCCAGGAATGGAGTTCAAGCTTCCCGATTCACAGGACCACGTTCTTTCAGCTGGACAGCATTGCCTCCTTAAATAGTGAGCCCTAAAGGAAGAGCAGTTCTCTTACCTGGAGCCTGATACCCACACTGTGTATAGCGGTTTGCTGAGCTCTTGCTGTGTGCCGGTGCTTGACAAGGTGGTCTCGTTTACCCCTTGCAATGGTTCTGCAATCTAGGGCTCATTACCCCCATTTCACAGAGCAGAAACTGGGGGTCGAAGGATGAGAAAGAACTTGTCACCTAAGTCAGCCACTTTGGGATTCCAGACCCTCAGAAACTGTCAGGTTATAACATCGCTTTAAGCTGCTGAGTCTCAGGGTGATTTGTTTTGCAGCGGCAGCAGTAGATAACCGATACAGCCCCAATAAGAGACACTGCCAGTCTGTGATTTCTGGGAGCTCTCTGGGGAGCCCTATAGATAGGGGTTGGGTTCTGAAAAGCAGTGTTGAGATCACTATCGGGGTGTGCGCTAGGAACTGTGGCTCTGCATGGTTGCCCCATAGCTGGGTGCTGGGTCTCCTGGCTCCTCCCTCAGCCCTGATGCAAACGTATCTGTTGGTCTGCCCCTTTCCAGGAGCCCTGGGGTTTGGGGGAAGCCAGGATGCGGGAACAGCTAGGCCGCTGTCTCCTGGTCATGACAGTGACAGGACCCGCTGGGCACAGCTCCGGGCCCAGCACAGTCTGTGCTTTATTATGGTCTCTCTTGTTTTTCAAAACCTCTTTCATTTTGTATGAGCAGACAGATGTGAGGGCCTCGCAGGCTCACACAGGCTGCCATTCTGGGAAAGAAAAAGATATTTTGGGTTTCCCTCTCTTTCTATGGAGGGCCAGCCTTCTTCTTGCTTTATTTTTTCATGTGCTTTTGAAAGGTGTTATTGTCCTCCTCTTGTAGATAGCCCCGCCCACCCCTGTCCCGCCCAGCCTCCACTCTCTTCAGGGGCAGGTGTCTTGGACCTGTTTTTTTAACCTGTGTGACCTTGAGCCAATGCTGCATCTTCTCCACGCTTTAGTTTCCTCATCTGTAAAATGAGGATGGGAATACGTGCCCTGTGAGGTTTAGAATGAGATCATCAGCATGAAAGTCTTGTGAACCAGCCCCATGGCTCACTGCCAGGATTCTCTGTGGCCGTAGACACACTCCTTGGCGTCCCTGGGCTTCAAATTCTTCCTGTCTTCTTTCCTTCCTCCACCTAATGAAAGCCCATGTGACCTTTCAGTGGGGACTCAGGGCCAGCTGTGAGCTTTTGGGAAGGGAGATGCTGCGGGGTAAGACAGTCCATCTGCCCTCTCCACCCTGCAAGGCCAAAGAGGTGGTCTGGTCCCCTGAGGGGAGGCTGGCTGTGTGGAGCAAGCAAGGGCTGTGAGGGCCTCTCCACAGCCTGACCTGAATCCCTATTAAACGGCCCCCTCCCCAAGTCCCAAGCTTTCTTGCAGGAAAAATGACTTCAGCCACCCACAGGCCCGACCAGCAGCCAGAGGCAAACAGCCGCAGCTCTGCCCCTGGCTTTCCCTGGGCCCAGTCTTTTGCTGTGATACATGTCTGTCCTTATCCTCCAAATCCCAGCCCCGGCCTCAGTCCTCCTAAACTACCTTTCTCACCTGTCTCATCTTTCCTCCCACTCATCATGTACTCTGCAAATACTTATGAAGCACCAGCTATGCACCAGGCCCTGCAGATATGGTGGGGAACAAAACAGGCATAGTCCCTGCCCCCTCTGGAGCTTACAAAAGAGAACAGGAAACAGATGCCAAGCAATCACCAAGCAATCACAAAAGCTACGGAAGAGATCAGAGATCGGGGAGAGAATGGGGATGCAGGGATGGGGCTCTGAGAAGGGTTTTCAGAGGAGATGACAATTCAAGGTTTAGAATAAGAGCAAGCACTGACCCAGCAGAGCTGGGGAAGAGCCCGAGGTGGCCCAAGTCTACTGAGAGTTGGTGCTTTCTAGGAATGGGGAAGCCAGTGTCAGGGAAGTTGAGAATGTGGGGACCTGAGGGGCCACGAGGGATTTTCTAGTCTCCCAACAAGGTTTTCCAGAGACTGAAGATGGCTCTATTGGGCCCGTCTCTCTCCACCTTTTCCATCACTGGGTTCCTCCACCCCTTAAGTGCTCTTGCTTCCTAGAGAAAGATCTCCCTAGGGCCAGGTAAATCAGGGTGAAAGGCCATGCCTTTGGGAGTGTCCCAGCAGTGAGGTCACTGGGCAGTGACTTGGAGAGGCGAGAGAAGAGGAGTGACCAAAGAAGTGACTTCTCCAGACAGTCCCCCAAAAGACAAGATGCATGCTTACATGCATGCCGTTGGTCCCTGAGATTCGAGGCCCAGAAGAAGATGACTGCTCCAGACGGTCCCCCAAAAGACAAGATGTGCACATATATGCATGCAGTTGGTCCCTGAGACCTGAGGCCTAGAAGGGCTCTCTTCCAATACCCTCAAATGCTTCTCCACTCCAGCTAATGCTTCCTTCCTTGCCGTGTTGAGGGACCACAGGCCAGACTGCACTCTCGTGCTTTGGGCAATAGTCACAGGCAGGTTGCATCTGTAATCCTTTAGTAATCAGCAGACCAGCCTGCCACCACCTCGAGTCTACCACTTCCGAGTGCATAGGGACAAAGCATCTGTTCACAGGGCCAAAAATCCATGCAGATAGTCACATCATTCCCCCCCACTCACTGAGCCCCACTCTGCACCAGGGGTTCTACAGGAGGCAGTGCACGACCAGACCGTGCTTAGCATCCATTCTGGATTTGTAGGGAGGCTACTGCGTGCTAAGCACTGCACAGGGCCTAAATGGGGACAGCAACAGGAGGTTCACAAAACCAAGCAGATCAGGGATGGCTGCTCTGGTCTTCCGGGTTGTGCAAGGCCACCAACCCCTTCTGGCCCCTTCCCCCTGCATGTCCTCCTGAGGCTCCTCTCTGCCTCTGCCCTGAGCTCCGGGCCCTCTCTGTCCTCCTCTCTTGCCGGTTCACCCCTGATGATATTCCTATTTAAAAATAAATCACTGCAGTCTTTAATTGCAGACTAAATAATTGCTTCATTTTATTTAAATGTGGCTCTTGGAGGCTCTGGGAACAATTAGAAGAAAACATAGGGCAGTGCTGGGTGCATATTTTCAAGCATATAATTTTTTTTTATTATTATCATACCGACGTTCGTAGGATCTGGAAAAAGAAAGTGTGGCCCTCCTCCCGAGTTAGTCATGCACAATTTTACGTGCAATAATAACAATAATGATAATAATAACCCCTGGCTTTTCCCAGACTTCATGCTTGGCTCCCAAGGAAGCTGGGCAGTCGTCACTGTGCTCTTTCCGGAAGGAGAGAGGTAAGAGCAGCCCCAGCTGTCCCTCTGCAGACCTTTCAGAAGTGACAGCAGCCTGGCCCTTCTGTCCGGGGGCTGGGCTTGAGGTGGGCCCAGAGCTGGCCTGCCATGTGTGTGTTCTAAGTCCTAAGAGGTTCCCCGGTCGGACCACTCACCGTGTCTACCATTCCACCCTTCATCCAGATACAGTGTGAGAGCCAGATAGGGCCTTGGAACTCGTCTTTTTATAATAGAGGCAGCCAGGCCCCAAGAAGTAATCTTACCCTCAAGTTACAAAGCTTGTTAGTAACAGAACAAGAAAGAGGACTCGGCGTGTGAAATAGGTGAGCAGGGTCCTTAGAACCAGGAAGACCTAGGTCTGGGTGCCTCTGCTGCCACATCACTGTTGGTGCAATCCTAGGTCCGTTTCTTAGTCTCTTTGTGCCAGTTTCTTACTTTGGAAAATAAACTAGAAATAATAATACTTGTTTATCATGAGGAATCAAGAATGGAATATATGCAAAAGTTTCCAGCACAGCACCTGTGCACCATGGAGGCTCATCAGCATTCACCTGTTCTTCCCAAAGCTCTGCAGTCTTCAGGAGTCTGCTGTTTACATGCAAAAGTCCCTTGGAGGGGCAGCGCCTTTGACCCCAGGCTACGTGACTCCTGGAGGACAGCAAGGCCCTTGAGCCTGGAAGGTAGCTATGGAGAGGGAGGAGAAGGAAGAGGAAGATGCCGTCCCCTCCCCGCCGGCCCTCTGTGCATAGCCTGATCTTGCATAGGTCATACTGAGACACCCGTGCTGAGATACCTGCTGCTTTTTCTTTCTCTCTACTGTGGGTCCCAGCTGTGTCTGCCCAGGTTCAGCATGGAAAAAAGAGGCTGTTGGGCTGTTTCATCCACATGTATTGAGCACCTGCTATGTGCCAGACAATGCTAGATACTGAAACTGCAAAGACAATAAGAGGTGTTTTCTGCTCTGAAGGAACTTAAAGGCTATGGTGAAAGAGACACGTAACAGCTGCATGTATTGTGGTATCAAATGACAGGGCAGAGCTACCTGCAAGAATCTATGGGCTATGGGACCCTGCGGAAGTGTGGAGGAGGGCAGATTGCCCAGCTTCTGGGGAAATCCAGGGGGCCACCTGGGGAAGCCACAGGGGTCTTTAAAGATGTGTGGGAGTTGGGCCAAGGGAGTTTACAGGGAAAAGCGGCAGGCGATCTACGGCTGGGAGGTGGCAGCTGCATGTGAGGATGACTTCAGTGGTTCAGAATTGGAGCTTATGCACTGTGAGGCTTGAACAGGTAGATGCAAGGCCAGAGAGGTGGGCAGGAGCCTTCGTGGATGGCTTTCCAACACCCATGTGGAGGACCTTGGGGTGTGGGCAAGCAGTATCTACCCTGTTGTGGAATCATAACTTCTCAGGTGAACCAGAGGCCTGCAGTTCTTTCTATTGCACTTGGTTTGCTAAGACAGAGCTGAGGGGCCCCTAGTTAATCTGTGATTGACAGCCTTCTCTGGGCGCAATAGGGCAGGCAATTTTTTTTTTTTAGTAACAGTTTTATTGAGATATAATTCACATACCATACAATTCACCCATTTAATGTGTATGATTGAATTGTTTTTAATATATTCACAGAGTTGTATAACCATCACCACAATCAATTTTACAAAATCCTCATCACCCTAAAAAGAAACCTGCAACCATTAACAGTCATTTCCCCATCCCTTTCCCTGACCTAGGCAAACACTGATCTGTGTCTGTATAGTTTTACCTATTCTGGAATTCACATAAATTGAATCTATGTGGCCTTTTGTGTCTGGCTTTTTTCACTTAGCAGAATGTTTCTGAGGTTCATCTGTGTTGTAGGATGAATCCACATTTGATTTATCATTTTGCCCATTGATGGATATGAGGTTTGTTTCCACTTGTGGGCTATGATGAAAAATGCTGCTGTGAACATTTGTTTATAAATGTTGGTCCGGGTGTTTTAATTTCTCTTGGTAGATACCTGTGAGGGGAATTGCTGGGTCATGTGGGAACGCTGTTTAACCTCTTAAGGAACCAGCAGACTGTTTTCCAAAGTGGTTGCACACTTTACATTCCCATCAGCAGGGTATGCAGGTTCCAGGATATGCACATCCTCTCCAAATCCTGTTACTATGTGTCCTTCTGATTGCTGCTGTGTTGGTTGCCTCTTGCTACTCTTAACAAATTACCATAAACGTAGTGACTTAAACAGCATGCGTTGATTGCCGCACAGTTCCGGAGGTCAGAAGTCTGGAATGGGTCTCACGGGACTAAAATCAACATGTCATCAGGGCTGCATTCTTTCTGGAGGCTGTATGGGAGGTTCTGTTTCTTTGCCTTTTCCATCTTGGAGAAGCTGCCCATTTTCCTTGACTCTCGGCCCCCTCCAACTTGAAAGCCAGCAATTGCATCACTCTGACCCCTGCTTTCTTGTCACATCTCCTTGTTGACTTCGATTCTGCTGCCTCCCTTTTTTTTTTTTTTTTTTTTGAGATGGAGTCTCTCTCTGTCACCAAGCTGGAGTACAGTGGCATGATCTCAGTTCACTGCAACCTCCACCTCCTGGGTTCAAACGATTCTCCTGCCTTGGCCTCCCAAGTATCGGGGACTATAGGTGTACACTACCACACCCAGCTAATTTTTGTATTTTTAGTAGAGAGAGTTTCACCATGTTGGCCGGGATGGTCTCGATCTCTTGACCTCATGATCCACCCGGCCCGGCCTCCCAAAGTGCTGGGATTACAGGCGTGAGCCACCGCACCTGACCTGCCTCCCTCTTTCAAAGGGCCATTGCGATTACATTGGGCCCACTTGGGTAATCTCCCCATCTCAGATTCCTTGATTTAATCTTGCCTGCAACATTCCTTTTGCCAAGATAAGGTAACATATTCACCTATTCTAGGGGATTAGGATGCTGGGCATCTTTGGAAGGTCATTATCCTGTCTATCACAACAGCCACCCAAGGGGTGTGAAGTGGTATCTCATGGCTTTAATTGTATTTTCCTGAGGGCTAGTGTTGTTGAGCATCTTTTCAGGTGTTTATTGGCCATTCATAGATTTTCTTAGATATAAAGATATAATTTTCATTTTAAAATTGGGTTGTCCTTTTATTATTGAGTTGTAAGAATTCTTTATATATTCTACACACAAGTCCTTTATCAGATATATGCTTTCCAAATATTTTCTTCTATTTTGGGGGTTGTCTTTTCACTTTCTTGATGGTGTCTTCTGCACTTTCTTGAAGTGAAAAACATTTTATTATGATGGAATCCAGTGTATCCATTTTTTTCTTTTGTTGCTTGTGCTTTGGTATCATATCTAAAGAAACCATTGCCTAATCTGAGGGCATGAACATTTATCCCTATGTTTTCTTCTAAGAATTTTATATTTTTAGCTTTTACATTAAGTCTTTGATACATATTGAGTTAATTTTTGTACATGGTATGAGGTAGTGGGTCCAGCTCTGTTCTTTTGCATGTGGATATCCAGTTGCTATAGCACCACTTGTTGAAAACATTGTCCTTTCCCCTCTCCTGAGTGATCTTGGCACCATTGTCAAAAATCAGTTGACCCTATTTGTGAGGGTTTATGGACTCTCATTTCTATTCCATTAATCTGAATGTCTGTTCTTATACCAGTGCCACACTGTCTTGATTACTGTAGCTTTGTAGTGAGTTTTGAAATTGGGAAATGTAAATCCTCCAGTTTTTTCTTCTTTTTCAAGATTGTTTTGGCTATTCCAAGCCCACTGCAATTATTTATACATTCTTTTAAAGATCAGCTTATGGAAACCAACTGGAATTCTGCCAGGGACTGTGTAGACCAATTTGGGGAGTACTGCCATCTTACAGTATTAAGTCTTTTTGTCTATGAACATGGGATATCTCTCCATTTATTTATGTCTTCTTTAATTACTTTCAATAATGTTTTATAGTTTTCAGAGCATACTTTGGACACATTTTTCTTAAAATTATTCCTAAGTATTTTATCCTTTTTGGATGCTATTGTAAATAGAATTATTTCTTAATTTCATTTTTAGATCGTTTATTACTAGTATATAGAAATGCAATAGATGTTTGTGTATCAATATTGTATTCTGCAACCTTGCTGAACTCACTTGTTAAAATAATTATTAATAAATTCCTAAGGGTTTTTTATATACAGGATTATATCATCTACAAATAGAGAGAAGATAGCTTTACTTCTTCCTTTTCAATCTAGATACCTTTTAGTTCTTTGTCTTGCCTAATTGCCCTGGTCAGAACCTCCAGTACAATGTTGACAGAAGCGGTGTGGTGAGAATGGACATCCTCATTTTGTTCCTGATTTTAGGGAGGAATGTATCCACTCTTTCATCATTACATATGATGTTAGCTAGAGGTTTATCACAGAGTCCCTTTATAAGGTTAAGGAAGTTTCCTTCTATTCCTAGTTATGTTGAGTGTTTTTATCATGAAGCAGTGTTGAATTTTGTCAAATGCTTTTTTGTGTGTCTATTGAATGATCGTGTGGGTTTTGTCCTTTATTCTATGGATGTGGTGGATTTATTAATGGATTTTCTGATGTTAAACCAGCTTTGCATTCCTGGCATAAATCCCACTTGGTCACAGTATATAATCTTTTTTATATGCTTCTGGATTCAGTTTGCTAGTATGAAGCAATCATTCTGATGTCAGGATTCCTTAGGGGCAGCAAATCACTGCTCTCTCCTCCTAAAACATTCTATAAATTCATCTCTAAGAATCTTTTTTACTTCCCTTGGCTCCATCTTTCCCATATTAGCCCAAGAACTGTGAGCTGATGGCAATGAGAATGATCACTTCTGAGCCCCTTGTCTTTTAGGCTTGGCTCAGATATCATCATGGGTAGAAAGCTCTACCCAAAAGCTCCCCAGTAACTCCCCTCTATCCACCCGGGAGCACTGATAGCCCCTTCACCTCGCCTGTGCTCCCATTCTTGGCCTGTAACTTCTTGTAACACTAGCTATATTCTCCTGTGGTTGGTTATTTAACTGTTTGTCTCCCCTGCTAGAATGTCGGCTCCTCAAAGACATTCATGTGGGGACTCCTGATCCCCGCCGACATTCACCTGGATGCAGTCCCTTTGCATTGCTGGGCTCTGTTTTACAACTGGAATTTCATTCCTTTGACCTAAGAATTTGTCCCAAGTTAAAAAGCAACACATCAAGAGAGGTAATATGCTACACTTAGCAGTCACACCCAACTTAGGGCGAGTGAGTGAATCCATCCTTTCTGGAGAGAAAGTTTTGCTTAGAAGGTGGAAAGTGTGGGTGCTGAAGGGGAAAGGAGAGAGAGAAGATTCTGGGGTCACTGTCAGCCCCAGGGCAGTACCTACTGTTTTCCTGAGGCTTGTCTGTAATCTATGGATCCTCTTAATCCCACAGTGTTTCACGGGACTAATTAACATGGTCTTGTTGGTTAGACCCATTGGAAGAGATGCAGAACTTTTATCATCAACCTCAAACCAGGGTTCAAATCCCAGCTTTTCTACTTATCAGCTGGTGACCTTGAGTATATTATTTAACCTCTCTCTACCCCCATCCTTCATTTATAAATGTGGGGTAAGAACAGTACCTACTTAATAAAATTTTGCTAGAATTAAATCAGTCAATGAATGTACAAGGTGTGATAGTACAGTGTACTATCTGGCACACAGTACACACTCAAGAGTGTCAGCTGTCACCATTATTCATCGGAACCAACATTTGTGGCATGCTATGTCCCCAGACGTGCCGCCTGGGGTACAATATGTCATGCTGTTGCTTTGGCTGCTACCGTAAAGTCTCCTATCTCTATAGAGCTGCTTATGCTCCCTTGCAGTTCCCAGAGACCTCCACATCACAATCCAAGTTCATTCTCCCACGATCACTACCAAAGCACATCTCCATGCTAGGGGCTTGGCAGGTCACCAGCTCTCACTCTGAGCCCCTCTTTGGGGATCATGGGGTCCTTTCCCACCCTCAAATCTGCTGCAGTGCCACCCTGGCTTACTCAACACATGACTTTAACATCAGATCTCGTGAAGAAAGAGTGGAGGTCTTGCTTGGTCTTCTTCCTTCCAGAAGCCTCTTGAGTTTCTTAAATGCATGGCTCCACCTCCCTCATGGTCACGTACACCTGGGGCAGGGCAACCTTTCCAAACACAGAGACAGCGTCCTGAAGGGCCCTTTGCTTGGGTCAGGAGTTACCCACTGACCTTGTATTTATATAAATAAACATTAAGTATACTATGAAATAAATATAAATGTTACCTAAGGGATTTTTCCTATACTAACAACAAATTGCTGTTGTTGATGTCCCAAGGTGATGTCCAAGGTGATGTCCCTCCTCGCCCTTCCCCCACACAGAATATCTGGCTTAATGGTTTAAATGCCACTTCCTAAAGCAGCCAGTCTCTCACACACACACACACACACACACACACAGACATACACACACAACCTCATTTAATCTTTATAACAGTAGGGATTATTACCCTTTTTCTAGATGAGGAAACTGAGGCTCAAAGAAGCTGAGCAATCTGTCCAAGCATTTCAGGCCCAGAACTAGTACTCTTGATTCCCACTTTGTCCTGTTTCTCGTGGGTGGTGTCGTCTGGCCACAGTGCCCTTTAGGAATGATCCATCAGGGAGGATGGCCAGTCTGGCTGCCCGACCTGGGCTGAGGATCTCAGGCACTGGTGAACTTCTTCTGTCACTCAGTATGGTGGGGAGTGCACGGGACCTGTGGGTGGGGCCCAGCTGAAGAGGCTGCAGGGGCTCAACTGGAACAGGTGGGGAATGTGGCTGCCTCTGCTGGGACCGGCTGTCTGCTGCCTCCCTACCTTTTTTGTTTTGTTTTGTTTTGTGTAGCATAACTGTGGCCTGTTTCCTCTGCAGGGGCTCCCAAAGCTTCCGGACAATTCCCCCAATACCTGGAAGATGAGGTCAGGGGCCAGCCCTGAGTCTAGACCCTGGGAGGGCCTCCCTCCTCCTGCAGACCTCTCTGCCAGTAAGACAGCAGGAGGGGTGTGCTTTTGGGCTGAGCAGCAGCTGATCGGAACGGATGATATGTTTTCACTCTGGTGTGCTCAACAGTGCGGATCGGACAGGGAGCGGAAATGGGAAAGATAAGTGGGAAATAAATCACCCAACTTGATTTAGTTATAATAGTAAGGAGAAGGGGGATTGCCGAGCTGTGATCAGAGCCTCAATCAGAGTCTAGGCAGGAGGATCAGAGGGCAGAAGGTGGAGCTCCCTCTGCCCTGCACCAGCCTTCTGAAACCTCCTGTGGACCGAGTCACTCTGGATAAGGGATGGGCGGCAGGGGAACATGGGGCGTGCACTCTGAGCTTGCTGGGAGCCCCAGGACACAGAGGCCTGTACTGCCTGGCAAGCCTCTGCCCTCCAAGGGCAGCGGACAGACGGAAGACAGTGGTGTGGAGGGCCCAGATCCGACCTACCTCCTATCCACGGAGACCGGCCCAGCTATGCCTGGGGAAGGGGCTCTGCTGATTGAGTTTCTCAGAGGCATTCAGCATTGGTGGGGAGGCAAAGTGCTTGGGGAAGCAAATCCCTCCTATTTTTAGTGCTTTCCAGAGAGCATCTTAGCCCTTTCCTTTTTCCAGTTAGTACTGGGCCCACCTCTGCCAGTCTATCTTTTGGGGATGTCCAGAGAATTTATGCATTCCCCCTGCCCTCCCATTTCATTCCAGTGTCTTGCCCCTTGGAATGAGTTCAGGTCTAACCTGGGGTCCTCCTGCTACATTTCTAGGCCTTTCCCCCATGCCTCTTGTGGAGTGGTGGATGATGGTTGACATATTCCAGGCTCCTTGTTTCCCTGAGCAGGGCTCAAGTGCAGAGAGTGTCAGGGGGGTGTGGAGAAGGGCAGTGATTCTCAGAGGCCTGGCATTCGGGAGAAGACAGCTTAGGTGATGCAGGAATATCTATTCCAATTCACTAAGGGTTATCTGCTCTGGCAAGTTATAAAATACGATTTCCACTGAGGCTGTAGAATTACTTACAGGAGCCACAATGAAACCAGACAACCTTTCAATCAAGCTGCCTGTTGTTCCCGCTTCAAGGCTGGTGAAATAAATACTGAGCAAATAAAGTTAGTCGGCATCTGAGCATTTTAATGAATAAAGAGTAGCAAGAGGGCTGGGGATCTAGGAGCTTCTGTACATCCCAGTGGACAGACCACAGGAGACCGGTGTGCCAGCTCCAGGCAGGGTGCCTCCTGCCTCCCACCCTCACCTTCCACAGCCCAGGCCCCTCTTCCTGGCAGGTCTTCCTCATTCCTCTTTCCCACTCCAGTCCAGAATTCCATCCCTTGTCTCATGTGGTGCCTGGCAGTGCTGACTGAGGAACCAGTCAGACTAGGGGACCCAGTGACTTCTTTTATGGCCTCAGCAAAGTGCATCCTGCCCCTGAGTGACTGACATTCTCAACACACTGGAAGGCCTTTGGGGTCAGCTTATTGCTCTCTATAAGGCTAGGGTCAGAAAGGCTAAACTCCAGATGAGGTGAGACAGAAGGGGGAAAATGTTGTGATGGCCTTTAAACAAAGCTTTTAAAGTTGTTTTTGTAGCAAGAAGAAGAAAGTGCAGGGTTGCTTCTAAGGGCAGCTGGTGTAATGGTAATTGGAGATAAAGGACCAGCCATAGCCAAGCTCTCTTTTGCTCTCTTCCTCTCTGTCTGCGAGCAGGGTAGTTAGTCTAGGAAAGGTAATAAAAACCTGGGCAGATGCCCTGAGCCCGAGGTGGTACAGAGGTGGGAGGAGATGACGGGGTTGAGCCACATAGGTGTGTGTTCGGGCCCCATCATTCCCTCCCTCCCAGGGTGCTGGGAGGAGACGCTGCAGATGAGGTTGCTAAATCACCAGCGGTCTCTCTGGAGAACTGCACAGAACTGGAGAGAGGACTCTAAGTGGGGAGAAAGGCAAATGTCGTTTTACTTTTCAAGGGGGAAAAACGGGACTGCTGCAGTCAATCCACGGATGAACTCAACGCCAAGCCTGGGCAGGCTTCTAAAACAGCCGCAGAATGGGTCATTTTGAACACAAAGGGAAGTAAGGGACAATCACCAGAAATCAGGATGGGTTCACTGTAAACTAGTCATGTCAGATAAGCAAACCTCCCTTTTTTTGGTAAAATACTGGAAGGTTAAAATAACGTTCTGGATATAGGAGGAGGACTTTAGCACGGCATTTGTTGTAATCTCTCATGGCAATCCTTGTACACAAGCTGGATATTTGTAACCTGGATGGTATCCAGTAAGGAGTATTTGGAAGAGGCCAAGGGAATGAATGCCTAATGGACTGAGATCAAAACCGGAGGAACATATCTCGAGATATAGGGATCCCCTATTTTTTCCAAAATGTGTTATCAGTGACTTTGGTGCGGATGTAGAGGATATACTAATAAACTTTGTGAATGACCTAAAGCTACAAGGGACAATAAATACCAGTATAGTCGTAATAATTAAAAAAACAAAACAGGTAATAGCTAACATACTACAGCACTTACCACATGCTTGGCACTTTTCTTAGACATGTCACATGTGTTGGCATTTAATTTCTGTAGCATCCCAATGGGGTAGTTCATATTGTTATTCTCATCTTACAGATGAGGAAACTGAAGTAACCAGTTGCAGAACTAAGATTCAACCTCAGGCCATCTGGCTCCAGGGCCTATACTCTTAACCCCTTGCTATGAAAGAAACATGATACAAAGCTATTTCAATAGACTAGAGTTATGGGCAGAACATGAGATGAAATTGAATGGGAATACATGGGAACTGCTGTTTCTAGAATCAGAAGGCACTGAGGATGGGGGATGAGATTTGTTGGCAACAAACCTGAAACACTCGGAGGAGTTTGGTCGTCTTCTCCTCGGCCTGAATCCACAGGGTGGCAAGGCCAGCCAGTCCACAGCCTGAACTCCAGGCTCCATGCTTCTATCTATTTATTTATTGTTTCCTTTTTCATTTTAGTTGCCATACAGTTGTATATGTTTATGGGATACAGAGTGATATTGTGATACCTGTAACCATGTGTAATGATCACATCAGGATAATTAGCATATCCATCACCTCAAATATTTATCATTTCTTTGGGTTGGAAACATTCAGAATCCTCTCCTAGCTTCTGTAAAACATACAATAAATTGCCGTTAAGTATATTCACCTTACAGAGCTTTAGCACACTAGAACTCTTTCCTCCTGTCTAACCGTAACTTTAGATCTGTTAACCAACCTCTCCCTGGCTCCCCGCCCCCTTATCTTTCCCAGCCTCTAATAACCACAGTTTCACTCTCTACTTCTGTGAGCTCAACTTTTTTTTTTTTTTTTTTTTTTTTAGCTCCCCCATATAAGAGCATGTGGTATTTATCTTTCTGTGCCTGACTTAGAGAAATACATTTCAGTCGGAGCCCTGGACATAAGCCTTCCGGCTTCTACCCTCAAGTTTTTCCTGTAGAGCCATGATCCTTCCCAGGAGCTGGGGCTGGTTAGCAGAATCTAGGAGGAAGGATGTCACGAATTACAAAGCAGAGAAGAAGCTGATGTTGAAAGTAACCCATCGTGCTATTCCCCACTTGCAAGGAGAATTAATGATCACCCTGAGAATACCGCCAAAACAACACCAAGCCAAAAACAGTGGCCCTTTCAAGACCAAAACAAAATTTTCTTTGGAAATTACTTGGTAAAGAACAAATGACTTACATTTTAAACATCACCATTGGTGTGAGTTTTAAAAATATATGATATATATTATATATCATATATTTATATATTTTAAAGATGATGTATTTATATATGATGTGTATTTATATACGATATATTATACATTGATATAAAATATTTTTATATATAAATATATTTTATATATTTATATATTACATATATTTATATACACATATAAGAGGAACATGATGAGTTTTAAATAATTTAGGAACACAGGTTTAGATACTCAAGTCAGAAAATATATGGACAAAATTGAGCAGGCCCAGGCCAAAGAACAGGGCCAGGAGAGTGATGTCAGGAACCCCTGGCTATAATAACTAACTAATATGTCAGCTGTTGAGGGATGGTTGGAATAACCAGAGTAATTCCAGGTTGGGGGAGGGGGTGACTATTACCCTTGGTACCTGGAGAGTGACATATGAACAGGGTTGGACGTAAACTGTGGATCTTCGAAGGGAAGACTCAGGACACGTGGGCAGACATTGCAGCACATTTTGGTTCAGTTGAGAAGAAGTTCTTTCTAGCTCTCCAGGCTGTTTAAAACTGGGCCAGTAACCGGAGGAAATAGCACATGACTTGTTTAGCATAGTGCTTGGTGCATTCCAAGTGTGCAGAACATGGTAGCTGTTACTGTGATTATGATGATTAACTTCAGCATCTGAATCTGGAATCTGCCACTTGTTAAGTATGAGGTTCTGAGCAAGTCAGTTCGGCTCTCTGCATCTCGGTTTCCTCATCTGTACAGTCGGGATTGCCACATCTGCCTCGGACAAATGTTGAGGATGAAAATGTAACGAGATTGCTTATGAAATGTTTCCTCAGGACACTTCTTAGAGGACAAAGTCTGGTCCTGTCCCTCATGCAGGACTCAGCGTGACCTCAGGTTAATGATGATTAACTGGTAATGGTAATGATAACCATAAAAGCTGCCATTTATTAAGCACTTATTATGTATCGGGTACTGTGCTAAGCACTTTGTAGGAATTCTCTCATTTAATCCTCACAAACCCTGCTCAAGCCAAGCACCACTATTGCTGTGCACCATTTTACAGATGAGGAGACTGGAATTCCAATGGCAAGAGAGCCAGGGTTTGAATCCAGCTCTGGCTGACTCAAGTCCAAGACTTAGACACCGTCCCAGTACCTCTCTGAGACTCAGCAAATTCTTTGGGAAGTGAGAAGGAGGAGGAAGCATGGAGTTTGCAAGTGCAAAGGATGTGGTTCAGTTTTTACCCCCTTCATTCGAGTGTTCTCTTGGAGCCCTGGGAGACAGGACAAGCCCTGGTAGAGAGCCAGCTCCAAAGGCTGGGAGGCTGGGGCTCGCCTCTCATGATTCAGCCCTTGGCTCCCTCCCCTCCTAGCCCGGCTTCAGGCTTTTCTCTTTCAGCCTGTCTGACTCCATCTCGGTACTTTGTCCTGCTAATTCTGAGGCTGGGAGGGCGTGTGCACTCTTTATGCCATTCAGCCTTAATTAGAAGTTCCTGACAGCTTGTTTGGGGCCCTGTCAGGCTCTCTGACTTGCCTTGCACCAATAAGTAAAAAGGAAAATTGCTATCTGCTCCATACCTGGATGCCTGGGTGTCATTATGAGCGGCCTGTGCGGGCGGGGGGTGCTGGGCTGAGTGCTCCTATTCTGGGCATGCCAGTGCTGACTCAGCACAGGGTGGGGGCTCTGTCCCTCCAGGGTCCACGGAGAGCTCCAGTGCCTGGGCTGGGAGGGACTAATTGATTGAGACTTGATCAGGGCAGCTGCCTGGGGCTTTCATATCCAGATTTCAAGTCCTTTTGCCTTTGAAACCCCATGTATGTTCAGGGTCAGGGGACCACAGAGCACAGTCAGCTCTTTTTCCTGTGACCTATTGTGGGGACAGGTGGGCACAGTCAGAGTGGGATTGGATCTCATGTTTTTCCAATGATGAAGGAATGATTTGGCAGAGCTCTGCCCGCCTGGACCCTCTGCCCAGTGACCTACCTCCAAAGAAAGTCCTGCGCGTTAAGCAGTTAAGACACAAGATTGTGGAATTAGAGACTACTCAGGTTCAGACTTCTGTTCTGCCACTGTTGAGCTGTGTACCCTTGGGCCAGTCAGTTCACCTCTCTGGACTTAGTTTTGTCATCTATATAATGGGTATAATAATTGAATTGTGAAGACAACAGTACCTGATCTCTAGTAATAGTACCTGACTCCGTAAATGTCGTCTACAAACTCTAAACTAGAGAATTACAGTTAAGTGTTTGAATTGCAACTGGACTGCATATTAACTTTGTGATCTTGGTCAAGGTACCTAACCCTGACTCTGAGCTTGCTTTCTTTCCTTCCTTTCCTTTCCTTGACAGAGTCTTGCTCTGTTGTCCAGGCTGGAGTATAGTGGCGTGATCTTGGCTCACTGCAACCTTCGCTGCCCAGGTTCAAGTGATTCTCCTGCCTCAGCCTCCTGAGTGGGCTTGCACCATCACCCCTGGCTTATATTTTATCTATTTTTTTATTTTTATTTTTTGGATTTTTAGCAGAGATGGGGTTTCACCATGTTGGCCAGGCTGATCTCGAACTCCTGACCTCCCGTGATCTGCCTGCCTCAGCCTCCCAAAGTGCTGGTATTATAGGCATGAGCCACCGTGCCTGGTCAGTTTCTTTATTTCTAAAAATGAATATATAGCAGCACCCTCCCCTAGGTTATTATGAGCATTGAAGGAGATTATGCACTAAAACACTTCGCACACCACCTAGAACAGAACTGGCCCACGGCCTCTTTTTGCAAACTTGGATTTGAACACAGCTCCTCTCTTCCCTTTAAGTTGAGTCTGTGCTGCTTTCTAGCCGCAGTAGCAGAGTTGAGGATGGCCAAAAACATTTGCTGCCTGGTCCTTTGCAGAAAAAGTTTGCCGACCCCAACTGAACATGGTTATGTGCTCATGAAACACTGGTTGTTATTAACAAGTAATCATCATTGTAATTTCCACACTGCTTCACTGAGGTGTTTGGAGGCCAAGCGCGCAGTAACGAGTAGCTTCTAAGACCTACTAGCCAGAGAAGATTTTTTAAAGGTCTCCTATGATGGGGGGAGTTCTGTGAGCATTCATCTTGTATGTGTGTATTTTTAGAAAGAAAAACTGGGAGCGATATTTGGTCACATACCTTCCTGAATCACATATTTTCTGTCTTAAGGGATATCAGGAATTTCCCAATCCCATTGATTAATTCTGCCAAGGAGGAAACTTCCATTCCCCACTGCTGCACACCCCCTCACCCTCAGAAAACTCTTGCTGGATTTCAAATATCCAAAGCTTCCTGATTTACTGGCCAAAGATACTGCAACTATGCTGGAACTGAGTTCGTCCCTGGCACGCATCATCCAGAACCCCCTTCACCCCCAACCTGGGGGCTGATGAAGGGTCCCGGGAGCTGCCTGGAGTCACTGAGGCCAGGAGAGCCCTGCTGGTTCCCAGCACTTTGGCAGACAGCTCTGCCATCCTCAGGCTGTGTCAGCCTGGGGAAGGGGGGGCGGGGGGGGTGCGGGGTGTGTGAGTGGCTTCCAGAGAGGCTGGAGCCGGCACGGCAATGCCCCACTGACCTCGCATACAGGCAGGCTATTATCACTCAATTTTTACGCTGTGTTCCGGATGCTGCTCCGCCTGCCACGGACGTGCAGCCGTTAAAATATTAATGTCTGGCATGTGGCAAACATTTAAAATATGCTGAGACTTGGGAGCTGTTGAGCTGGGCCTTGTTGACACACCGCCTCACCTGGGTGTTGTTTGCTATGTAAATGCCAAGGATTCCTCCCTGAAGCTGGAACCCACACTCTTCTCACCTCTCACTTCCTCCTGGGACTGGATTGGTAAAAGGCAGTTTGTGCCCATCCCAGCATTGCCTCGCTGGGTCAAAGGGATGTGTTATAGTGCCAGTTGCTAGGGGGCATTTCAAAGGGGCCGGTTTCAGGGCATCATCTATTATAGCAACCCCCAGACGTGCCTCGAGGACAGCGCTGTGCCAGGCACTGGGCTTGGCACTGTGGAGGTGTGAGTATGGTGTGAATGTGGCCACTACCTACCAGAAGCTTACAGCTCACCAGGGCATCATTACTGTTCACCAGCCTAGAACACGGCCTGGAGCCAGGAAGGCAGGATGCCCAGGATGGGCCTTTACCCTGTCCCACGCCCAGTACAGACACTGCTGGTTGATCATGAGGGTCTTTTACTGCTGAGCTCCCAAACAGCCTCACAATCCTTATCCACACAGGAAGCCACTGCCAATCAATTGGAACCTGCTTGAGATGAAACCAATTTGTTGTCCCTGGTGGAGGAAGTGATGAGTGATACAGGAGGAGGAGGAGTTCTGATGAAGAGTTGAGGGAGTTTCAAGGCGGGTGGGCACCCTTTGAGGCAGGGGCGGGGAGAGGTGAGGCTCCATGAAGGAGGTGGCCTTTGAGGGTGGGTAGGAGGGAATACTTGAGTGGGACAGGGCAATGCAGGTACAGGGTGGGGACCTGTAGGGTGGGCACAGGAGCCCCAGGCAGTGTCCTTGGTTGCTCTCGGGCCCTAGCATGTGACCGGAGCCAGCCTGATGGACCATCTTCGGCGTGGCACTGGATTCTGCCTCTTTGGTTTTGTCCCAGGGTGGTTTCTATAGCTGATAAAAGTCTCAGATCTTTCTTCCCCCTAGAAGTCTCTAGAAAGGCCTGCGCCCTCCCAAAGAAAACGGAAAGCAGATGACACAGCCTGGTGCTGGGGTGCGTCTGGGATGGGAATTTCTGGCATCACCAACCATTTAGCCTAAATGTCGCCAGACTTTCTGTAAGAGACCAGAGAGTAAATATTTCAGGCCGTGCAAGCCACAAGGTCTCTGTGGCAACTACCTCAGCTCTGCCATGGCAGCACACAAGCAGCTGTGGACAATACATGGGCGAGTGGGCATGGCTGTGTTCCAAAAACACTCTATTTATGGGCATTGAAATTTGAATTTCATGTAATTTTCATGTGTCACGAAACAATCTCCTTTTGGTGTTTTCTTTTTTCCCCTCAACCATTTAACCATACAAAAGCCATTCTTAGCTCTTGGGTTGTAACAAACAGGAAGGGGGCCGGATCTGGATTCTTGCCCTGACTGAATCATGAGGTCTCAGACTTGGTTGGCATTTTTGACTTCTTCGAGCTCCCCTGGACGGCCCTCGCCTCTCTGGCTAGGCATGCCCACCTGTTCTCATGGGGTGGCTGATTTTGAAGCGCTCATGGCTATAGTGTGTCTCAGGGACAGTACAGCTAGGGGTAAAGTTGGTCAGGTTAAGCTTTTAAAGAGCAAAACCCAAAGCTCTTGTTCGGTGACCCGCTTCTAGCTGCCTTTACTCTCTCCTGCAGACCTCCTGGGAATCAGTGGTCAGAAAGAGTCAAATATGAGGAAATCAAGACCCAGAGAGGGGACGTGACTTGCTTAAGCTTGTTCAGCTGGTTAACAACACGGCTGGGACCAGAACCCCGGCCATCCAGGGACAGATCGTTTCACTCTATCGTAAAATAAAAGAGCCTCCAGGTTAAGTACCTTCTTGGCTCCTCACTCCAGGCTGTCGGAAGCGACCCTGGCCTTTGCTACCATTGCTGCTCGTGCCTACCTGCTACTGCATTTTCCTGAGAAGAGAAGGACACAACCAACAGGTGTCAGCCTGGGGTAGTACAGGGAGAAGTAAAACATGATAAATCGCTGCTAATGCTGCTGGGTGACTGAGGTAAAGGCTTGATTGTTTGGGCAGCATAAATCAACACCCTGAGCTGGATGGGAAATAAAGCAATAATTTAAATCTATTTTCAGGGTCTTGTGGGTCAAGTGACCAAGTAGGAATTGATACCTGAGGATGGAATAATGGATAGAGGAAGGTTATAGATGGTTAAACCACACCGACTGGATAGCTCTGCACTCGGCTGGGCTTGTTGCAAGCCCTGTGAGTGAGCTCCAGCCAGAACTGTGACTCCTGCCCCTGCTGTGTGAAGAGGGCCCGATAATCCACTTACCTGCCTTCCCCAGCCAACCCACCCTCGGACAGCCTCTGCCTCTCCTCCAGGCGTCCCAGTCCCGTACTCGTCACGCTTCATGGAGGGGCTGTTTCTGTGAGGCTCTATACCGGGCACAGAGGATTCAAACACTCACAAGACAAAATCGGCATCACCAGACTGTAAATTCTATGCAGGCAAGAGCTATCGTTGTCTAGTTCACCACCACATCTCCAGTGCGGAGCACAGTTCCTGGCACATAGTAGGCATTCGATATACTTTCTGTTGGAAAAGAGAACGGTCAAACCAAAGAAAAAAGAGTCCCATTGAAGTGCATTAACTTCTATACAGAGACTGGGCTGCGGCTGGGGTGCAAAGGGAGTCGAGAAGCCAGGAGGCTCCGTTTTTCCTGAAAGATCTCAGGACAGGCAAGGAGAGCTGAAGAAGAGGTGAAACCTGGGCTGAGTCTTGAGATAGGCGTAGTGTTGGCCAAGGGAACAGGGAGGGAAGGAGGCAGCAGTGCATGCTGAGGCCGGGAGAAGGCAGTGCTGCTGCTTCTGAAACCAAAAAGCCCTGAAGAAAAGTGATGGAAGCCAAGCCAGTGGGTTATAGTTTCCATTTTCTTTTTTTAAAATGACTTATTTTTAACTGACAAAATTGTATAAACTTAGCCATCTACATGTTATGGTTTCCATCTTCAATTTGTATGTGCCTGCACTGTACTTCTTCTTCTTCCTGGGGGTTTCTTTGGGTCTGTGATGGCCCATGTGGATGGCAGAGTAGGCACCAAGGTAGGCACAGAATGGTGGAACAGAAGGACACTTGGACACCTGGGGCCTCCTCCCAGCTGCGTCATCATGTGTCTACATGGCTTTGGGCAAGTGTGGAACCTTTCTTTTTTCTTTTTTTTCAAGATGAAGTTTCACTCTTGTCACCAATACTGGAGTGCAATGGTGTGATCTCGGTTCACTGTGACCTCCACCTCCCAGGTTCAAGCAATTCCCCTGCCTCAGCCTATCCTCCCAAGTACCTGGGATTACAGGCGTCCACCACCACGCCCAGCTAATTTTTGTATTTTTAGTAGAGATGGGGTTTCACCATGTTGGCCAGGCTGGTCCCGAACTCCTGACCTCAGGTGCATCACCTGCCTCGGCCTCCCAAAGTGCGGGGATTATGGGCGTGAGCCACCGCGCCGGCCAGCGGAAACTTTCTTGTTCTTCTCTTCTTCGTGTGGTTAATGGCAAGATGGGATGTGTTGAATTTGATGACCTCTGGGGCCCTTCGATTCCTTCTAGGCTCTTGTTGCTGCTTTAAATCATTTCTGAGCGGGCACCACCTGCAGATGCTGAGCCGCTCCTTCAGCCCCTGATCAAGAGTTAGGCACTTAGAGGACTCTAATAAATATTTGGTGACGGGTTCCTTTAGGGCAGATTTTCCTGTCTTTCAGAAAAGGGAGAAAGAAAAGTTCCCCAAGAAATACTGAAGCTGTAGATGGTCTCGTTTTCATCCAAACCGTAACAACAATAAGGTCAAAATAAACGCAGGTAGCACAGCACACTTACCATGCGCCAGGTACTAGTCTAAGCCACTTAGATGCATTAACTCAGTTAATCTTGACGACAACATCCGTAGGATTAGGATTAACTAATTATTATCCCCATTGCACAGATGCAGAAATGGGGACTCAGGAAGATGGACTAATTTGCCCATGCCACACACAGAGCCAGTATTTGGACCGGGTAGTCAGGGCCCAGGGTTTCTGCTTTAATCACAGTGCTCTAACCATGGAGCTAACCAGTGCCATGCTGCTCTGTGGACTGCTGGGGAGACAGGTGTAAAGAGGAGTGGCTGGCAGGAGGTTCCAGGGACTTCCCTCAGCAGGAGTGTCTGGGGTGCTGGGGTAATTCCACTACCACTGCCCACCACCCACCACCACCTCCACACAGCCACAGGCTGCTGATCCCACAAAGTGTCAAGATGGATGGGCTCCGCAGAATCTGTCAAGGCCCAACAAGGGGACACATCTGAACTGGTGATGGAGGTCATAAATTTTTATGTTCATTATGTTTGTTTTGTTTGGTGTAATTAATGAATCTATTAAGCTCAATCAAGCTCTGACCTCTTTTATAGCCATTATAAATCAGCTCCAATGGCTCTGGGAGGGGAACGGTGAGTGTCATTTTGCAGGCCTCCCTGGGAAATGGTGGTCATTCCATAGAGTAAGGCTTTGGAAAGGGGTAGAGGGTAGGGAAAAAGCCAACGTGGGTTCCATGGTGACTGATTAGGGAAGGGATGGGAAGCTTTCAAGAGGGCATTGGCCTGTAATCCCAGCACTTTGGAAGGTCGAGGCGAGTGGATTACCTGAGGTCAAGCGTTCAAGACCAGCCTGGCCAACATGATGAAACCTCGTCTCTACTAAAAATAAGGCTGCTCGGGAGGCTACTCAGGAGGCTGAGGCAGGAGAATTGATTGAAGGCAGGAGAATCGCTTGAACCCAGGAGGCGGAGGTTGCAGTGAGCCGAAATCGTGCCATTGCACTCCAGCCTGGGAGACAGAGTAAGACTCTGTCTCAAAAAAAAAAAAAAAAAAAAAAAAAAGCATTGGGAATGGAGGAGAAAGAGCCATGGGGAAACTGAGGAAGGGAGCCTTGTTATGTGACTCTGACTCTAGTGACAATTATTCATGTTTTTATAGGTCCTGGGTATTGGGGGGTTAGGGGTTGCTGCAAAAGGGGAGTTGGGAAGGAGAAAACAGCAGAATCTTTCATACCTTAATCTCTTTCCCTAAAAATGGCTTCCTGAGGAATGAACACACTCACTCAGCCCCAGAAAGGGAGCTGGTCATGGGGTGGGGAGAGAGAGAGAGGAGAGGACATAAGGTACCCAAGGAGGAACGGAAGGCGCAAAGCCGCAGGCCCAGAGCATGGAGCTGGTGAGGACGGTCGTCACTTTTCCATCTCCGCTGTCTCTGGTTTGGTGAGCAGAGTGATTGAGTGTGATTAAGCAGGGTTGCAGCCGCTCATTCTCAGCTATTAGGATGAATGGATCCCTGGGACACCAGCGAGGATGCTGTCGGCGTGCGCGTGCTTTAATAATAATAAAAAAAGAAACTAACAAAATACCATTCCCCATCGTTAAAATGCAGAAGCAGATAAAGAGCAGCTCCTGTGTAATTACCAAAAATTCTTATTTCCATAAGAAACCAGCACTTCATAAATTTTCCAGCCCTAGCCTTTCTCTCCAGGGAAACTGGATTTCTATGAATATAGAAATTTGGTAATTGCCCCTGAAACTGTGCTTTTCTGTATTAATGAATAGCAGAAGCTTGCTTTTGCTTACAGCCCCAAATGGTAGAGATTCCTTCCCCATCACTGTGTCAAAGAGAACCCGCCACCACCCCCACCCCCACCCCCACCGTCCACACCCATTAGACCTGTTTAGGGCCTCAAGGTTTGGGTTTCAGGAGAGTGATTTCTTCTCCAGGGGAAGAAGGGAGTGGAGAGGGCCTGCCAGTCAGGAGCCTAGCTCTGCATTTTCCCAGTTGCATTTGTGTTCTTCCCTACTACAGGCATGCATTTTTTATTTCAGTGCAACGTGTTTTAAAAAAATAAAATAAATGCACTATTAGATTAAAAAATGTACAGCATTATATAGCTCATAATGCCATGGTAGATTTTAAACCTCTAAAAGCATATGCATTAAAGCAATTTTCTAAACGAATATAGCAAGAGGTCCACAAACGCACTGCAACATTTGATAATAGTTGCCATCTTCAGCTGAGGATAACGATGTTAACAAATGTAATGGGAGTAATGAGTGGAGATTCAAAAAGCTGCTTTTGTTTAATTTTTTTGTAATGCAAATTCAGTTTGGGCATAAAAGAAGGCGGGAATGGGGGGAAAGCCCTCTTATTTGAAATGAATCTTAATCCTAGCTGATGATAGGCCAGTTGTAAGGAGAAGTGGCTTCAATGTGGAATTAAACAATCCAGAGATGCAGTGATTAAGGTGATCAGGACAAAATTGGAGGAAAAAAAAAAAAAAGGACCTGCAGAATTGAATCTTCTTTCTTGAGCCTGGAATTACAGATGTTTGAGGAAAGAAGCCTCAGCACGCCATGGGTGTTTTCCCTGGAGTTATCTGTGTTGGGAATTGGGGACATGTCCCTCTCACCGACTGCCAGACCTGTCCCTGGTGCGGACTCCTAAGCCTGGTTCTAGGAGCAGCTGGTGTCAGAGGACAGGGAACATGAGGGAGGAAACTGCCCTGACCCTTCACCTAAGCCAAGTTGCTCTATGCGCCCCTGAGTTAGTTTATCAAGCCACACAACTGGCTCCCTTCGGGGCCTTCTGCAAGCTATTCTGCCCCCTCAGTTTTCTCTTCTGTAAAATGGGAGCAGCAGGGAGTTCTCACCGTCAGCAGATTTTTGAGAGTGGTGGTGCTCACATCTTAACTCCTCAAAAGAATGGAAGGTGGAAAAAGCTGGGCCCCAACAACCTCCACCAACCTCATTTGCTTTGCCCTGGGCTGAGCTCAGCCTGCCCCATGAGGGAGAAATCATAACCATGACCCTGATGCATAAAGGAAAAAGCCTGTTCAAGAATGCTGTCCTGGGAGGCTCCTCTGGGGTCATTCAGGAGTAGGCTTTATTTTCTTGGTTTTCTCTAGAGAAGACAGGAGCAGCAAAGCCTGAGTTACTGGTACTGCCTCTCCAAGAATCTGCCCATCTTGGGAGCTGGGATGGGCATAGAAGTAGAACAGCCCTCACTGGATATAGTTTGTGACCTTGAAGTGATCCAACTCCAATTGTACTGATAACCGGTACTGTGTGGCTTAGGGCTCGATGTTCTCTTTCTTTGCAAGTATGTTCCATCTCCCCAATTATGTTGTCAACTTGTAGAGGGCAGAGACATTGCTATATTTATGATATTGTCCACAGGGCCCTTCCAGGTGCTGGGCTCAGCCGGCATTGCCTAACAGCTACCATTCATCAAGCTTTGCTCATTTGCAAACACTTGTCTAAGTGCTTTACATAGCTCATTTCATTTAACACTAACGACCTCAGAGGTAGGCACTGTAATTATCCTAATTTTACAGATGGGGAAACTGAGTCACAGGGCGGGTAAGTCACGCAGAAACACAGGTTGTAAGATGCAGAGCTGGGCTTGAAACCAGAAAACTACTCTGCTTCCCCAGTGCTAGTCCCTAAGGATCAAGCTGTATACAGGTGTGGGTTGCTAAAGCTGCAGAGAGAGACTCCTTCTCCAAAACACACGTCAGCTCCTTCCCACTGTCCATAACCAGGACGCCATGCCTGGAGGACAGCCCCGCCCAAGGAAGGCTGCCTGCTGGCAAAAGGAGGGTTTTGGGGCCTAAAATTACTCTGAGGAATAGAGTGTTGTAAAAATAATATGATTTTGAGATGGTGCAGAGAAGTGAGAAATATGAGTTACAGTCACTAACTTCCCCAATTTACAGCTTTAATTAATCTGAAATTACTACATAGATTTTTATGATTAGCAGGGACATCTCAGTGAGCAGAGAAGGAGTCTTTAATGATGATCTCAAGATGAATCTGGGAGATGAAATATCCACCCCATAAACAGAGTGGTGTTAGAGGAAGCAAAGTAAAATAAAAATCCCAGACCATCAGAACAGTCACCTGTCAGCAGGACAAGGTCTTCCAAGACTGTCCCTTGTAGAGGGGACAGCCATCCTCGCCCCAACAGCAGGACTGCACTGAGGCCAAGGCAAGTCCAGGGATTCATTCTTTGTGTGTGTCTCCAAGGAGGTCCTGGCTGGAGGTAGGGACTCTGAGCCAGGCCCCTGCCCCTTCTGTCTGGACCTGTCCCATGGCCAGTCTCATCTTCAGGGGTCATTGGTTGCCTCGAGGCCCCAGGCTGGGACCAGCTCCCTGGGGTCCATTCTTTCTCACAGCCGCTCCTTAGGGTATGGGTCAGGAGACTTCCCAGTGCCCTGAAGATGTTGCTTTATTGTCTTCCCCTGATGAAGCCTTACCCCAAAGCCAGTAAAACCAGAAAGAAGAGGCTGGAGGTGGGAGGTGGGGTGGGATTATGGTTCTGTAACCCTCTACCCGCACCCCGTCCCCATGCAATGGGGGAAATAGCCACTTAAAAATCCTTTTTGGCTACTGTTATGGACTGAATGTTTGTGCACTCCCCCTGGCCCCTGCAATTCATATGTTAAAGCCCAAAAGCCCCATGTGACTATATTTGGGGCTTCTAAGGAAGTACTTAAGGTTAAATGAGGTCATAAGTGTGGGGCCCTAATCCGATAGGATTAGTGTTCTTACGGGAAGAGATACCATAGAGCTCACTCACTCTCCATCTGCCATGTGAGGACACAGCAAGAAGGCAGCCATCTGCAACCCAAGGGGAGAGCCCTCCCCAGTCTCTGACCCTGTTGGCACCTTGACCTTAGACTTGCAGTCTCCAGAACTGTGAGAAAATGGATTCCTGTTGCTTAAGCCACCAAGCCTGTGGTATTTTGTCATGGCAGCCCATGCACACTTGTTTCATGATAGCTAATGGCCAACAGGGTCACACACTGAAACTAGGCAGTATCTGAGGTCCTTCAGTTTGATACCAAGTTTGGCAGGAGTCAGTCACCTTATTTAGGTTTATCCCAGAATGAAAAGTCCATGAGGTGAATATTATCGATATCCCCATTTCACAGATGAGGAAACTGAAGCTCAGAGTTTAAACTTCTTGCCCAAGTTAAACAGCCAGTGAGTGCACTTGAAGGCAGGTTCTCCAGCTCTGACAGGCTCTGACTCTGGGACAGGACCCAAGCTTAAATGAACTTGGGATGATTTACTGGGCAACATGTAATGGGAGCCTATATCTTACAGCCCACCCCCGACTTTCTACTCTGCCATGTGTCTGACACTCTGGAGTGAGAAGGAGAGAACGTTTGGCCATAGGCCTATGCAATGGTATCGCCTCACTTGTGTGTAATGTACCAACTCTTACATAGAAGCCCTGCCCGTGTCTCCAGAGCTCTTAGGAACACCCTCTCAGGACAGTGTGTGTCCCGAAAGTGAACATACCAGGAACACCTTAGGTGTGAAGGAAGTTATCTGTTCCTCAAAACACAAAATATTAGCCTCTAACATTTCTTGAGGGCTTGCTGTGTGACAAGGTACTGTGTATTTCATGTTTCCTGTGATCCTCACAACAGACTTTTGAGATGGGTATTATTGTTGTTATTTCCACTGTACAGAAGAGAAAATTGAGGCTTAGGTTAAGAAAATTACCCAAAGTCAAACAATTTAATTGGTCTGGGAAGACCGGGAAGACCTTAGTGCCTAAGATTGTTTGTGATTCTGCAACAGGGAACACTTGACAGCAGGTCTATACAAAGACAGAGTTGGTATCTTTGGAGGGAATGAGTTTCCAGTCATTGCAGGTGGTCCAGCAGAGAGGTCTACTCTCCTAATGGGGATAGGATGCTGTGACAGAGCCGTGACTTCGGATGGCAGGGTTCAACTAGACGGGTTTAAAGTCCCTTTCAACCCGAGTCTCCTTGACTCCACAGAATTAAGGTGAGAAGACAGAGGGTCACACTGTCCTCTGGGGGGTGGGTACAGGATGTACAGGGCATAGAGAGGGAGGCAGGAGGTGTTGAAGACATGATGTCCTGAGCAGCTGGTTGAAGCTGGTTGAAGCTAGCTTCACTTTGCCATTGCCCTAATGCGGTCTTCATATCTTGGTAAGTCTAGAATGGGCATCCAGTGTCTGCTTCAACCTCCGAGGGATAGAGAGGACACTCACTTCCCCAAGGTGAGAACAAGGACCTTATGAGATTGCTTCAGAAGGCATCTGGTCTACCTGCCATCAGGCAGCTGGACTGTTGAAAAGTTTCCTTGGGGCCAGGCATGGTGGCTCGCGCCTGTAATCCCAGCACTTTGGGAGACTGAGGCAGGTGGATTACGAGGTGAGGAGATTGATACCATCCTGGTCAACATGGTGTGAAACCCCGTCTCTACCGAAAATACAAAAATTAGCTGGGCACGGTGGCACGCACCTGTAGTCCCAGCTGCTCGGTTGGCTGAGGCAGGGGAATTGCTTGAACCCGGAAGGCAGAGGTTGCAGTGAGCCGAGATCGCTCCACTGCACTCCAGCCTGGAGACACGGTGAGACTCCATCTCAAAAAATAAAAAAAAAAGAATAAAAAGAAAAGCTTTCTTGGGTTAAGCAGGGTCTGCCTCTACCAGCATTTTGGAGTGCCTGGTGGGCTAAATGGGCTGACCTGGGAGATGTTCAGACTGCCAAGGCAGCCCCTGTGGGAGGAGGATGGAGGAGCAGAGAGGAGAGGTGAGATGCCTGAAAGGACCTTCATGACCATTCACTCTGTCCTTTTTTCCTTATCTTTGGGAGCCAGGAAACTGATTCCTTTTGTTGCCACCATATTTCTGGCTTCCAGAAGGTGGTACTTATTTAATCATTTGAAGTTTAAGCTGATTCTCCAGGCAAGGAGTGACCATTTCTAAATAGTGTGCTCCCCTACAGGTGTCCACTGGCCACCACCACCCACCTTCTGGGCTGAGGGCATTCATGTCAGGAACTTGAGGCACTGGCACCCACAAAGGACAGGCTTTGTAGGTACTTATAACCCACTCATTTGCCATCGGAATCTCGGCCAAAGCCAAGTAAGACCGTATCCCAGAGTATGAAGGGCACTAGATTCTGCTGCTCCTGGGTGTTTGTGTGTCTGGGCACAGAAGCACGCATCTTCAGAGCTAGAACGCTGGCCACATGCTGCTGCTTTGGAAGGTGTGTGGTTGCCTCCCTTCATTTTGCAGAGGAGTAGACAAAGGTCTAAAGCTAACCTGTGGATTGTGAACTCCTTAAGATTATATGTGACTTAACCCTTCAGGTCAGTAGTTCTGTGGAAGACTTCTAAGAGTCTGCACTTTGAAAGAAAGGCCCAAGGTGGTTTTGATAATTGGGCAAGTCCAGGAGCAATGATCTAAAGGACTTGCACAAGATATCAATGACAGAAGAAGGGCTAGATGCTAGGCCTCCTTCCTCCCCCATGCTGCACACCTGTGTGCAGGTGAGGGCGTTGGCTGCGACACACGGCATTTGCACAGCTGTGTCTCCCTCTGTGAAGGGCTTGCAGTGCACCAGGAAAAGTCAATCCGGCCCAGAACGCCTGTGATAAAGGGATTCACTGTACAGAGGGCCTTCCCATTTACACCTCTTCCTTCTCAGCCCTTAATCCTGCAGGATTATCTAAACTAAACACTGAATTCTGATTGCTTTTCTCCCTGGGAATAGACCGGCACTGAGTCATGGGAAAGTCAGAAGTGATCTGAACTACAATCTCTGTATGCCTGTAGGCTTCTGTTTCTCTCGGCACAGAACAGGAGAGGCCGATTGGAAACCATCGAACAAACCAACAAACAAATAAAAACCTGGGGAAAATAAAAACAAAAACTAACTAGGACAGACCTTGCACTAGCAGACACAGCTCATGTAAATTGGGAGGGAAAAGAGGCACCTACTGGAGAGGAGAGGGCTCCTGCGAGAGGTGATTTTGGTGCTGGGCAGAAATCCAGATTGGTATGAGGAGTGAGCTGCTCAGTGGTGAATTGAGGCCCCTTTATTCCCTGTGGTCCTTCAAAACAAAGCTCATTAGACCAAGCCACTCTCACCTTTTCAGCTGTCTCGGACAGAGGAATAGGCTTATATTCTGCCTACCCATGTTCACTACCAAAAGTTCATGACAAGTCCTGCCAATGAGCTACCCAGGGCACTGGGCAAGGCACTTCATCTTGCAGGGTACATATTTGATCTCCATTTTATAAATGAGAAAATTGAAGCTCAGAGATTAAGAACCAGCCCAAGGTCACACTTCCCAGCCTAGTGCTCTTCCGGTCTTCCCCACTGTGGAACACTTGGGACTTTAGAATCCCAAACTTTTAGTGCTACAGAGATCAAACATTACGAGGCTCTGGGAAGGTGGGTGGCAGTAAGGAGAAAACCTTCACCTGTTTGAGATTATTCAGAGTTCTGCTTAGAGGCAAGAGGTTAGACAGGACACATGGGTGAGGTGACAGAGACCCTTATTGGCCACTCTTTCTGAGCCTCAAGTTTCCCACTCATAGCCAGAGATAATTCCAGGCCACTCCCATAGTGGTTTTGAACCTTGAAGAAATCTGCTTGTTTATCACAGAGATTATCTACTGTACAGAATGTGTTAATCGTGGAAGATGATGGAGGTGAGAAGGACTTTTAGCAAGAAACAAAATCTTTCTTCCCTATGTTGCTGGGGAGTAGAAAGTATCTTGCTTCACAAAAGCAAAAACTGTAATATTAACTTGAAAGAAAGCCAATATTCATACTTAGAGTACATCGGCTTTCAGCTAGGCTCGTCCGAGACAAATTTAGACTCCCAGGCTGGCTTTACTTGCCACCCAGCACTACCCGGCCTCTGTAACCATCAGAGGGTTCTCTGGGATTGCAAACTCATTTTAATAACAGCCGAAGCAAAATAAAATTAGCAAGGTGAGTCTGCTGGGGGAAAAATCATATAATGCAAGTCAAAGGCAAATGCACACACTATTTTTAGATTCTGCATTGTAGGGGCTTATCTGCATTCCCCGCCCCTCCCCAGCCCGCAGACGTCCCCCCCCGGTGTGGGTACACAGAGTCTTTGCACCGCACACACATCCGGGGCGCACACTCGTACCTTGACAACGCTCCACTTAGCTCACTGCCTTCGCCACCCACCTAATGTGCACAAGGGAAATGGAAACGCTTTTCCAGTGTTCCCCTGAAATGAAGAGTTCTCTATTAGTCACCACCAGCCTGGCTGGGTCTCTGGTGGATAGTACCATCCCTGCTATGAGGTACCAAAATAAATGGCTTTTGAGGTACCATGGGGAAATATACCAAGACTCGCACACAATTAAAACAGTTATTAATACTTGCATTGTTCCTGGCTGTGAGTGTACATGACACCTACCTTTCCCTTTGGCTGGAGCGAAACAAGAGAACATATGTTCTCATCACCGGAGTTCCCAACCAAGTCACCGAGTCACTGGGAGGAATGCTAAGTGCCAGGCCGTACGGCCCCACCTCCCGGCAGCTCCTGCTCCTGCTCCTCCCTGCCAGTCAGCCAGGCTTGGCCCATGATGGTCCGGGTTGGGAAACTGCATGTCTGAGTTTCAACTACAAGATTTTCCAGACTTCAATTTTGCCATCTGTCTAAAAAACTTTTTTTTTTTTAATTTAAGTGTGTGTGTGCGCGCGTGCGTGCGACATATGGGAAGGGGTAAATGTGGGGTGCAGCCAGGGGAGGGTGAGAAGCACAGAGAGAGCAGCAGATACTTTGACTCACCTTGTTGGGTAGAAGGAAGAAAAAGGAACAGATGTGAGGACACTGAGCTTTTCAAGGAATAAGTCTGAGGAATGATAATTAAGTTTTTATCTTTTTTTTGGGTGATGGCAGGAGGATTATTATTATTATTATTATCTTGCCCGGTTGGCTTCGGGTCATTCTGTCCTTCCCTCCTTCCTTCCGACACCCTTCCCTCCCTCCCTGTCTCCCTCCCTGTCTCCCTCCCTGTCTCCCTCCCTTCCTTCTTCCTTCCTTCCTTTTTCTCATACTTTCTCCTTCTTCCTCTCATTTTCTCCTTTCTTCGTTGGTATTAGAAGCGTGAACTTTAGAGTCTCATGGGTGATCCTAGACAAGTTGCTTAACCTCTAAACTCTCAATGTCCTCATCTGTAAAATGGGTATAATGTCACTTGTGGGGATTAATACAAGAGAAGAGTTGGCACAGAACCTGGCACATAGCCCGTGCTCTGTGACGGGGAGTGTTGGTAATGGTTGTTATGAAGCTGGTCATCATCACCGTCATTATTTTTCTTTCTTCTCAGTGTTTCTTGAGCTACCTCTAGGTATCAGGTGCTGGTCCAGGCTCTGGAGATAGACATTTCAGTCAAAGTCCCTGCCCTTGGGGCACCCACAGTCTTGTGGGGTAACTGTCTTGCTTCCACATTCACTCAACTGCCTTTTAAAGGATGTAAGATTGTGAGTGGAGCAGGACTAAGTGAAGGGAAGACCTTGATTGCCAGGTGCTGGGGATGGTCAGGAGTGGGCAGAGTTTTGTATTTTGAGTTTTGGTAATAGGATGGACTAATGGGCCTAAAATCCATTTGTCACTTGGGAACCAAGGTTTCCTGGGACCAGGAAACTAGCAACGGCAGAAGCACAGTTGGTTTCAGTGTCAATATTTGCCACATGTGGTGAGTAAACAAAGTCTCCTAGGTCAGAAGCCAGCTGTCTGGGAAGGGGAGATGGTGTCCAGCAGGGGCCCTGGTATAGACCAGACAGCTCTGCAAAGCAGACAAAAGAATTCCAAAGGGAGGAAGAATAAGAACTATCTTCCCAGCTCCCCCTTGGAGTGTTAGGTGGGTGGTGAAGGCAGCCCAGATAATCTCAAGATGAAATAGCCCTGGGGTAATTGAGAGTTGGAGACTGGAGCTCCGAGCAATATTCCTTCAAAATCACTGGTTTGCATAATGGAGGTGCCAGGCAGCCCTGAAATTCTCGGCAGGCTCCGGCTTCCGCTCCCTTACTGCTCACACAGTCACCACTGGCTGTTGCACCAGATCCTAAGCCCTTTTATCTGCATCTTTATGGCATGAACCACAACTGCAGTCACATTTTCAGAGAAACTGCAAGTTTGCTCTGCTAATTTAAGAAACTTCCAAATTCAAACTTACCAAGTAGATAAATTAGGAGGTGGTTATTTGCATCCCAGAAAGTCTTCTATTTTACAATAGGTTTCAGCCACAAGAATCCTTTAACTATCAGCTTCTTCTAGATCATTTTGGGGTTCATTTATACCTCACAGAAGCTTTGGGAGAAGACATAAAGTTAAAGAATTAGAACTACTGTTGTTGTCTCAACAGTTGGAAATGAAGCTAAAACACCTAGTATTATGATGAAACTCAGTGGCAAATACTGTTTGATTCACAAAAACTTGATTGTTATATCATGATTTAAAAGTTGTATTAAATATGTTTTCATTCATTCATGCAACAAACATGTACTGAATACCTACTATGTGCCAGGCAACATGATATAAGACATAGTCCTCATTTTCAAGGAGCAATAAATCAACAGTGACAGTGTGGAATAGGAATTGCTGTGAGGAGGGTAAGCAGCAAACGCACTGGACTCATCAAGGAGGGTCTAGATCAAACTGAAAGAGGAGCAGTCAGGGAAGGCTTCCTGGAGGAGGTGAAGCTTAAGCTAGGTTCTGGAAAAAGAGTAGGTATGTGCTAGCTAAAGAAGAAGGGAAGGGCTATCACAGCAGAAGGATCAGGCCGTAGGAAGGCATCATGTTCTAGGGCCCCCAGGGGCAGTGGATGGAGGTGTGGGAATGACAAGGATAAGAAGGAGGACAGAGGCCAGCCAGGGTCACAAAGGATTTTCTGCACCTCATCAGAGTGATTGAACTTTTCCTAAAAGCAATGTGGGTCATTGAATTGTTCAGCAGGGAGACCAACATGATCCTATTTGCATTTGAGAGACATCAGTCTGGCAGGAGGAAGAAGGGTGGACTAGGGAGCCAGGCAGGAAAGTGGCAGCCACACAGGAAGTGGCCAGGGCCTGACTGAGGTATTGGGAGGAGGGGTGGAGAAGCCAGCTTTGGTACTAGGTCAGGGGAGTTGGATCCACAGGACTGTGTAACTGGAGGGATGTGGAGTGTGGAGCACTGTAGTAACCACGGCTGCCACGCGCTGTCTGTTTACCCCGCACCTGGCACTGGCACTGGCACTGTGTGCCCTGTGTACATCTGCCATGGGCATGAGGTCTGGGGGTTATGAGGCTGAGTGCAGGGGTGACATCCCCAGGACGTCCAGGTTACCAGGCCTGAGGGTAGTAGGATAAGTACTTAGAACCAGGCACTAAAGCAGCGCCACAAAGGGTCTGTAGGTGACAGACAAGAAGGATTGGGCTGGGAAGCCTCTGCCCCGCAGGAGGAGTGGACTCCTAACATGGCATTTTTGTTTGAAGATGCAGGAATCACCACATGGAAGTGAGAATGGGTTGGAAACACAGGCCTCCCCCACCCGCTGCTGGCTTTCTGAAGGGGATCTTTGCACAGTCCCCATGGCTCTTCCCCAGCCAGCAGCCAGCAGCCAGCTCTTCCTCCTCCAGAGGACTGCCTGTGTACCTCCAGATGCATCTCATCCTGAGCTCAGTGGCAAATATTGAACTATTTTTCAGAAGTGTTAATTGGGATTTTTAATTGACCATAAGCGGGTTCTCAAAGGCTGTTTGTCTCTGATGGCTGTTTATTCTCTGGGGGACGATCCCGCCCAGGGTAGTATCATTGTTCAGAAAAGCATGAGCCGCCCTGCCCCCTAGTTGCCTCTCCTTCAGTTTTGCCTTATTTATTTATTTATTTATTTATTTATTTTATTTTATTTTATTTTATTTTGAGACAGAGTCTTACTCTGTTGCCCAGGCTGGAGTGCAGTGGCATAATCTCAGCTCACTGCAGCCTCTGCCTCCCGGGTTCCAGCAATTCTCCTGTCTCAGCCTCCTGGGTAGCTGGGATTACAGGCACATACCACCACGCCCAGCTAATTTTTGTATTTTTAGTGGAGACAGGGCTTCACCATGTTGGCCAGGCTGGTCTCAAACTCCTGACCTCAGGTGATCCGTCCACCTCAGCCTCCCAAAGTGCTGGGATTACAGGCGTGAGCCACCGCACCCGGCCCAGTTTTGCCAAATTTAAAAATAGGAGAAAGTAAAGCAAAGTCTGTGCTGTCTTAGGAGGAAGGACCTGAAATGCTTTGTTTAAGGGTTGGCAGTGAACCCTGACCGACTCCGTCTCTGATAGTGGTGGTCCTGTGGCTAGCAGCGTTGTTAAAATATTATAGAGGGTCCTGCTCTGCTTCTGGCTGGGCGGAGGGGAAGCCCCCAGTTCACGTTGGAGCGTCTACTCCTGGCACTGGTCCAGCGTATAAGGGAGAGAATCTGGCACAGACCTGTCTCCATCGCAGTTGCCACTCCAGCCAGGGAGTTAACTCCTTGCTTCTCCATATTGATCAATGCTCCTTAGAGCATCCCATTATGCTAAGTGAAACAAGCCAGTCACAAAAGGACAAATACTGTATGATTCCATGTATACGAGGTACCTAGAGTACTCAAATTCCTAGAGACGGAAAGTAGAAGGGTGGTTGCCAGGGTCTGGGGCAGGGAGGAATGGGGGTTAGTGTTTAATGGTTACAGAGTTTCATCTGCAAGATGAAGAGTTCTGGAAATGGATAACAATAGTGATTGCACAATAATATAAATGTACTTAACACTGCTGAATGTAACACTTAAAAACAGTTAGGATGGTACATTTTATGTTATGCATATTTTGCCATAATAAAAAAAAAAATGTGGAGAAAAAGTCAAGGACTACCATAAGAGAAGAAAGAGACAAATAGATCCATTCCACGTTTGCCTGCGAATCTTTATGTTGGATCTTCCCATCAGTGTACGCAACAGGGCAGGACCAACATCCTGAACACAGGTTAAAAACCAGAAAACTGCCAAAGGGAACGCTTACAAAAGAAGGAGCTATGTGAGGCAGGTGGCCTTGTGCAGGAGACTGAGCACAAGAGTCAGCCAAATTTAAGTTTGATCCTAGCGCTGCTGACTCAATGCTGTGTGATGTTGGACAAGTGATTTAACCTCTCTGAGCTATGGTTCCCTTATTGATAAAACAAGAAGACAATACTAACACTACCAGAGCCGCTACGAAGTTAAAAGCAATCTGTGATGTGCCTAAGGAAGTTCCTAGCAAATAGAGGGCCCTTGTTAAATGTTAGCTCCCATATTAGTCCCTGAAGATTCTGTGGAGGAGGTGGGGTTTTCAGGCTGCTTAAATGCCAGCAGCTGCCTCAGATGACAAGGGAGGTTGTACTATTAATGGGCGAGCATGGGAGATGTCCTTTTCCAAGGTGTTGCGCAGGGATTGAACATGTTGGAAGTGAGCTGAATAGTGAGCACTAAGCTCGTGGTTGTAACTATGGGAGATTAGCATTTCCAGCCCCCCTGTGAAGCCAGATAACGGAAGGGAGAGCAATTAAATAGATGCTTGGGAACCTCTCCGCTATACCAGGCACCCTGCTAAGCACTGGTGAAGCACAGACAAGGGGAGACGGGTCCTGACCAGCTGCTGCTCCCAGGCCAGGCAGCAAGATGAGTGTCCCCGGGCTCTACACCCACCCTGGGGGGCCTGCAAGGAAAAGTGCGGCCTCCCCAGGAAGACGGTTTCACATTAACCAATGTTCAAACTGAAACAGGCAAAACACTAACCCCTGTTTTTCTTTAGTAAGTAATCTTCAAAGAGCACATTATACATTTATGATTTCTGCCCTGAGAGGTACCCCTAGTTCTCCTTGCAAGTGCTTTTCTTCCGTCCCCACTTCATTTTCCTTAACAGCCATTCCAAGTCTCTTCCTTTCTCAATACCCCAAACCAGTTCACATCCCACTCAGGGGTGAGACGCCCTCCCCACCATTGAAGAGATCAAGCCCCCAGGTGGGAACCAGCTCAACTTCCCCATCTGTCTCTCCAAAGTAGCCTCCTGTTTGAAAACGAAGCAGCTGTACCCCGTGCTAAGCTTCTTGCTCCCGTCTCCCCGTGTCATCCTGGATTTTCCTTCATCATTAAGGATTACTTGCTAACCTTTCCTTCCTCACCTGCTTCTCCTTTTCCTTCAGCTTTTACTATGTTTATATCTTCTAATAATTCTTTTTATGATATCATCTTGTTTTTCAAGCTCTTCTCCAGTGATCCCTCTACTTCTCCAATGGCCCTTTTCACTAAACCTCCAAATTTGTCTTTGCTGACATTTATTGAGCTTCTATTACATGTTCTAAATGCTTTACTTGTCATATTTAATCATAACGACAACCTACAAGGTAGGCCTTGCTATTATCTCCATTTTATAGTTGAAGAAACTGAGGCTGCTTGAATTAATAACTCACACAGCATCACATGGCTGTAAGTGGTGGCACCAGGATTTAAACCAAGCCTCATGGCAACCACCCAGTCTTCCAACCAGAAATAAATCTCTCCATTGTCCCCACTGACTCCCTCAATGCCACTTCTTGGGGTGCTCATCCTCTGGATCTCTCTGTACACCCTCAAAGCTGTAGCATTTGGAATTCGCTTTTTGGGCTTCCATGATACCACTCCGCCGGCTCTCCTCTAACCCTTCCTCAGGTTGTCTCAGTGAGCTCTTCCCTGCGTCTATCTGCTGCATGTTGGCTTCTCACTGGCTCTGGCCTGAGCTGTCTTGTGTTGTTCTACGTGTGCTCTCTGGACAAGTTTACCTGCTCTGATTCTAACCACCCCCGGAACACTGATGACCCAACATACACGTCTGCAGTTCCTACCATGCTCAGCATGTCTTGAAAGGAGCTCAAGGCCACGGTTGTCATTTCAAATCTATTCTTGCAGGTTGGTTAGGAAAGAAAGAGAGAAAGAGAGAGAGAGAGAGAAAGAGAGAGGGAAAGAAAGGAAAGAAAAGAAAGAACAAGATCTACCGTGTTATTTAAGACAGAGATCATGGAAAACGTCATCTGTGATGTCTTTGCCTTTCTTGCATCCCTAAGTCTCATAACCAAGTCCTCTTGAGTCTACCTTCTCAGTAGCTGTGGACTCTCTTTCTCTCCCTTTTTTCCTACTGTCATTGCTTTTGTTTAGGACCTTGTAATATTTGCCTTGAGCACTTATTGTGTTGCTTCTGTTGTCTTCCCTCTAATCCATCCACCAGACAGCTGCCAAGCATCTTTCTAAAGTCCTATCTATCATGCTGTGTACCTCCCCTGTCTTCCAGTCACCGAAAGGCTGAAGGTCAAGTCCTTAGCAGGCATCCAAAGCCAGTACAGCCTGGCTCCAGTGCACTTCCGACCTCATCTTTGATTACATACTTCACCTGCCACCCACCTGCACCCTGGGCTTTATTCATGTTAACTATTCACAAGTCCCTGGAAGGAAATCATACATTCAAATCTGCACCACAGAACAGACAGTTCAAGATCTATCTGTTCCATGATGCTTTCCTCAACCCCCAACCAGGATGGCTCCCTCCCCTGGGTTCTCATCTAAGTTAGTTCAAGCCACCAACGTGCCACTTAGAATACCATATTACGGCTTAATGTTTAAGTGTATACCTCCTTGGCTAGATGGGGCAGAGACCTAGCTTTTCTCAGCTGTGGCCCTCCAGAGCCCAGCATTCATTTGAAAGGAAATGGTTTGGGGGTGTAGCACATTGTAAGCACTCTATAAACCCTAGTTTCCCTCTATTTTGAGACATGAACAGAACAGGTATCAAAAGAGTATATATGGACACATATCTTTTTTTTTTTTTTTTTTTTTTGAGATGGAGTCTCACTCTGTTGCCCAGACTGGAGTGGAGTGGTGCTATCTCGGCTCACTGCAACCTCCACCTCCCCAGTTCAACTGATTCTCCTCCTGCCTCAGCCTCCCGAGTAGCTAGGATTACAGGCATCTGCCACCAAGCCCGACTAATTTTGTATTTTTAGTAGAGATGGAGTTCCACCATTGTCCAGGCTGGTCTCGAACTCCTGACCTCAAGTTATCCACCCACCTCACCCTCCCAAAGTGCTGGGATTATATGTGTGAGCCACCATGCCCAGCCTGTGGACACATATCTTACTTAAAAAAAAAAATATATATATATATATATATATATATATGTAAAGATAGAACCTAAAAATGACGGAGGGAGGGAAACCCTTATCTGCTACACAAAACCACACTTCACTGAGCAAAGAACCTGCTTGTACATTCAAAATAAGTCATCTCAAAAATGGCATCTCCTGTTTGCATAAAGACACTAGACTGGACAAGAAGAGAACATGATGGCCACAGGACATCTTGGTTTGAATGAGGCTTTTGACAAAGTCTCTGTGTCCTTGTGGGCTAGGCTGATAAATATACTTGGAAAATAGTGATCCATTCAAATGAGCCTTTGGGGTCTCAGTTTCTTCACCTGTAATATGAGAGGCTTAGATTGGACAGCCTCTAAGTTTCTTCAGCTAGAAAAGGTAAGCAACTGAGACCCCAACAGCTTGTTTTTCTTTTTAAAAAATGCAGCATATTAGTAGCATCATGAACTTATTTCTCCCAGCTCTGGAGCCCGTGCTGACACAGGCTTTCCCCAGTGTCTGTTGGTTTGTCAATGGCTGAACAATCATGTTCAAACAAGCTGATGTGTACCTGGAGGGAGATGTCAAACGGTGGGGTGCAGGGCTTGATCCTTGACCCTGCCCATTCAGTCATTTATAAAGCTTTGGAGTAAAGCCCAGAAGGCATGTTTTTCAAATAAATGAATGACACAGAATGCAGAAGGGAGAGCCGACATGTGGGACTCCAGAATCAAGATCCAAAACACCTTTCAGACTGGAATTATGGGATGAAAGTAAGATGGATCTTAACAGAAACAAATGGAAAGTCTTGCACTGAGGTTTCCAAAAAATCGATTCTGTAAGTACAGGCTGGGGAACACTTGACTTGATGTAGGTTCAGATAGTAAAGGTTAGAGTTGATAACAAGAGGATCTTAGGGCGTCTTGGCTGGCTGCTAAAATGCCACAGCAAGATGCTGAAGATCTTTCTTGAGCTGAATTAAAGTTGGATTCCAAAGCAGAGGACAGAATGCTTCCTGTACTCCATGCTGTTCAGACCACATCAGAGCCCAGGCTCCAGTTCTAAGCATCACACTTTTGGAGGGACTTTGAGAAACTGAACATGTTGGAAGTGGGCACTCAAGATGGCGAGGGGTCTGGAAATGCTGTCTAATGAGAAACGCGGGAAAATGAAAGGGTAGTCTTCATGTGCACCGGGGAAGTAGACCAGTTTCACGGGCTCCAGAGGACAGAACTTGGGAGCTATAGGACAGCCAATTTCAGTTTCATTCCATGCAAGGGAGTCATTTCAACGGAGTCTCCCCATCCAGCAATAAATACCTCTATGCAGGTCATGAGCTTCCCACCACTAAAGGTGTGCGAGCAGGGCCTGGATGCCCCTCAGTCAGGGAAGCAGAGAGGAAAAGATTGATGGAGGTGCTCTTGAAGGTCCCTGCTAGTGATCGGCTTCTGATTTTTATTATGATTGTGATATTGCCTAATTATAGAACCATAGCTGCGATGACTCTGTGTGCTTGCATACATTTTTAAAACCAGACTTCCCCTTTCTCAGCCCACGATTCAAGCTAAGTGATAGTTGTGGTTTAAAAATCCCAACCAACATCTAGTTATCGAATACCTACAATGGACAGAGCCCTTTCCTGAGTATGTTTGGGGGAGGGATGGGAGACAGAGGAAAGTACAACAGAAAAGACCTTCACCTTTTGGTATCTCAGACAAAACCCACTCAGAACGGCTCCAGTTGAGACTGTGGGGGTGGAGAAAGTGACAGGCAAAAGGTGGGGGTCTTCCCTGCTCTCAGTCACAGTAAGCAAGAAGGAGACAAAGGGGCTGATGTAGCAAAGTGCAAAGAAGCCTGGAAAAGCAGAGGAGGAGGAGGCCAAGCAGCGGGGAGGCAAGGAGAGGAGACGCAGGGGGAGGCAAGGAGAGGAGACGCAGCAGGGGGAGGCAAGGAGAGAACCGTGCCTGAGGACTGCATCATTGGGAACCCTGCCTTAGGAAAAGGACACCTTGCATCACCTCTGCACCAAGGTGTGAAGACTTCACACCCCTCTAGGCCCAGCTCTCCAGCGAAATTGACATATTTATTTTTAATAGAGCCCATTTGAGGTAGTTTGTGTTTTCAAAGGCTGATGTACTCAGTACTTTTCATGCTCACAGCTTAAAAAAAAAAAAAAAAAAGTCATTTCAGAGTGGAAGTGTTGACCTAAGGCTGGGTGGAGGATGATGCCCTCCTGCAGTAAGGCCCCCTGCAGCCTCACCCACCCTTGGGTGGGATTCCACTCCCATCTCTGAAAGCCAGAGCTTGTGGAAATGAAAGTTGTGAGCATAAACCCCCCTGGGGAGAGAAGGTGGAGCAGAATAGAGGAGAAAAAGCCTCGCCCAGCCCCTCCCCTGTTCCTTTTTTTGAACATGTAGTGTCGATGTAGTCATGGCTTTTAAACAACATTACACACACTTGTCGTCTAAGATAAAATGTTATTAAGATTAAACGCCGAGCGGGGAATGAATCCGACTTCCCACTGTCATATTTCAGCTCTGTTGAGTGATTGCCTTTCGGTAGCCCTGGCTCCTAAGCAGGGAAACGGCATTATTATCATTAATAAGCCCATAATGGGGAAGAGAAATTATAAACATTTCTGCAACAAGCGGCCCTCCAATGTTAATATTTTATGAGCACACAGAGAAGCCTGCAACTGCATGTAAATGGCAGAATTATACGCAACCATAATGTAAACATGCATAATTGGGTTGAGTCGGTGGGAGTGGGGAGCCTGTTGGCAGAGGGCGGGGTGGCATTTACAGCCTGGGTGGGTCCCCAAAGGCAGAAAGTGGGAAGCTCCAGGGTCCCTGTTACTCAGACTCACCTCTCCCTGCCCCTTGTGTTTTCAGGGAGGTCCATCTCCCTAGGACCCTCGTGTGCAGAGAAGCTGCCCATCTGCTTTCTCACCTAACACGTCATCCTTGGCACTGGTCACTTTAGACTTACTCCTGAGACAGCCCATTCATTATCACCCTAAATGCCGTTTCCTGGGGATTTTCAAGTCTATTCACATGTGTGTGTTTCCTCCCTCATAAAACGTAGTATACACATCTAGGGGACAGAGATCCTGTCCTTTGTAATCTCGAAGGGCGAAACACGTGTCACAGGAGCCCTAGGAAGGTTTTTTGGCTAGTTGTTTTGGTTTGAGGTTTTAGCTGCGGAACCCTTGCTTCAAACCAACAGTCTCATGGGAGCCCAGTGAACACGGCAGCTGCTCTGATGGAAGCAGGGTGAGCCCAGAACCCCTCTCCTTTCCCACAGCCTCTTCCCTCCCAGGGTTCCCTGAGGTACCTTCATGAAGCACAGAGTGAGAACTACTGAAAGGTTCCCTTTTTCTGTTTCCAGATGATAAAACGAGAATAAGTGTGGCCTGCCTGCTCCAGGCACTAGATGCCAGGTCCCCTGCCTTCCAGGGAGGGGTGAGCATGGTCCAGGGGTGGCTGGGCCCTTCCTCCAGCTCTGTCATGGACTGGCTGGTAGCCTTGGACATGTCTTGCTACCTCTCTGAACCTCATGTCCTGTCTGTAAAATAAATGGAGATGGCTCGGCGATCCCTAATCCTCCTTCCAGCTCGGAAATCTCAGAGGTGTACAGGCCTCAAGGAAATCACACCGGCCACTGATGTATGCAATGCAATTGATGTTGAAAGGCCCGTGAGGGCAGCCTGGAAACCCATGGATGCCTCCCTCCTTTGGGGGGTCTGTAGTCACTTACCAAGCCCGCCTGGGTGCTGTTTTGGGGCTTTAAGCTTCCTGGGGCAGGAACTTGGTGAGGACTTCCCCATGCTGGGTTTGGACATACTGGGCTCAGAGCCCAGGACTGGAGCTGACCATGAGGGCAGGGATCACAGTGCCTAGTACAGTGCTGGCTCTTAATAGGCACTCAATAGAATCTGTTGAACAAATAAATGGTTGGATTAATGAATTGCTTAACAGTTTTGTTAATGAAGTGAAGCAGCTCTGTCTTCAGATTTACTTCATTGTGGTTTTTTTTTTTTTTTAAGTATAGTCTCTAGCTTTTGAAAACTATTTCTGGAGTGCCTACTAGGTGCAGCATGCTGGCAGCTTGATGAGAAGACAAGAACACCTCTGGCTAGAAGCCTGTCTCTTTTCCCTACCCCCGTCCCCACCTCCTTGAGTTTCCCTTTCCCCCTGCTCCTATTCATTATTTCTCTCCGCAGTTATGTTATTATTGGTCTTGGCAAAGAGTTTCAGGGGTGTCGTTTGTCTGAGCAACATTATGCAGAATTAAGTTCCAGGGTAATTTCTGATGCAAATACCTATCCTCCAAGAGAATGTGAATTAAGCCTGCTGGTCTCAGCTCGACAGAGGCAGCTGCATTTGAATCCAGGTCTCCAGCAGTCAGGGAAGCTCCAGGAGGATGTGGGGACCCCCTTGGGTTCCTCCTTGGGAGGCTCCTGAGTAGCCCATGACGTGGGTCCCAGGGCAGAAGGGAGCCTTGAGCAATCATCCCCTTCACCCCCGCTCTATGTCTCATCTAAGCACCCCAGAAGCTGAGGACCTCTGCCCTGATCTCATCCCTCCCTTCCGTAGGGAAGGAGTTTCCAGAAATACGCTTCATTCCCTGCTGGCAGGAAGTTTGTCTTTATAGCTAAGCCAATCTTTCTTGCCGTGTGTTACTATCCTTTCACATTTCAGCGTGCCTACAATCCCCGAAGGACTGTGTTATCAGACAGGCTCTGATTTCTTAGGGCAGGGTCTGAGAGTCTGCATTTCTGACCTGACCAGCTCTCGGGTGATGCTGTCCTGCACAGCACACTTCAAATAGGTTAGAAAACACGAAGAAGGTAAAGCAAACATAAAAGCACACTCAAACAGCTCTGTTTATTGCAGCTTCTTTGTATGCATCCCTTAAACGTTTCTGTCTAGAACCACGCTGTCTCTGTCTGCAAATTTCTTAGCCTCTGTGAGTCTCGGTTTCCTCATCAGTAAAACCGGAGTGATGATGCCTCTCCTGTAGCGGTTGTGAGGTTACCTGCTGGAAACAGAAGCCCCTGGAAAGATGATGGGAGGAGAATGGTGGCTATGCTGCTTCCCTGGAGCTATGAGGTGGGGAAGGGGTCTCTGTTGCTCCAGAACCTACCCTTTGCATAGGGTTGGTGTCCTCAATGATAGCTGGTGGACGAGAGCTGAGAGTCACTCACTTTCCATGGAGAGTATGGAGGTTGCCAGCGGGACAGAAACAATCCCTGGCCTGGTTAGGATGACCTTGGTTAAAAAGGGAAAAGAAGACTATTTGTGTAACTCGGGATAGCATTCAGCCCTTAGTGGAAGTATTTTGAAGATGCTGGTGATTAGATTGTACATTCACTTAGGGCCTTCAGCCTCTTCGAAGTATCTTCCCACAGCCTCTCTTCATGGCCCTTTAAGGTAGGTAAGGTGGGCATGCATTGTTCCCATCAGGTACAAGGTACAGAGAGGCTGGGGGACCTACCCAAGGTCACAGAGCATGTCCTTGGTGGAGCCCAGCCCAGAATCCCATTCCCTGCCTCCTGGTCTTGTGTTCTTCCTGCCACCCTTAAAGATAGGAGCTGCAAGTCTGTGTGGGGAGGGAGCAGGGATGGGTGGCTCTTCTCCCTGCCTTGATGATGTTGGGCTGAGGAGGTGAGAAGGGAGCTGCTTCTCTCTCCCATCCTTCCCAACTCTTATCCTGCTGGGACTAAGACCTTGTCAGGAATTAGCAGGCCTGGCCTGGGCCCATCCCCGAGAACAGAGCCCTCCCTCTCCCCACTGCTTGGAGATGGGAGGGGATTGGTGAGCTGCTGGGCCTGCCCAGGTGCCATCCTTGATGGTTCATGGCACAGCCAGCGCCATTCCTGTCTGCTCTGCCCCTCAGGGTTGGAACCTCTGTGGCAGTTTTACGCTCCAAATTTTCTAAGTCATTATCTTCCCAGACACCATTTTTTTCCCTGTATTGCTGCTGCTATTAAGAATTCCATTCTTCCCTGCCCTTCTGCCAGTTCTGGCATTCTCTCCCCGCCCATCATCTGAATGAGTGCTTCTTCCTCCCTCCTTCCTCCGACAGCTGTCACAGACCGTGGGGAATGTCTTGGCCATGATTGTCCTGGGTCTGCAGGAGAAGCTGCCTGGGTTCCTCACAGGACTCCCCATAGACACCCTTGTTACTTGGACCACATGGCCCATCTGGCCATGAGGACAAATGCGGTCAGATCCAAGGTCCAGACCATCCAGCCCTCTTTCCCCTAAGCTCCCTGGGGCGTTTGCATGGGAATGCAGACATGTGCCATCTCTTAAGCTGCCCTTTTCAGTTTTGTTAATTATTCAGAATCTCGATGTCTTCTCTTAAAGCCTAGAGAGACTACACTTCTAAGCTCTGATTTCTTCACGTTTCAAACAGAATGCTAATATTAACCTTCCAGGGTTTAGAGGAGTGTTCAATGTGCCAAACACTGTTGGGTACATAGTAGATGCTCAAAAAATAATTATTGAAACAAAATATTGCAAAGAATTAGGGGGTTTAAATGCAGATTAGTCTGGGTGTGGTGCCTCACACCTGTAACCCTAGCACTTTCATAGGCTGAGGCAGGAGAATTGCTTGAGCCCAGGAGTTTGAGACCAGCCTGGGCAAAATAGCGATACCTCATCTCTAAAAAATAAATAAATTAAAATTAAAATTAAAAAAAGTAGCCAGGCATTGTGGAGCACACCTGTAGTACTAACTTTTAGTCAGGAGGCTGAGGTGGGAGGATTACTTGAGCCCAGGAGTTTGAAACTGCAGTCAGCCATGACTGTACCACTGCACTCCAGCCTGGGTGACAGAGCAAGATCTTAACTCTAAAAATATTTTAAAATAAAACATAAACGCAGAGTGGCTCCCAAATCCAAATAGCCCTTGACTTCTCCCTTCTCGTTGAACTTCTTTACCTGTGATCTCTTTGACTTGCCTCCTCACCCTCTGGCCTCTCCTTCTTTTCCTCCTGTCTCTCCTGCTCTAAATCCTCCCAGAGTTCTTGGCCTTCTGCTTCTGCCTGTCCCCATCCATATTCTGCATGTGGACATCTGGGGTACCCCTGTGTCTGCAGCTCTGCAGAGATGGGGTTAATAAGAGCCTACCCACAGCCAGCAAACTCTCACAGTCACAGACTCAGAATCCTAAAGAGGAAAGACACATTCAATGTGTCATAATCCACTTTCCCACTCAGTGCCTGAGTCACCAGTTCTTGGATCCAAAGTGTAAAGATCGAGCTAAATAAATGTGAGTTACCATCATGATCATCGACGTCATCATCAGGCCTGTGGAGGGTATGGTAGATGAGCTTCACCTTGTGGCCTGGGTGGTCCTTGCCTCTGTGATCAGACCTCTGAGGCCCTGAGGGTCCTGAGGATCCCTCTGCCTCTTTCTCCCACCCCCAGGCATATGCCTGCCTCTTGCTTAAAATTCTGGATTCCCTTTATATCCAAGTGCCCCCTGGAAAGGACACTTGAAGGTGCCATAGTCATTTACACCTCAGTATGACCAAATTGGCCACAACCAGGCCAAGAGAACTTTGCAAGGAGAGGAGGTGCCGGGTGCCAGGGGACACGTGCCCAGGACTCTGCAGTGTAGGGCAGGGACCTGGGCTGGGGAGGCTGGTGGAGCAATGGCAGCTGTGAACCCTCAGTGCGAAGGCTCCTGCTCTTGGCTCTGCCACTGGTGGGATCAGGCCCAGTGCCGCCTTCTTTCTGAGGCCCAGTTACCACTTGTGAAAAAAGAAGGGTCAGACCCAAGCATGCGTTGTGCTGTGCTCTGGGAACTACTCTCACCTGAGACTCAACAGAGGGCGGTATGAGCACTTGACTGTACCTCTGCCCACATGCTGAGAGCGGGTCAGCACTGGGACACCCTGGAGTTACTAAACTCTAAGGTAAGGGTGATCCACCCAGACCCATTACTCCTTCCCAGTCCCATCTTTCCACATGGTTCAAGGTCAGGCTCAACCCTGTCAGCCCATGGAGGTCTTTGGCCAGCAGCTGGGGCTCCTGTGGTGGGGAGGGAACCTGGTACCTCAATTCTGGATCTCAGCTTCTCTTCCCTGCAGCACTGTCCCAACATTTACTGGTTTTGGGTCAGTGGCACAGATGCAGCTGCAGAACCCTCCCTCCCGTCCTCAAGGCTGTGGATCATAGCAATCTTCAGGGGCCCAAGCTCTTTCCAGGTCCTGCTTTCCAAAAATGAGCCTCAAATGCAGCAGGTGCTAAGTGTCTGTTCTCATGGCCCCCTAGACAGTCATCACACCACTGCTAGCAGTCATCCTCTCCCTTCACGAATGACAGGACTGTACAACTTTCCAGACAATTTTCAACCTGCAACTTACCTAGCCACACCCCTGGGACCAGGCAGGGTAAGTATGCAGATAAGGAAAGGCTCAGAGAGGTTGAGCTATCACTGGAAGTCACCCAAAGTTATGCATGCTTTCCGTCTCCTCCTGGGGAGCTCAGAGCTCACAACAGCTCCAGGGGTAGAAAGCAAAGCTTTGAGTTCTTCCGGAGTATTTGTAAGCACCTGTGGTGGAACCCCATCCCCTCTGAATCCCGCCACAGACCCTCTTACCTAAGGGTGCTGGGACCCCAGGTCTGCCTCGAGGGCATATGTGCTCCATCACTCTACCTGGGCCCAACTGTGCATGTCCTGCCCATGACCCTGGCTGGGCCTCCACCTTGACCCTGTTTTCTGCTAACCTGACCAGGGGAGGTAGGGAGAGGAGGTAAGGAATTGAGGGGAAGGGTGGAGACATGAAGATAGCCGCTTTCTGGGAATCAGGAGGCCTGGATTCCAGCTCTAACTGTTAATTTTCTGTGTGACCTTGGATAAATCACACAGCCTGTCTGAGTTTCATCTTAGGAAAGAGCCTGATGAAATGATCTTTAAGACTCCTTCCAGCTCTGAAATCCTGACTCCTACAGCTTCCCTCACAATTCTGTTGCCCACTGTGTGATCCAATGCCAGTGAAGGTTGAGAGGCCTGAAGGAAACCCCAGGGAGATCCCTAGGTGCCTCGATGCCACAGAAGGCCTTGGTTACTCTCCAGGCCTGGCCCAACTCTGCCCTTGGACTTCAGGCCTCCTGGGACAGGGACCTCAACAGGGAACCTCCTCTATTGCCAAGTTTTCCCATGACAGGCTCAGAACACCGGCTGGACCGGTCCTGGCGTCTCCACTGGGGCCCAATTTGGCTTCTTCAAGAAGGGACTTCGGAGCCTTCCTCCCCCTGTGGAGCAATTAATCAGGCAAACTCCAGTCTCTCCCTTTGGCTAAAGATCTGAGCCCTGGGCAAAGCCTCAGCGATATATGAAGAAAGTGGTCTGACTCCACTCAACACCTCATGTTCTATTTGTTCTCAAGCACACACAAACACCTTCTTTACTTAAAAGTGTTTAACATTCAGCAATACATTTTACATTAGTCAGACACATCTTATCAGAACAGAAGAACTAGCACAAAGACAGGAGGGGCCACCTCCATCCATATCTGTCTTTTCTTTTTTTAAATGCAACTCCATCATCCCCTTCTCTCTCTCTCCTCTCTCTCCTCTCTCTCTCTCTCTCTCTCTGCTCCTTGCTAACTCTGCATCTCTGTATATAATTGAGTTAAATGGTTTTGATATCCTAGCATCTTCACCCCACACACCCTCTTCTTCTTTTTTTTTTTTTTTTTTTGTTAATGAAATGTATGAACAGTTTGTTCCCAGCTAAAAAACAAGCGCTGATGGGTTTCATACCTTTCTGTGTAGGAGGGAGAGGTAGGTTCTGAGCAAGGCACTGGCTGGCAGTGGGGGAGGCCACTGGTGGGAGGTGAGGTGGGGAGAAAGAAGGAGAAGGGAAAGATTCGTACAAAACGTCACGTGTGATCTGTCCCTCTTTTGCTCTCCCCATGCACAAACCCTGCTGGGGTCCCTGTGATTGGCACATGGGCACAGGGACTTGGGAAGGCTCCATCCTCTGGGAAGTGAGTCAATACATCCATGGGTCAGGAGAAAGGGACTAATGCTTGGAATGGCCGTAATGGGAGGTAGAATCCTCCTAAGAGTTTATTCCATCTCCAGGGAGAAAAGAAGGCAAGGTATTGATAAGAAAATCACTACTTCCTAGCTTGAGGATGCCAACAGCACACACGTATCTGCCTGCATTTGTGCACATATGTGTGTATGTGTACCACCCTTCTGTGTCCTTGAAAACAGGTATTGGGACCCTGGGGAGAGGTGATGGACAGGAGACAGCTAGCTGTGTGATACAATTATGGCAGCTAACATTTATTCCATACTGCCTATGAACCAGGAGTTTTAAGGACAGTGCTCACTTACAAAAATGTGTACTGTCTTTCTCCCACATTGTATGTGAGAAAACTGAGGCTTAGAGAGGTTGAGTCACTTGCCCAAAGTCTCATATCCTTCAAGTAAGTAGTGAATCCATTATATGAGCCCAGCCAGTTGGCCCCAGAGGCTACAAGCTTGACCCGTCTGCTCTACAGCAAAGAGCCTGGAAGCAGAAGGCCTCTTTTATCCATCAGTTGTGTGACCTTGGGTTGGTCACTCACCTCTCTGAGCTTTCATATCCTACAGGGTTATAAGGAGACTCGAATACAGAGCTGCATGTCAATGAGCTTTGCAAACTTTGAAGTGATGTTGAGAAACTCGCAGATGACTGAACTCGGCTCTCCTCTCCATGTTCCAAAGAGACTAGCAGATCACTTTACACCCAGTAGATTTTGTGCTCTTAGCCTTTTCAACTTAGAGGTGTGCAGTCCAGTTTACCACTGACCTAGAGAAAGGATGCAGGCCGGGGCGTCCTGGGACCTACTGTGCTCTGCCCTCTGTGCCATTTTCCTCATTGCTCAGTTGTTGGCACTCCCTCATTTCAGACGTCATCCCTCATCCCATCACATTTTATGACACTGCAGGTGTCTTTATAAGCTGCCTCTAATTCCTACTGGAGCAGGGTAAGATACAAATTAGTCAAACAAATAGCAGTGGTTGTTCAATAAAAACTTCCTGGTTGATGGAATGAAGGAATGACTAAGGGTGAATGAATGAATGGATGAATGAGTGAAACTGGCCAGGAAAGGGGTAAGCCCTCTGCGGAGGAGCAGAGGGACATTGGCAGGGTGTGAAGTGGGACAGATCTGGGTCTGATTTCTCTTTCAGCTGTTTAATAACAATGTGATCTTGGACAAGTCACCTAGTCTCTTCGGGCCTCAGTTTCCTCATCAGTAGAATGGGAGCCGAGAGATAGCAGGCTCAGGACAGTTCTCTCGCTTCCTTCCTCCCTCCAGCCAGCCTCTGGCCCTCACAGTTTTTCCTGAAAAAGTCATGTACTTGTCTCTGTCACCTCCAGACTTGGGGACATGGAACATAGTCTCTCCTGGCTTGGCTGGGAGCGAGGGGTAGTTTCACCTACCAGCTTTCCCTCCCTTGGAAGAATCCTTTTCCAGCCTTTATGCATGGGCTGAAGGGGTTGTCAGGTCCAGGTGCAGGATGTCCAGGTAGAGCAGGAGCCAGCACCTCTCAGTAGAATGTAGGAGTTCTTTTCACCTATTGTCCTCAAGAATTTGGCTTCAACTGAAATTCAGAGACATACAGAAAAGCCTCATGTGCCTGTCTCATGGATGGGCCATGGGAGAGGTGGCATCTAGAAGAAGGATGGGCAGGAACTCTTCGAGGTGAGGTAGGGGAAGAAGCATGAATGCTTCTTCATGCTAAAGAATGAAGCAGGAGTGACAAGATCAAATGTGTGTTTTTGAAAGTTCACTGTGGCGCCCAAGCAGAGATGTGCAGACAGACTGGGACAGGGCAGCCAGTTAGGAGCTTAAATAACTCTATCAATTTGTGGTGGCATTAACGGAAGAGACTCCCGGGGGCTGGAGGATTTGATGTGGGTGTTTGTGATTCTGCCCTGTGCCTTAGGAGGGACTCCCAAGGAGACAGTGAATGAAAAAGTCCAAGGATTAATTTATTAAATTAATTAAAGAAACAGTATCCACTAACGCCATTCTCATGTGGGTTTTCTGTTTCCTTTTTAAATGGAGAGAGGGGAGGATGCTGGAATTGGGAAAGAGGGGCAGGGTAGCCACGAAGGAGAACGCAGTCTCCAAGCAGCCATCTCGACTCTGAAAATTAAAAATGGAAATTCAATAAAACCCTGGAGTGTCAAGAGACTGTTTTTCCAACTTGAAATCCTGCAGCTTGTCCAGAGGGGCCCGCCTTGGAGTAGCCTGCAAAAGGGAAGCCTTTCCCAGTTGCATAGGACTTCACTGCCCTGTGGTCAAGCCAGGGGACCTTCAAGGAGGGGGCAGCCTATGTCCCTAAAGCACACAGGAATGTTCATGAATGCACCTAAGAATCACCCAGGGCGCTTGTTAAAATGCAGATTTTTTGAGTCTGTGGGCCCAGGAGGGGCTGGAGATTCTGCATTTCTAAAGAGGGTTCAGGTGATGCTGATGCTGCTGGCCCAGGGGCCACACTAGGTGAGTGGCAAGCCCGAAAGCCTTGTTGGACCCTGCCAGGTCCATGTGTTCACAAAGGGGTTTGCTGGGAGTCAGCAGAGCTTGGAGGGCGTGGGTGGGAGAGAGAAGGGTGGGTTTGCAGATGCATGTTTTGTGTCCCTGGGACCCAGACAGCTGGTGGATATTTAGACTGGAAAATGCAAGATGAGAATCCAGGGTCCGAATGAGGGAGGATGAGGGAATGTGGGGAGCAGAGGCCCCTCTTCAGTGGTCAGCTCTGGGACAGCTCCCCTTCCCCATGCCCTTTGAGTAACTTGCCACCCTCGGGCTTCACCTCATCAGGCTCTGTGCTTCAAGAGCTGGCCAGATCTTCTTCCCCTGGGTTGTCACCGCAGCCATCTCTGCTGCCCTCACTGCTGCAGGTCCAGCCCCTTTGTAGGGGAGGGGACCACAAAGGACCCTGCCTGGTGGGGTGCGAGCCTGCTTGACCTGTCAGAGCCTCCCAAGGTACCCTGTTTGATCTTTCCTTGGCAAAGTGGAAGGATTTGGGAAGCCTGGCCCTGGGGATGCTGTCCTTACAAGCCCTGGTGACCTGGTGACCCCACTGTGGAATGGGAGCAGACAACCACCATGGCAGCCTGGCCAGCGCAGGCCACAGGGATGATGGGAAGGCTGCTCTGCTGGCTGCCTTATCATGGACTCCAGTCGGAGTCAGTTCTCCCCCGCAGAGGTCCCTCCCAGCCCTGGACCTGGAGCCCTGGACTTTGGAGTGCTTTCCAGATCCCTGAGAAGCTCTCACAGCTGGCATGCCCCGCTCTGGGAAGACCCCTACACTTTGTGCTCCATGGCCTAGCTGGGATCTGAGGGGACCTTGTGCAGGGCAGTGGGACTCCCTGTGCCATGTTGCTCAGAGCTGTGGGGGCTCTGCACCCACAGGAGGGTCAGGGGCCACAGCAGGACCACCAGGCTTGGGGGCTGGAAGTCATGGGTTCTGCTTCCTACTCCCAGTGTGGACTGGGACAAGTCACTTGGGTTTTCCTGGCTTGGGGGTCTCATTTGCATAATGGAAAAGAAAATCTTTGCATTTTTTACATTACATTTTAGCTCAGGAGGACAGCAAGAGAAAGAAACCTGGATGGCAGAGCTAGGCCGGAACTCTAGAGATCTCATGGTCGGGCCCTCTCTTCAGCTTAGAGAAGGCATTACCTTCATTGATGGATAAGCAACTGAGGGAAGCCCAGAGAGATGACGAAAGGTGCTGAGAATGGAAGGAAATGGGAATCCAAACAGCTAGGACTCAGGCCAGACAAAGACCTAGCGAAGTCCAGGGCATCGTAGGACATGACTCAAGAGTCTTGCTGCTCCCTGGACGTCTGTATCATGGAGAGGAGGGTCTCATATCTGACATCTGAATTCTTTGTCATCATTGTGGAGGGACTGCTCTTCCTGGTGGGCACATGATGTACATTCTAACAGGAAAAGTTTACCAAGCTTAGTTTTCCCCCTTTGAAGAATGAGCTGAAACAAATTGGCCTGCTGGGTTTGTAGGCTGCTGCTGTTGTTCTGGCCTCCCTAGGAATCCAGGAGAACTCAGGCAGGCTTTTTGTGGATTACATTAGAATAGGCTTTGAGCCCAGACAGCAGGGAAGGTGAAGGTGAGGTAGAGCAGTGGCCCAGGGCCCCCAGGAGGAGAGCCAGAAACTATCCTAGAAAGGGTGGAGCAGCTGGCAGCTTTAGGAATATGAGCAGGCTATGCTGGGGTACAGGGTATGGCCAAGGTCGTCAGAGAAGTTACTGCTCACCAAGGGCTGGAAAAAATCACCCATCACCCAGCAATCATAGCCAGGTTTCAAAATAGCCATTGGTGGAGTCTCCTTTGAATGCAACCCAGTCTGCCAGGCCTTCTGAGTGCCTCTCCTCCTGGAAGTTCCCCTGACCCTCTCTGGGGAGGAAGGGCTGCTGACTGCGCTCCCACAGCTCCAACCACTGCACCTGCTGCCCAGTTGGTTCGTGAATCCTGGTGTTTGCTAGGTCTCTTCCTGGGCCTCTGGGGCAGAGAGGCTCTGTGGTTAGCCACAAGCCTGCTTGCTGTGGGGGACCTAAGTCCACCTTCAGCTCTCCCTCTGCTCCGTGCCTAACACGCATCGCCCCAGAGTGGCCAGACCCAAAGTCAGCCTCTGGAGTGGCAGTGAGCCCTGGCCTCTGCTCTGGCCCAGGCAGACCCGAAGTGGCCTTCCATTCAGCAGAAGGCAGTGGGGCCACTGAGCCTGGAAGGAGCCCCTCCCCATATGTGTCCCATCACTTTGGCTGCAGATGTTCTCCGCTTGAACCTGCCTCTGGCACTCATTTGCAGACAATCCAGTAGCATTTCTGCTCTCTCTCTCTCTAGTATTGAAAACTCATTACAATCCTATTCAAAACCCTCTCTTGGCGGTCACCCCATTCCGAGTAGAAGCCAAAGTCCTCGCCTACAAGGCCCTGCTCAGCCTGGCCCTATGCCCTACTCCTCTTTGTCCTCATCTCCTGCCACTTCTCCCCATCTGCCTTCTGGTGCATGCCATTTGTCCTGAAACACGCCAACCTGTGCTGGCCCCTAGCCTCAGAACTTGCTGTCCCCCGTTCTGCTTCCTGGAGTGTTCTTCCACTAGGTACCCATGTGACACACTCACTCACTACCTTCAGGACTCTCAGGAATGTCACCTTTTCAGAAATGCTTTCCCTGACCCTCTCTCAAATACAGCTGCCCCCCAACTTTCTCTGCTCAACACCCCCACCGTGGTACTTAACTACTTAACACCATTTGACCTACAAGGTATTTTCTTGTTTGTTTAGTTTACCACTCCATTGTAAACTCCAAGAGGGCAAAGATTTTGTCCATTTTATTCTTTGCCATATCCTCAGGGCCTGAAACAGTTTCTGCACATAGTAGATGCTCAGTAAATATTTGTTCACGAATGTAAATCAAAACTGCAAACCCTCATCTATCGAGGCTTCTCCTCCCCCGCACCCACCCCACCCTGCAGCCTGGGGCTCACTTAGGCTGGGTAACCCCCCAAGGAGAAAAAAGTGGGGGGGATCTCTCCCGGCTTCACCATTCCCCAGCTGACTCCAGGCTGGGAGGAGGGATGAGAGGAAGAGGGTAAAAGGGTCATTGTACTTAGCAGCTGCAGCTGGTAGAGCGAGCGTGTCAGCCGCCCTCTTTCTCACAGAAGATACTGTGAGTTATTTGGAGGCAGCTCTCTGGGCCTTTAACACTGCACTGTTCCCCATGCAGGCAATGACCTTTATGGTGGGTCTCCGGAGTCCGCCTTAGCTCTGTTCTAGGACACACTGCACGGCCTCTTTCATCGGCAGGCAGTCCTGGGAGTGGAGTTTGAGACAGCTCTGTCAGAGGTGCGGTGCAGCACAGGGTGAAGATCAGGACTCTGGAGCAAGGCTGCCTGGAGTCATGTCCCTCCTCGAATGCTTAGTAGCTCGGCAGCCTTGGGCAAGTCCCTTCAACTGTCTGTGCCTCAGTTACCTTAGCTGTAAAATGGGGTTAATAAACATGTTTGGTTAGCATATCACGTGTGCTCCAAACAGAGCTGGTGTGCGGGAAGTGCTCAGTAAAAGTTAGCCGTGGTTATTGTCCCTTCTGCCCTGCATGGTGTCTACCTGCCCCTTGGTAGGCAGAAGCCCCCCATGGTCCTGCAGCCCTCCAGAACGTTCTCTGCTCCCTCTTCCCACAAGCCAGGGTCCTCACCAGCCCCTGCCCTGCAGCCGCAGAACCTAAGCCTCATTCTCCTGCCCCAGGATTTCCTCAGCACCCTCCCCTCTCCCTGCCCCCTGCTCCCTCCCTGGCTTTCCTGGGCTCACAGGACCACAGATAGGACCCATTTTTCAGACACACACAGGGAACCCACAGAATGCCCCAGTCTGTTAAAAAAGAACCTCATTCCACCGCTTCATTCGATGCCCATTCTGTCTTTTACCCAGACTGGAGCTGTGATGGGCTCAGGGGCTTGGGACCAGCCGCCCACCCCACCCCTTGGCAAGCCCTTCTCAGAAGTCTAGCACCTCTTCTTAGAATGTAGAGGTCCTTGTCGCCTATGATTCTCAGCTTTAGGCTCCTGAAGAAATTCTGAGACCATGAGAAATGCCCTGTTTTACATGCCATCATCACAAATTGAGGATATCAGAGACGAAAGGAGACTTGGAGATTCAAGCTTAAGATTTGGACTTATTCAAACCTTTGTGGGAGATGTGAAGAAACCGCCACCCAGCAAGATGAAATGATTGGGCCAAGTCCCTCACTGGTCAGGGGTCTCCGGGCCTCCTGGCTCCCCTCCCAGTGCTCTCCACCCGGCCTCTCCTGTCCCTGTGGGACTCTCCTTCAGTTAGCCTTCTCGTGGCTTGGCCACACCCCTCCGCGATGAGCCTCTGGTGGGTTTACTGACAGCAGCCTGGGCGGCACTCCCAGCCCACCCACAAGCCTGTTTCCCAGAGGCATAACCCTGGGCCCGCTGGGAGCCCACAGCTCCCAGTGCCGACCCCTCAGGTAGCAGAGTGCGGCCCTGCCACCTGGCCCTGTGAAGTGAAGCTCCCATCCACACTGCTTGCTGGGAGAGACATCTGCTGAGCAGCTGCTGGTCCATCCAGACAGCTCTAGGCCCTCCCTGGCCACCTGTGATGGAGGCTGATTGGGCTGGAGGTGTGACAGCTTCTGAGGGCTTAGGAAGGACTGGTCCCAGGAGCACCCCGTCTGTGCAGTTGTGGCAATGGAACCCCCTGGACCCTTTGGGGAAAGGAGGGCTGGAGAGGCAGGTTTGGGGCCTGCTATGTTTACAAGGGAAAGGCGACTGGAGGAGAAACCAGATAGCTCCCAGACCTCACTCTCGTGCCCCACAGGTGTCCAGAGCCACTTGCATTAAAGTACAGTTAAGATGTTGAATGGCAGAAGAATCTTCCTAGCCCTGGTCCAAACGCTTTCCTTACCCCTTTTGTAAAGATAAAGGAGAGGTCTGGAATGTGTCAGAACCATGTCTAATATCTCTGCCTCATTCCCTGCCTTCGAATTGTAAAAACTCTGCTATCTGATGCTGTGGCTTTCTTCTTCCTTCCTCTCTTATGATTGCTTTTTTTGTAATCAAAACTAGCGATGATTTTTTTTTCTGCCAATTTGTGATAATATTGCCAGTCCTTTCATTGGCTCTCTGCTCTATTTTACTGTTTCAATCATGATAAACTTTTTATGAGAGAATCTGGTGGGTTTGGAACCCATTAGCAGAACTGCAGCTCGAAAGCACTATTTCCTCCTCTACTTCCCAGCTCCCCTTCACATCCCCAGCCCCCAACTCATAAAAAGCTAGCCCTGGAGTGGGGACCACTCAGTATGGAGAGAGAATCCTAATCAGGAGTGGGAGCCGTTCGATGCAGTTTGCATTTCACCAGGAGGAATTATTGATAAGACCGAGGCTGAAGTGGCCAGCTGAGAGTCTGCGGGTTACTTTCAGAGCTGCTGGTGGATGAGAGATGAGAGCAGGTGTCAATAGCCGGCCTTTATGCCAACGAGAAACGGTGCCCGAGATGCTTCAGTTTTGGCCTCTGCTGGGGGAGCAAAGGGGGACGTGCACTTAGAAAACCAACCACACAGCTAGGCCTGTCCTTACAGTGATTTCAGGTTTCTTCTCACATGCCCAATTGTCAACTGGGACCCATGTCTGAAGGAAAGGAAGCCCCCCAGACTGAGGTGGGAGTATTGCTTGAGACCAGAAGTTTAAGATCAACCTGGGAAACAGGGTGAGAGACCCTGTCTCAAAAAAAAAAAAAAAATCAATTAGCCAGGTGTAGGAAGGAGCACACGCCTGTAGTCCCAGCTACTCAGGAAGCTGAGACGGGAAGATCACTTGAGCTTAGGAGTTTGAGGCTGCAGTGAGCCATGATCACACCACAGCATTCCAACCTGAGCAACAGAGCGAGATCCTGGCTGGCAGGCTGGGAAGCATAACCCTGATATTTTGTGGTATGTTTGAAAATGTTCCGAGTCATGTTATTGTCTGTGTGTTTTTAAAACAACACATTAATGAAACAGACTATCCCTGAGTAGAGTTACAAACGCTACACACACTGTTCTAAGTCCTTCACATGTGTTAACTCATACATCCTCATGGCAAGCTTGTGAAGGAGTTGCTGTTACTATCTTCTTTTTACAAATGGGAAACAGAATGGGCGATAACTTGCCCAAGGTCACACAGCTAGGCAGCAGCACAGCCAGGATTTGAGCCCAGGGAGCTGCCTCTGGCATCTGCTCTCTTAAGCACGCCACTCTCTGCCTGATAAGATACTTTACCTTTCACAAACCTGTACCCCACCCAGATCATCCCATGTGGTTCTTAGGATCCCTATAGGACAAGCATCCAGGGCAGATTTGCCCCATTCTACAAATGCAGAAATACAGACTCAGAGAGGTCATCTGATTGGTAGCAGCAGAGAGAATCTGAACACACAAGCAGAGATTTAAAGGGCCATCTCTCTGAGGGCTTTGTGAGGATATTCTTCTGCTTGGACCACTCGGCCCTCCCACAATGGAATGGCCTCTCTTCGAGTCCATACAGAAGAAAGGGGTGCTTGGCCGGGTGCCTCATGGAAGATTGGGATCCTGAATCTGCAGCGGGATATCTGGGCGGGGTACCTTGCGGGGATACTTACTACCTTGACAAATATCCCATTAATATCCAGCGAGAGGCCTTGGCACCTGGTATGCATGACCCAAATCATGAGGACATGGTACCCATGCCATTTTGGATGACCCCATCCAATGAGAGGATCGTAGCAGTTCCTTCTGGCCCATCAGAAATGCTTCTACCTAGAACTCCCTTACTTTGTTGTAGAATGTGGGTACTGCTTCGGCTTCCCCCCTTCAAAGAACCCAAAACTTCCTGCCTTCAGTAGTGACTCCACCCCAGTATTCACCTAGGATCCCCCAGTTTGGAGACAGGCCTGGCTGGAAAACCAGAAAGAAGCACCGGCTATGTCCCAGGTGCTATCCACAGCACCTGCCAGGCACATCCCTAGGGCTCGGGTCATGAGGAAATGGGACAGAACCAGCATTCCTATGAGTGCATGTCACACTCATATATACAGCCGAGAGGACCTAAACTAGTACTGGCAACGTAAATCGCTTTGGATGTAAGTGCCGCACTTGCTTCCTCCAGTGGAGAATCTACCGAAGGTATGCAAGGTGGGGGGATGGAGGGAAACCCACCACATGAATGAGCCTCGAGGAAAGGTGGATGTCTGAGGAAAGGATGTGGGACATGTGCTTCTAATTGAATCCATTTCTTAGCACCATCTTACAGGGCCAGCTCCAGCCTGCACGTGTGCACAGAAATAAGGAGGTAAATAAATGGAAACGCTGAGTTCCAGGGCAGCCTAAAAGGTTGGGGAATGAATCAATGTTCTCCCCAGGCAGCTGTCCGGAATGAAGTGTAATAGTTAATAAAGGCTGATTGTGCACACGCACAGCTGGGACCAACCAACAGCGTAAGCCCAGGCCTGGGAGCCTCATCCTCTTCCTAAGCCACCCCCACCTCCCCAACCCAGTGGTGATCACAGGCTGATTAAATCAGACTTCTAGGCAGCAGGTCCAATTAGACAGGGAGCAGGAGGTTTGGGCATTACCTGTGGCTGCACAGGACATGTCAAGTAATCCTTAATCTTTCTGATTTGCCTCCCTGGGCATGAGGAGTTTGGTGGGGGGCAGAGGATGGGAAAATGAGGATGGGGCCAGACTCTTGAGGAAAGCAGAGCATCAGACCATCTGCACTTGGGATAGGCCCCCGTGAAAAGCACTCTCTCGAGCATGATGGGAAGAAACGAGCAGCAGACAGGATTCCCTGCCTGGGGAGTTGACTGGGTTCTGTTTGACTCCTCTTCTGGTTGGAGAAGTCCACACAGGAGCTGGCTCAGGAAGGTGCGTAACGTAAACAGAAACACCAGCACAGATCTTAGAAAAGCAGAGGATAATTCAGAAATCATTGATATTTGGCTTTGGAATGCATTGATTTTCCTCCCAGAAGATTTACCTACCTAATTCCACTTGGCTTAAGCAAGTAATAAAAACGTGTTTGCCTTTCTTGATCACAGTTAGACTGGCAGCAAGGGCCAAGGGTGTCATGCTGACTGGCTGGAGGAAGGTACTCTGGGTTTACAGCTTGTCCACAGAGAGCCACAAAAACAGGCGATGAAAACCGATTGCCCGAGGAGATGAGCAAGCCCAGGGGAGCACAGATGTGTTAGAGCCCAGATCCAGGCAGGTGGTCTGGGGAGGCTTCCTGGAGGAGTTTCCACTTGACTTTGGGAACAAGTGCAGAAATGTATTAATACAGCACACCCAAAGGTTTTTCTTCCTCCACTTCCTACTTCCAGACATAGGTACATCAATTGGCATTTGTCTCCTTACTTGGCATAAAAGGCACTTATCCTGCATGAACGGTTGTTAAGTGTGTTGTATGATACCCCGAGTCCTTGAATCAGCTCAACAAGTATGTTGGGCTCATGGTGATACCCAGTTTAAGCACTAAAGGAAAGGAGTCAAACAGAACCCAGAATGATAATGACATGTATTGAATAAGAAAATGGGACACGTTGGACAAACAGCAGGACGCGTACACCATGTGTGTTGCCCACTCATGGGCTCGCCCTGGATGCCCATGGGCTTATTGTGAAGTTGCTGTGATTGCGTCTCTGGGAACTGTTCCATGTACAGGTACTCATGTTGAATTCCTGAGTGATGGCAAATCCTTATCCTTGGAGCACTTTTCCTTTCGACTTTGCCAGAAGAAAGGCACTGATCTATAAAGCCAGCAGCATCTTTGTGAATCTTTGCTAATGGGAAAGCCATGTGATTGGGGAGCAGGGGGAAATGGCCAGCTAAAGGTCTAGTGAGTGCCCCTAAAGAAAAAGCCACTAGTAAAGCACTGATGATGTCAAATACCAACCCCAAATTATACAACAGGGACTGCCTGCCCCTCTGTTCAAGGGTACTGGGCTGGGAGGCAGGAGGCCTGAGTGTAATCCTTGCTTCCACAGTAACCTACTGGCTCCCTTGGAAGAATCCAACCTCCCGAGCTCTGGTTTCCTCATCTCCAAATTGAGGGGGTCAGCCTGGATGAGGCCCAAGGTTTCTTTTACCCTAAACACCTGCAATGACATCAGATAAAGTCTCCTCCCCTGCCCACTCTGCCTTTCTAATACTGTGGCCATGTGGTTTCCATTTGTATTTGCTTCCATGTTCCAGGATCTGAGCATTGCTTTTGACTGACTGTAGGTGTAATAGAATTTGTACCTTCTCAAAATTTAATTACTAGCAGTAAATGATCAATCAATCCATTGATTAACTACTTATTGATTCCCCCTGATGTGACTCTGAGACAGTTAGGCTGCATTTGGAACACAATCCTTTGGTAATTGGCTTATACTGCCAGGCAAACAGCCTCTGTTAAAAGGCATTTGGGTCTTGGCAAATGGCTTTTTATCTAAGTATTTATTTCTCAGATCCTAGACTGCTGTTGGGAGACATTTTATGTGTGTGCTGGGTTTAGCAGGTAAGCCCCGAGATGTAAACATGGACTCCACGTGGCCACTGAAGTCCATGGAGGAGACCAAGGCCTTTTAACTGAGGGTACCAGGATAAGTCATCTCACCTGAGTGTGGCCTCTGCAACCTGCTCTATGAAGCGAGGGTTTGGGGCTCCATGATCTCTAAGAGCTCAGATTCCTTAACTCTGATTCTAACTGTCCATTTCGCAAACAGTCTAGCTTAAAGAGGCAGGACATTTGCATATCAAACACTGCTGCAGGCGCAGGTTGCCCAGGCTGTGTCCCTCTCCAGGAGCTGTGGACTGGGCTGGTGCTTTGAAGTGTTAACGTCAAGTGCATTCCTTATGCCAGGCACGGGCCAGAGGGAATAGGCCTCCTGGTTTCCGAATGTGCACCTCTTTCAACGTGCAACCAGCTCTGTTATCCATGTGGATAGGTGCGTGGAGAAAGGAATTCCAGTCCGACTTCCTCTGTCACCCAGGCCCTCTGGGCGCCTTCCCTTCTGTCGAGTTATTACGTGCCCAGGAACACAAATTCATTTCACTGTCCACATCAGCAAAATAACCCTCGGGGACAGGTTCGCTCCCGCCTTCCCCATGCCTTTGCCCAAAGTCTTAATGGATTCTCTAGTCAAGGGCGTTCTAGAAACCGGACTACAGTAGAAGTAAGGATGAAACATGACCCAAGCACAGAGGCACAGCGCTTTCATTCTGTCCTGGGGAGTGGCCAGATGCCTCCAGGAGGAGTTATGCCGCTTAGTGGACAATCACAGCGGCCTCTGACGATAGCCTCCGTTGACCCTTCCCGTCAGCCCTCACGCAGCAGCTGGGACCTCCTTGTGCAGTTTGAATCTGAGTCTGTCATTCCCTCGTTTCAAAACCTTCGAAGGGTCCCCATTCTCCCGAATCAAGTCTGGCCTCCCCATTATGATATACCTGGTCCACCCTGGTCCAGCCTAACTTGCTGCTCACCTCCTGCCTGCTTGCCTGTCTGCCTTGCACATAATAGGTATTTGGTATTTACTGGAGTGAATCAATGAATGAGCGGGTTTGGTTCTGAATGATAAAGAGAAGTTGAGGTATATACAGTGTACTTAAAATTAGGAGGAAGAGCCAAGCATCACAGTGCTTAACCTCTTTCCTTTCCTTCCTTAAAGGCACACAAAGGTCATCGAAAACTTAGGAGCCAGAAAGTTTCCTTCCTTTAAAAAGGGTCTAGAATCACAGGCTTGGCCAGGCCATCAGCTCTTGCTTGACATTTTCATGGGCCTCTGAGGCCCCTGGGGTCTGTTCCTTGCCACTCTTTGAGCCCATCTCATGCCACAGGCCCCCTTGCTCATTGAGTTGTAGCCACATGAATCTCAGTTTCTCAGACGAACCAGGGTGTTCCATCCGCCCCTGCCCCGGGGCCTTTGCACATGTTCCTTCAGCTAGAAAGCCCTTCCCCCATGCTTCACGCTTGGCTCCATCTCATCCTTCAGGTCAGTGTAAATGTCATGTTTCTCAGGAAATGTCTCTTTCCTGACCTACCTAAAGCACCCCTTGTCCATCTCACTTTCTTCCTGGTTTCTACCCAAACACTCCCATCTTTGTTGTTTTTAATCTGGTCTTCCTCACTACATTGTCAGCCCCATCAGCACTGGGGCCGTGTCTGTCTTGTTCACTTGTGTCTGCCCAGGGCCCAGCACAGAGCTTGGCTCTAAGAAGGTCCACTAGCTGGTTGTTGAATGGATGAAGGATCTGGCATGGGAGGCTTGGGCTGGAGAAAGTCGTGCTGCCGTCTCTCACCACTCACCCAGCTCAGGCAGATGGGGACCTTGAAGGTTTCCCAAGGCAAGGTGCCACCACAAGCAACGTGAGGCAGAGCTTTCTCAGAGCCAGCCTGAGGGCCCGTCCCCCAGACCATCTGCCCACCCTGGTGCCTGCCTGTGCCAGCGCTGCCAGGCCCATTGAAGCTGCCCTTCAATGGAGGACTTGTCTTTGAGGGCTGCACTCCCCAGCAGGAAGCCCTTTGGCTTTCTCCTTTTATAGGGAATTTTTGCTGCTGGATTGACTGTAATTGTCAGATTTGCATTTGGTACACCTGCAGCAAGAGGCCCTGGGGGCACCTAGGCATTTGGAAATCAATAGGTATAAACAAACAAATATATTCATAGGAGTGGGATCTGGAGAGGAGAGGTGGCTGGAAAGGGAGGGAGAAAACAAATCCAATTGCCAGGCTTACCAGTCTGCAGCAGAAGACCTGTTTCCCCCACCACTGCCGCCCCCCAGACCGACTCCAAGCTCCCTGCCAGAGTACCCGCCTTCTATCACTACAGTGAAACTGAGACTGTAATTTGGGTGCTAGCCTGAATGGGTTCATTTCTTTTTATTAACTCCAGCATCAGGGTTTTAGGCAAGTTGGCTATTGTTCACACCTCACTCCTCTTCTCTCTACTCCCCACGCTTTGAAGCAGCAGGAACAGCCGGAAGGAGATGGCATTGAGCAGCAGAAGTGGCTGGTGTGAGACCCGGTTGCTTTGCAGTCAGATGGAAGCTAGAGCCTGAGCACTGGTAGGAGGGTCGGGGAGGGCAAGCTCTCTCTGCCTGGAACCCAGTGCCATTCAGGGACTGGCACAGGTGCCTGCCTGGGCTCACTTGCCAGCATCCCGCAATTAGAGAGGGACCTGGCCAGCCTCCCAGGTACCCGCTGGGCTATAGCATAATGAGGCACAAAAACAACCAATGGGCACACTGTGCTTTGCAGATTACAAGGTGCCTTTACATATCCTCATGCCGAAGCCAGTTTTTGCTGAGAGCTTGCACCAGACTCCCGAGACACTCAGCAGCTGGCTGGGGGCTGCTCTGGAATGAAGATCCCATGGGATCTGTAGACTGCAAAGCACCCTGCAGAGAGGATAGGAGGCATGACATCACTATCTAGGGCAGATATCCTGTGGCCTTAGCCAACCTCTCGAGTCTCAGTTTCCTCATCTGGATCGTAGGCTCCGATGAGGACAGAGACCACATCTGTTTTATTCCTCACTATATTCCTGCTGCCTTACCTGGCATATAGTAGACATTTCAAAATATTTTTAAAAGAGTGAATCAATGAAAAACGAAAGAAAATGGGAATAAGAGTATCCACATCCCAGGGTTGTTGTAGGAACAAAGGAGACCGTGTGTATAAAACCCTCAGTGCATAATAATGTGAATTGTGTTTAGCTGTTATATTGTTCTCAGAGTCAGGTCAACTTGCTTGCTCTGACATCGGGCACCTAATGAGCAGTGGTAGATCATCTGGCACTAGATTCCATACCCTCCCTTCTTCTCCACTGCAAGAATTACAAACACAAATCTGCCTTCACTGTGTTCGGATACCGGGTGGCTCGTGGGACAGGAAGAAGTACTGGACACTGAATGGGAAGCAGCATTTCCTCTTGGGAGTAAGGATGCTGCCAAGCCTCCGATCACCTTTTTCTGGGTGTTATAATCAACAATCAACTCTGAAGGTTGGATTCTGTGTCAGGTCAGGAGGTGGCTTTTGAGACACTTAAAGCAGAGGAGAAAGTCAGGCTGAGGGGCTAGTGGGAAACTGAGTCCTGGATGCAAAGAGGAAGGAAGAGTTGGGAAGAAACAAAGAGGAGTTAACCACCTGGAAACAGTCTCAGTGTCTGGGCTGGCTCTTCAGTGCCCAAGGAGATGAGCACCACCCCCACCCCCGGCCACCCCAGAAAGCCAGCCCATTTGAGACTGAGGGGCTAGTCAGACCCCAGGCAGAACCATTACCAACGCTGACTTACTTTTTTATTTTATGAGACGGAGTCTCTGTCGCCCAGGCTGGAGTACAGTGGCGCCATCTTGGCTCACTACAGCCTCTGCCTCCCGGGTTCAAGCAATTCTCGTGCCTCAACCTCCCGAGTAGCTGGGATTACAGGCGTGCACAAATACGCCCAGCTAATTTTTGTATTTTTAGTAGAGACAGGGTTTTGCCAAGTTGGCCTGGCTGGTCTCGAACTCCTGACCTCAAGTGATCCACCCACCTCGGCATCCCGAGGTGCTGGAATTACAGGCATGAGCCATCATGCCCGGCCACCAACATTGACTTTGTCAGGAGAGCAGGCTCCTTGTCCCACCTGCCCTGCCAGCCATCTCGGGAAAGCTGGGTGTTGCTCCTTGGACACCCAGCTGCTGTCCAGACTCCTGGATGAACCAACCACCCAGACCAGGCCACTAACACCTGCTGACTGCCCACCTGACAGCCCCACCCCCAAAAATGCATGGTGGTGAATACATGGATTTGGACAGTAATTACCTGCATTATGGAGAACTCACCACGCATCTGCTAGGCATTCCAGATCCATCACTGCATTTCATCCTTCCAGCCACCCTGAGAGAGGCAGAGGCATTGAAATCACCACTATATAGAAGAAGAGATCGAGGCTTATAGCCCTCCGAGCTAGCCACGTCTAAAACCAAGCCTGAATTTGCGACCTTCCTTTAGACAATGCACTCCTGCCGGGGCCGGCCCTTCAGAGGGGTCTTTTGCCTGTGGCTCAGGTCTCATACTCCCCACCACCTGAGGCTGAGGCAGTTCTGCAGAACTGGGGGTGGGACACAGGCCCAGTGAGGGAGGGATAGGAGTGGGAAGTTGGGATAGGACCCAGAGAGAGAGGCCCGGCAGCAGCTTATGTGTCATCTTGTTTGATCCCCAGCATGCTTACAGCAGGTATTAACACTCCCAATTTACAGATGTGGAAATTGATGCTGAACAGGCTGGCTCGAGGGCCTACAGGTAGGAAGCACCAGAGGCTGGATGTGACCTCAGGGCCTTCTGAGGTCCATGCCCCTCTCACCATACTATTCT